>NC_067453.1:29398810-29729167 GCF_025434085.1 Hippocampus zosterae | reverse complement strand
TCAGCCTCCTGACCAAACTGGAGATGGACCAGGCCGACGGAGAGCCCGAAGGTGTGACCGCGGCCCTTCCGTCACGCCGATGGTGCGAGCTCAATTCCGTCTCCCGTGGTAGGTCGCTTCCTGGAGATGCACATGTACATGACGTCGGCCTTGTGCAAGAACGACATGAAGGCCATTGGCCTGCAGATGGCGCTGGATCTACTGGCCAAGAAGGAGAAGAGAGACTCCATCACGGGTCTGAGGACTAGAACCCAACCTGGACGCCCCGAATGGGCCAAGGTTAGACCATCCCAAAAGTACCTGAACGGCGACCTACTTGTGTGCGCATAACGAGCATAACCAACTAAAATGTTGTCGTGGTTATGGTCAGGTGTTCCAGAAAATTTCGGAGGAGAACAAAGGAAAAGTTCACGTGTTCTACTGCGGTTCTCCTGCGTTGGCTAAAGTCATCAAAGCGCAATGTGAAAACTTTGCCTTCAACTTTTACAAGGAAAACTTCTGAAGACGCGTTTCCGTGACTAACGCTTCCATCGGTTGGAATGCTCATTTTGAAGAGCCGTTCAACGGCTGTCTTGCGAAGCAAACAGTAGGGGGCAGCACACTGTCGTCACACGAGCCCGAGTGGGACCAGACCACCCCCCCCCACCCCCAAAGCATATTTACACACCCCATATGGACTACTGTACTGCCAAATTAAGTCATACGCTTCACACACACAGACACACATTTGATTATCTACAGTACACGATTAATAAAATAAACAGTGCTAGCAAAAGTAAGATAGCATTCGTACAGTGAACAAGCTAACGTTTGCTAGCGACTGCTGCTACGCTGGTAATATGACTTTTACCTGTGGCCTTAATGCTAAATATATACATTTGAAGTTGTATTTTGTTGTAATGTACAATACATTAAAAAGATCGAGAAGAGACCGCGCTGTGGTAGATTCTTTAAAAAACAATCCTTTAAATTACGAATAAAGGATATCTTATCTTATCTTGTGTATTGATCGACTGTGGCGCCAAATTCAGCAATTGTGCTTTCAATGTTCTGTGAATAATGTACAGATTATGGAAACGGATGTTTCCGTGATTATTTTAGTCCCGGTAATTCAGAATGTTTTATGTTATTTCCCTCAAAGGACAAAATCTTTGATTTTAATTTGACATCTAGACTTTGTAGTGACCTGAAGAGAGTAGCGTCTGTAACAGTTTGTCGTATTTCAAATGATTGTTTAAGCCGATGGAAAATATTTCAGTGAATCAAAGGGGGGCAGGATTTGTGCTTCTTTGGGCGGGAGCGTTAACTGTGTTTTGATTGTTTGTTGTTTTTCTTTGTGAATGACACTCCAATTTGGCTTGCGTTCGTAGGTTTGATCGATGAGTAGTATTCGGCGCTCTGTTGTTTGGTCTGCATAGCGTGCGGCTAGCCGTTAGCTGGTTGGCTACGCAGGAGCCGTTCGGCGTCGGGCAGCTAGTCAAACTGTGGACCAAACCCTTACAAACGTCGCTTCTTTACGTGTACAAAATGACAATACCGTCCGTTCACGGAAGTGGACGCCGCCTTTGACCACAAAACGAATGAAGATTGATTTTTCTTTCCAACGGACACCCCCCTAGCCCCCATTTCGGCTCAATCTAGCTCCGTAGCTAACTTTAGCAGCCCCAAAGATGAAGAAAGGTAGGCCATCCTTTTAAACATCCTCACTTCATCTTTCCCGCTCCCTACATAACTAATCTTTTATACTTAACGCTACTTCAAGTCGTCCTCCCACAGTTACAATGCGATTTACAATATTTGAACGACGGTTGGTTAATTCGAAGTATCTGCTTGGAAAGCACGGGGGAAAAAATGTCATCGAGCGGCTTCTGATCGACGGGCACTTTTCAAATGTCGTTTTTTCCTTCTTTTGCGTGGCTGACCGAAGCATTTAATCATCTTTCCAAAGCATATGACGTTATAAGCGTTGACGTAGCTCACATAGCCGTCTCTCTGACTGACACAGTTGGTGTGTGTGTGTGTATAATTTTATATATATATATGTGTATATATGTGTGTGTGTGTGTGCATATTTTTGTTTTTGGGGGGGGGTGTTCCATGTATGATGCAATGTTGATATATTGTACTCGCATATTTGGTTATTTAGTTAAAAATGAGTGTCATGATTATTTTATACATCTATTAGAGTTGACTTTTTTAAAATATAAAAAAAAAGATGCAATATGTTAAAAATATTTCTTTGTTGGAACCATTTTGCTGCTGGAGCGTCACGTGACTGATGTGTGTCGTTATGTGGGAGTGAGCTGGACATTCGAGAGATGAGGTCAGCTCATGATACAAGGGACCGTTTTTTTTTTTTTAACCAAACAGAAAGACATGCGCGAAGACATTTTTATACCTTTTTTTAAAAAATCAAATAGTAAAGACGTTGTCCTGATGTTTGCGTTGAAAACTCATCATGACTCTGGCCTCAAAGGTGTTTTGTCTTTATGGAATAACACAAACGCACATATTTGAGGACACTATCAAAAGAAAAAAAAACCCAGCACAGTTACATTTATCTTCCATGACATAACTTCTAGAATTCCAAACCCCTGCAGTATAATTCATTCATTCATTCATCTTCCTAACCGCACACACAACCACAGTTCACACCAAAGAAATAGGAATTTGCAGAACCTTGTGTTGAACTCCAGCTTGAAATTATTATTCAAAATTATTTGTTTTGCGTTTTGGACTTTCTATTGTGTTTAGTTTTTATTTGTTTGATTCATTCATTCATTCATCTTCTGAGCCACTTGATCCTCACTAGGGTCGCGGGGGGTGCCGGAGCCTATCCCAGCTGTCTCCGGGCATTAGGCGGGGGACACCCTGAATCGGTTGCCAGCCAATCGCAGGGCACACAGAGACGAACAACCATTCGCACTCACACACACACCTAGGGACAATTTAGAGTGTACAATCAGCCTGCCATGCATATTTTTGGAATGTGGGAGGAAACCGGAGCACCCGGAGAAAACCCACGCAGGCCCGGGGAGAACATGCAAACTCCACACAGGGAGGCCGCAGCTGGAATCGAACCCGGTACCTCTGCACTGTGAAGCCCACGTGCTAACCACTGGACTACCGGGCCGCCTACAGTATAATTCAGTACTTCACAATTTTATATCAATATGAAAACATTAACACACACGCACACACACATTTGTGGAAATGAATTATGAAGCTTCTTTATCAAAATTAAAGTTCAATGTGAAGTTTTGTTCAACGAAGCACCATGTGAAGTTCATCGCATATGTTCGCAGAGCTAATTCGTTTTTCCGCGGTTTCTTGTGCGTTTTTTATTATTATTTTTTTTTTTTTGCTTGTCTATCACCTTCTTCTTCTTGTCTGATGTCACCCCCACGACCCGCAGCCTAACCCGGCAGCCAAGACGACGAGGTGGCCGTTCCCCGACAGCGTGATGTCGTCCAGTCCCAGGAACTCGGTGCGCCTGCTGTCGCGGCGGGAGCGCGGCTGGCAGACGTGCAGCTCGCAGCGCCTGCTGCACATGCTGGTGGAGGAGAAAGTGCGCTGGATGAAGTGGCAGAGTCAAGTGAGTATGCTGCCCCCCCCCTGCCCCCCTCCCGCCCCCCGGCTGCCATTTTCATCTTCTCTGGCCTCACGACAGACCTCGTCAACTTTGTTTTTGTGCTCAGAAAGTTGAACTGCCCGACAGTCCCAGATCCACCTTCCTGTTGGCCTTCAGCCCTGACCGGTGAGGATGCGCCGCTAAGCTTTTTTTATCGTCTTCTTCTCCTCCAATCGCTCGCGTTGTTGGCACAGAGTCATCGAAAGAAAACGAGAAAATAAGAGTTTGGACCTATTCAAGAAATGAAAACTGATCATATCTTCTCAAAAGGCCTAAAAATAAATGACTGCATGATGACGCCGCAACGTAGTTTTTTTCTGTTTCCCTGGCGACACTCTTCAAGGACCCTCATGGCCTCCACGCACGTCAACCACAACATTTACATCACCGAAGTCAAGACCGGGAAGTGCCTCCATTCCCTCGTGGGCCACCGTAGGACCCCCTGGTGTGTGACCTTTCACCCCACCATTCCTGGCCTGGTGGCTTCTGGGTGCCTTGATGGTGAAGTTCGCATTTGGGACTTGCATGTAAGGAGGCAAGATGGCCGACAGTCGCCACGCCGCGGAATCGCCATGCTAACCCTTCAAATGAAATCTTTCAAAAGGGCGGCAGTGAGAGCTGGTTCACGGACAGCAACGTGGCCATCGCCTCGCTGGCCTTCCACCCGACCGCTCAGCTCCTCCTCATCGCCACCAACAACGAGCTGCACTTTTGGGACTGGAGTCGACCGGAACCGTTTGCTGCCGTCAAGACGGGCAGCGACGCCGAGCGAGTGCGGTGGGTCCTGCAGAGCGCGTGGGGGGTGTGGGGGGGGTCAGTGAAATACAGAAACACACACACACACACCAAATCGATAAACCGAGTCACGAAACTCAAGTTGCAAACGGCCGCATGCAGTGTGGGGACCAAAATGGCCGACGTCACACTGCTGCTCGTTTTTTCGGAAAAGTGATTTCAACGATTTTTTTGTTTTCTTTTCGTAACCCCCCCCAACGCGCGTCAACTGGGCGGCCCACCGCCGCTCATGCAACTCATCAAACCGGCCTCTTGACGGCGCTGCTTTTTTTTTCTTGGTGTAGTAAGCCGTCGCAGCAGTGTGATGTCGGCCATTTCGGTCCCCACACTGCATGCGGCCGTTTGCAACTTGAGTGACTCGGTCAAGTGTGTCCTTGTCCCGGGTTTTGATCTTGCGCGTGTTTCCTCAGGTTGGTGACGTTCGACCCGCGCTTTTTTTTTCTTGGTGTAGGAAGCCGTCGCAGCAGTGTGATGTCGGCCATTTTGGTCCCCACACTGCATGCGACCGTTTGCAACTTGAGTGACTCGGTCAAGTATGTCCTTGTCCCGGGTTTTGATCTTGCGCGTGTTTCCTCAGGTTGGTGAGGTTCGACCCGCGCTTTTTTTTTCTTGGTGTAGGAAGCCGTCGCAGCAGTGTGATGTCGGCCATTTTGGTCCCCACACTGCATGCGACCGTTTGCAACTTGAGTGACTCGGTCAAGTATGTCCTTGTCCCGGGTTTTGATCTTGCGCGTGTTTCCTCAGGTTGGTGAGGTTCGACCCGCGCTTTTTTTTTCTTGGTGTAGGAAGCCGTCGCAGCAGTGTGATGTCGGCCATTTTGGTCCCCACACTGCATGCGACCGTTTGCAACTTGAGTGACTCGGTCAAGTATGTCCTTGTCCCGGGTTTTGATCTTGCGCGTGTTTCCTCAGGTTGGTGAGGTTCGACCCGCTGCTTTTTTTTCTTGGTGTAGGAAGCCGTCGCAGCAGTGTGATGTCGGCCATTTTGGTCCCCACACTGCATGCGACCGTTTGCAACTTGAGTGACGTGACTCGGTTTAACCTGTTTCCTCAGGTTGGTGAGGTTCGACCCGCTGGGTCACAACCTGTTGACGGCCATCGTGAACCCGTCGTCGAACCAGCAGGTGAGCTCCCGACGGTGCCGGATTTTGGGGGGGGCGAGCTCTCGGATCCCGGCGCCAACGTTTGCATTTTTCAGAGCGAAGATGACGCCGAGGTTCCCATGGACAGCGTGGAGCTCCCCCACCCTCACTTCCGCCAGCGTTCCTTCTTGCCTCAGCCCGTTCGCCGCACGCCCATCCTGCACAACTTCCTACACATCCTCTCGTCGCGCTCCCCCGGCGCGCAGGGCCCGGCCGAGCACGCGCGGCCCCTGGCCGAAACGGCGGAATCGCCCGCCGCCCCCCTGGGCCACTTTGCCAACGCCGAGCGCGGGTTGTCCTTCCTGGGCTGCACCCGCTTCCTGGGCATGACGTGCATGTGCACTCACTGCTCGGCCAATCGCGGACCGTCCCTGCCGTCGGAGGCGCCCCGGGCCCCGCCTTCTTCCTCCTCCGCCGCCCGCACGGAGCCCCGCCGGCCCTCGGAGCCCCGCCCCTCGGCCTTTACCTCGCTCTACTACGGCAGCGGCGGGGAGCCCGATTCCACCTCCAGACCGGGGCCGGACTGGACACGCAGCTTGCTGAGTATGCGGGGCGGGGGCGGGGGCGGCGGGGGCCCCAACGTGCTTCCGCCCAGGACCTCGTCGTCATCCTCGCTCAGCCTCCTGGCGGTGTTGCGCCAGCAGGACGGCTCGTCGCATTCGCCGGTGTACACCTCGGCCAGCGAGGGGCGGGGCTTCCCGCAGCAAGGGGACGGGTCCGGTACCAGCAGCGGGCACCACCCCTTCTGGGACGTCTCCCGCGGCAACCCCGCCTCTTTCCGGAACGTCCTGCAATGCAACCTGAGCCGCTACTTCCTGGAGTTTGAGCGCATGCAGGAAACGGAGCCGCCAGCAGGGGGCGGCCAGGAGCAGAGCCGAGAGCTCCTGAATAACAACGTGGACTCGGACAGAGCCGGACCCTCCTCCTCCTCGTCGCCCACCGTCATCCATTACCAGCCTCCCGCCCCGCCCCCTCCCTCCGCGCCCCACCCCCCGGACCCGGCCGCCCCTTCCGGGGGCTCTCGGGGCCACTTGAACCGCTGCCGGGCGTGTCACAACCTGTTGACCTTCAATCACGATTCTCAACGCTGGGAGCGCACCAACCAGACGTCCTCCACCTCGTCCGCCCCGCAGCCCGCCCCCGCCCCCGCCGCCTCGCCCTCGGCGACGCCCGGCGGCCCGGACCCGACCGCCGGCGAGCTGCGGCCGGTGCCCGCGGCGGCCTTCCCGCCGGCGTCGACTGCCGAGCAGACGGTGGGTTTGGTTTACAACCAGGACACGGCCCAGTGGGAGAGGGTCTACCGCCAGGCCACCGCCACCCGGGCCCCCGATCCCCCCGAGGCCTTAAACCAGGAAATGCCTGTGGATCCCACACCCGTGGACGAGGACTACCTCAGAAGGTAGCCGCGGCAGGGGGGCTGAAAGTCTAGTCTAGTCTCCTCCTCACCTCTTTTTGTCTCTCAGGAGACTTCTGGAATCTTCTCTCATGTCTTTCTCTCGCTACGACGTGACCGGATCTCGGGACCACCCCATCTATCCCGACCCGGCTCGGTAAGCTCATCGCCCGATCGCCGCGCTCTGCGACCAGTCAACGTTTTCCTCACGCCCGCCCGCCCGCTCGCTGTCCCAGGCTGTCTCCCGCCGCGTACTATGCCCAGAGAATGATCCAGTATTTGTCCAGACGCGACAGCATTCGCCAGCGATCTCCCCGCTACCAGCAGAACCGCCTGCGGGCCATGTCTTCGTCTTCCGACGGGCCGGCCGGGAGTGCGTCGGGCTCCGTGGAAACCGCCGACGTGGACTTTGACGAGCTCGAGTGAGTCGCTTCGGGGTGGCGCGACCTTCCGGTGGCTGATGACCTTGTGACGACCTTGTGACGACCTTTGTGACGACCTTGTGACGACCTTGTGACCCTGTTTCAGTGACAACGGCGAGCGAGCGCGGCACAGGGCGCCAAGAAACGCCAGGATGTCGGCGCCGTCGTTGGGACGCTTTGTGCCAAGGTGAGTCAGCGTCGCGCGCCGGGCGACTATATTGACGGATCTTCACGTGCCCGTTTTTCGTCCTCCCCGCCCGCAGGCGCTTCCACCTTCCTGAGTACCTGCCCTACGCCGGAATCTTCCACCATGAGAGGGGCCAGCCTGGCTTAGCCACGCACTCTTCGGTCAACAGGGTGCTAGCCGGTAAGTCATGTGATTAACTCATTCTGGACCAAAAACTGAAAAGACGTTTAAGTCCTTCACTCCCAAAGACGTTTCTATCCGTCTTTTCAGTTCTTGGTCCAGAATTAGCTGCTACTGAATGAGTTCAAAACGTCTTTGGGAGCGAACGAGTTCACTTTTGTCAAGCTTTGAACCACTTTTGGCACCGTCTCCCACGGATAAACAAGTCGGAGACTTTGCGGGTGACAAATGGTCATCCTCTAAGGCTCTCCGACCTCCTCCTTTCAGGCGCGTCCATCGGCGACGGCCAGTCGGCGGTGGCGAGCAACATCGCCAACACGACCTACCGCCTGCAGTGGTGGGACTTCACCAAGTTCGACTTACCCGAGATCAGCAACGGTACACCCGAGTCCTTTACGTGCGCAAAAAGCGTACAGTCGGGGGGGTTGCTGGCTAGCATCCGCTAAATCTCGTCGCGCAACGTTAGCGCGACGTCCTGCTAATTTGAATTCCGTTTGCCGCGCGCAGCCTCCGCCAACGTTCTGGTGCCAAACTGCAAGATCTACAACGACGCCAGTTGCGACATCTCGGCCGACGGCCAGCTGCTGGCCGTCTTCGTTCCCAGCAGTCAGCGCGGTTTTCCCGACGAGGGGATCCTCGCCATCTACTCCCTGGCGGCGCACAACCTCGGGGAGATGCTCTACACCAAAAGATTTGGTAGCGGCCGCCCGCCCCCCCCGTCTTCGTCTCCGTCGTCATCCTCACCTCGGCGCTTGTAAAACCCCCCCCCTTGGCTCCCGCAGGCCCGAACGCCATCTCGGTGAGCCTGTCGCCGCTGGGCTGCTACGTGATGGTGGGCCTGGCTTCTCGCAGGATCCTGCTGCATCCCACCACTGACCACATGGTGGCGCAAGTCTTCCGGTTGCAGCAGCCGCACGGAGGCGAAACCTCCATCAGGGCGAGTCCACACGCACACACACGGCAGTAAATGTAACGCGGGAAGAAATGCTAACGCTAATATGATAAGAACGCATCTTGAGCCGCAAGCTAGCCGTCGCTAGGCTAAAATAGCGCAAAGCGAGTTGATTTTCCGATGACGTGCCGGTGAACGAACGACTGTCGTCCGGCGTCTTCCAGATGGTCTTCAACGTGGTCTACCCCATGGCGCCGGACCAGCGGCGTCACGTCAGCATCAACTCGGCTCGCTGGCTTCCCGATCCCGGCATGGGTCTGGCGTACGGAACCAACAAGGGGGACCTGGTCATCTGTCGTCCCGTGTGAGTGCGCCCCGCCCGCCCGTCTGTCCGTCTGTCCGTCTGTCACTTCCTGTTTGGAACATTGACTCAAAAGTGCCCCCGCCCGGCGGACGCGCGATGATATGATTATCCTCCTAATGTTAATGGTCGCTGGCAGCAGGAAGTCTGCTGGGTCAGGACCTTCAATTTGCTTCGTTAATGTTAACGAGGTTGAGCCCCCGCTTCCTGCGTGCGCCTGCGTTAACGTGCGTGTGCGCGTTCAGGTTTTACCGCTGCGACGGCGAGAGCGTGGCCGAGTCCGGCGCCGAACCTTTGTTCTCGGTCAACAACGGCGGCAGCAGCCGGACGCGGGGCTCCGACCGACCCGGGTGAGTACGAGCCCGATCCGCGGGTGATTTCTACCCCCTCGCCCCCTTCTCGGTGGGGGGGGGGCTACGCACGCTAATGGGCCTCGTTGGTGTTCAGGCCCAGTCGTTCGGGATGGAGGCTGGACCGGGACATGGGCTTGATGAACGCCATCGGTCTTCAGCCCAGAAACCCCGCCCCCTCCGTGACGTCTCAGGGGACGCAGACCCCCGTGGTCCAGCTGCAGAACGCCGAGACCCAAACGGAGCTTTCCGAGCCCGGCGCCGCCCGGCCGCAAGCCGGTAGCCATTTTTCTCGTTTGCGTGGCCCTCGCACGTTGGCCTTCTCACTGATCCGCTTTGCATCTCGTTCGTTTGGTTAGCCCCGCCCCCGCCGCCGCCGCCCGACGGTCATCTTGAGCCTCAGAACGCGGGCGGTCCGGACGGCGGCCGAGCCTTGGCGGAAGCCGCGGCCAACGCAGGTACGCCGCATGCAAAAGTTGGGAACTGGATTTTCGTTTTTTGCCTCGACGTGGCCTTTTTAGTCAATGTGACGGGTTGTCGTGGTTCCAGGCGAGGAGGGGGGAGGTTCCGGCGAAGACGCCCTGGCCCGAATCCGCCGGCTGATCGCCGAGGGCGGCATGACGGCCGTGGTGCAGCGCGAGCAGAGCACCACCATGGCGTCCATGGGCGGTTTCGGCAACAACATCATCGTCAGCCATCGCATCCACCGCGGCTCGCAGACCGGCGCCAGGTCCGGCAGAACCGCCGCCGGGCCCGCCGGCCCCGCCCCCTCGGGGTCGGCCCTCGTCGGCCGCGAGCGGGCCCCCGAGGCGCCCGAGCGCCCGGCCCCCTCGTGGGGCTCCCGCTCCGCCGAAGGCGCCGACGAGGTTTTTGACGGGGTGCGAGTGGACGAGGACTCTCTGGCGGGCCCCTCCTCTTCCTCCCCCCCGCCCCACAACACTTTCCACGGCGACCCTTACAGCAGGTAGTGAGCGGTGTCCCCGATCCCACCGAAAATTGCCGTCATCCTCCCTTCAAACCTTCAGCGGCGTCGGTGAGCACTTCCCGTCACATGGAAGCGGCGCGGCGCCACGTCCCGGAGTCCCCTGCAGGGCGGCGCCGACTCGCGCTTCTGTGCATCGTTACCGCGTGACCTTTCCCGAACGTATGCGGGACGAGACGCCACCGTGCCGCCGTCAATCATTTGTCAACGTCCGAAACTCCTCCCATTGCGGCGACGGGTGCGCGTACGCGACCCGGCCGGCGCCCGCTCACTTAATTTATTGGAAAAAGCCAAACGGGAGCGGCAAATCTTTGGGTTGCTTTGGGGGGGTCACCTCGAAAAACATTCCCGCTTGTTGGTCTTGTTACGCTTGTGACCGGTTACTGCGGCGCTCTCGATTCATTACCTGTGAGCGGAGAGTTGAGTTTAACACCCCCACCACCTCCCACCACCACCTTCATCCCTTCAGACTCCTTCAAAATAAAACTTGAAATGTTTCCTGTCGACCGTACAGGTGCCACGTTTACATTTCCTCTTAAGTGTGCGGGTGTGTCAGGTCACGGGTGGGGTTTCCATGGCGACCTGTCCAAGCTCCTCCTGGCTTTACTTGATTGGTTAACACTGAACTTAAACGCTCTGGTCACAGCGCCGCTCCTTGCTGCTGGTTAACCCCCCCCCCCTCCCCCCGACGACGTTGTCATCGTTCTTGGCTCTTGACTTTTTAGATGTGATGTCATTAAAGAACTTGGAGACTCCAAAGACTTCCTTTTTCTTTTCGACCCTCGTGATCATAGAATGACGGACAGATGTCACGACTGTGTTCATGTCCCCCCCCCCCCCCGGTCCCCCCCCCCTCATTTTTTTTGTCCTCATTTATCAAAAGCAAATAGAGATTTGAGACATCCTGTCTTGACTGGGAAATGTGATGAGGCTCGATGACGACAGCAAAGGATCATGAGGAGTGAGGAAGGAGGGGACGACGGGGCGCTCGTTGAAGTGAGGCGAGCGCGAGACATCTCGTCGGAGATCTGTTGCAAGGCGGCGGGACTCCTTTTGCGGGTAAGTCGAGACTTGTTCATTCCCCTTTGCAGTCATGTCAACTTCCTTATTATTATTTTTTTTTGTAAACACAAAAATACCCAAACATTGAAAATGTTACTGTTCCTGTGTTGACGAGCACAGTAACAGATGGCAGTAACTGGACTACCACAAGGAGGAGCACTTTTCTTCCTAAAAAGAGCTTTCAAACGACTTTATGTTGTTGCTGCCATGGAAGTGGCGTTTTGGGATTTTTTTTGGGGGGGGGGGGGGTCATTTGCCACATCCTCTCAAATAGCTACGAACTCACCAGAGGATGGAAACCAGAAGCCTCCTTGCCGGCCCTGTTTATTCAATCTGAAATCCGATTGGTCCCGATTATTTAAAGAAAACGAGCGAGAGCGAATCGGAACATTTCGCGTCGACAATGCCGAGTCTTGATTCTGACATTCTCTTGTTTGGCCACCCAAAAAAAAATAATTGATAAGACGAGACTGTCGGAAAAATAAAGTAATACCGAGTGACTTTGAAATGCTTTTGATCGCGTTTTCAGGGGGTTGGCCTTTGGCCTTTGACCTTTGACCTTTGTATAATAGACAAGCTCCTTACGCAAGCGCTCACCAAGGATGTTGATATGATTGCATGCGTTTTACGTGTTTTTTAAGGAAAATGGCAAACGGGTCGGACGCCAACGCCTCAGCCTGGCCCCGCCCCTCGGTCAACACCTCCTGGCAGTCCGCCGCCCAGGTGCTTCTGGTGACGGCGGCGACGGTGGCGCTGAGCGGCGTCACCGTTCTGGGTAACTCGCTGGTTCTCCTCTCCGTCAAGGTCAACCGCCGCCTGCGTAGCGTCAACAACTACTTTTTGCTGAGCCTGGCCACCGCCGACCTCCTGGCGGGCGCCGTCTCCGTCAACGTGTACGCGCTCTACGCCGCGTGCGGCTCCTGGCCGCTGGGCCCCGCCCTCTGCGACCTCTGGCTGGTGGTGGACCACGGCGTGAGCGCCGCCGCCGTCCTGAACCTGCTGCTCATCAGTTTGGACCGCTTCTTCTGCCTGACCCGGCCGCTCAGCTACCCGCTGCGGCGCACGGGCAAGATGGCCGCCCTGATGATCGCGCTGGCTTGGCTGCTGTCCTTCGCCCTGTGGACGCCCGCCATCCTGTGCTGGCAGAGAGCCGGCGGCCGGCGCCTGGTCCCCGAACCCGAGTGTTACCCGCGCTTGCTCGCCAGCCCCGCCGTCACTCTCGGGACCACCCTGCCCGCCTTCTTCCTGCCCGGCTTGGCCATGGTGGGCCTGTACGGACACGTATCCGCCGCCAGCCGCCGGCGGCTGAGTGGGCGTCGCCGGCCGTCGGGGGACCGGCTCGGGACATGCGCTCCTTCCCTATCCGCCTCCCCTGCGCCGTCGTCCGCCCGGCGTCGAGTCGCAGTCAGGGAGAAGCGGGTGACGCGCACCATTCTCACCATCCTTCTGACCTTCATCCTGACCCGGGCGCCGCACAACGCCATGGCGCTGGTGGCCGCTTTCAGTCACGTGCGCATCCCGGACGTCCTGTGGCAGGCGGGCCTGTGGCTGGTTTACGTCAACAGCGCCGTGGACCCCGCTTGCTACGCCCTTTGCAGCCCCACCTTCAGGAGCACCTTCCGCCGCCTGCTGCTGTGCCGCCGCCCCGACCCGCCCGTGTAAAGGTCAACGGGGGTCGTCGCTTCTGAGCAACGGCGCCGGCTAGCGTTACAAACGTTGGCGTCATGCTAACTGCATACAAACATGCCGTTTCCTGGATGTGACATCATACAATTGCCGTGATGCCGCGTTAGCTCCGTTTTAATGCGACATCGTCCGCGTTGTCTATTATGACGTTGGCTTCCATCTTAAGTGAAGTAAATGGCAATGATGAGTTTTCCGTGTGCAGTGTTGCCGTTGGGACGTTTTCATTACCGGGCTACTTACTCTTTAGTTACTGAGTTTGACAAGCTTGTTTATTGTGTACTCCGCTTTGGTGACCCAAATTTTGTGCGCGCGTGTTCTTACCAGGCCCGTTAAAAGTCTCCTTCCTCAGCTTTCGTCTTGTGGCCGTGATGTCACGATGGCGCAAAGAGGAACGACTTTTGTGTTTATACGCCCCCCCAGTTGTTGTCATTTGCATATTTCAAAGCAGACCAAAAGTTTGAAGTCATAAGAAGACAAACTGAGACAATTGAAGGTAAGCGAAGCAGCACCCTCTAGAGGCCAGCCGTGGAACAACGTGCAAAAAGAGCACCGCTTAGGGCGAAATACTTTTTAAAAATATAATCAAAATACGCGCATAAATGCAAACTTCGTTGTTGTATTTTAATACACTAACGAGGGGAGCCCAGAATATTCATTATTCAATCATTTTATTTTGTCTAGATTGGCATGACCGGTTGCATTAAATATTGTTATTCACGTTACTATTTACAATTTGCGAGGTTTTATTTTACTCATTTCACATGTTAATGCGCGTTCCTTTATTTGTCTGTCACTGCAACCTGTGATTGCTTCACACTAAATTAGACAAAGAAAAAATGCATACAGAGGACGCACTTGTGATGTGCAGGTAGTGGGCTGCAACACGAAGTCGAAGTTTACGGTAAGTCCCCCACTAAAGATTTGAGCTCATGAGTTATTGATTGGGCTGGCGACCAGTCCAGGGTGTTGCCTTGCCGTCCGCCTCACGACCAAGTCGGCTGGCACCACAGTCGCGGCTGGGACGGGCTGCTCCAGCTCACCCAAGCGAGCTGGTCGCTTGGGGAGCGCCATGGAAAAAGGAAAGCTGTCGCGACCCCTGCTGGAATAGATGAAGAATAACAACGTGAGTCAAATATATATCTATGGTGTCATGAACGATTCTTCTGAGTGGCTCTACGTACAGATGGAAGCGCCCGACTTCTTCGCCCGAAGTGTTGAAGTGCACGAGGCAACAAGCGCCTCGGCGATTTCTGGCAGGTCGAAGGCGTTCCGTACGGCACTACCATACAAATACGATACGCATATTATCAGGGACAATAGTGCAATGGATAGAACGAATGAAATCGGACGTGTGCGTGCGTGCGCGCGCCTACGTGGAAACGCTCGCGCGCTCACGAGCACTTTCGGTAGTTTCACTGAGTTTACATCCGGGTCTTTTCCCTAGGCAATGGGAGTCGCAGCACCGCCGTTCCTTAGGCAAAGTGAAATAAATTCGCCGCACCGACACAAAAACTAGTCCGCTTCGGGAAGACATCTTTTTGCGGGCCGGCGAGGGCGATCGGTGCCGTCCGACACACTTTCGGAAACGGCGTCACCGATGTCGACGACTCGGTGCCAGCTAAAGCGGCTTTTTGGAGACGGAGAAGTAGTTTTGTCGGGCCTTCGTGTAGCTCTGCGGCGGAGTGATATGAGCTGTGCGCAGGCTGAGCTGAATGAGATTGAACAAGAGTTCTTGTTTTGTAGCTTCAGTTTGTGTCTTTTCTCACGAATTTGCCCAAACTACGTCCAAAATTGAGCAACTAAGTCAAGGTGCCGGGGAAGGAGCGAGTGGGACTCTTTGTGGGCTCTTGTTCCATCGTGGATCGGCTAGTTGGAGATATATATTGAATTAATCTGGAGGAGGACTGCTGCTGAGTAAGTGCACATCGAGCTTTTTCATTTGCTAACTTTAATGTCGACCTCGCTCGCCCCGAGTTGACGCGCGTCCCGTGTCCGTGTGCGTGCTCGCGTGCGGCCTCCGGGCTCTTTTGGGGGGCCTCGTTGTGCTCTTTGCTGCCTCTTTGCGGCTTCTTGTCGGAGTTTCTGCGGAGGAGGAGGAGGAGGACGAGGAAGAGGCCGACACAAGTTGGACAGCCAGAGGCGGCTCGTAGCCTTCCTAGCCCTCGCTCGCAGCTCTGCGGCCAGCGGGGGGTTGGCCGCCTTTGAGCAGTCTCGGAGACGTCCTCCTGCCGCCCGTTGGTCGTCGTGATTTCGGGTGGGCGTCGGAGCGCGCTCCGGCCGGCCTCCCCTTTCCGCTCTCCCGTCGCCTCATCTTCCATCTTTCGGCAGAACTTAGCCGCGTTAGCTTGCCAAGGCTAACGTGGCGCTAGCGTTAACTAGCTAGCAGGCTAACGTTAACGTTCACTTGTTCTCCGACGTTGGGCGCTGCTGTCACTTTGGACCTATTGGACCCGGTGAGGCTTCGAGCGCCCGCCGGAACCGACGCCGCGCACGTCGCGGTGGCCCGGGTTGGTTCCAAAGCGGAGCTGGAGTATCCGGCGTCGGCCATGAATGAGACGCTTATAAAACATTTATTGGAGCACTTGACTCGAGTACTCGGAGCACAAAGTGAAACCTCCATTTTAACGTCGTCGGTGTCGGCGGCTCGCGACGGCTGCTCGTCCGCGCCTCCCCTGACCTGACATCCCATCCCGGCTGCAATCACGCCAATTAACCCGGCGGCGCCTGACCGCCCCCCTACCTGTGCTCACCTGTGTGCCCTTCAGGAGTGACGCGGGCAACTTTTCAACTTGGGAAGCATTCCGAGGGGCAGGTTTTACTCGCAAGTTACTCAGAAAGTAGAGAAAACCGCCTCATTAAAAAAAAAAATCTAAGCTAAGGCTATCTAAACAAGTCTGCCCGTGACGTCACAGCAGCTCTTCTTTGCAACCGACGTCAATAGAATAAGAACGGAAAGCTTTTACAACACTTTATGTGCCGATACAAAGAAATGCTTCATCGGTACACCGGCCTCTGCCTTTGCGTAACAACTGGACTGTGCAACTCTACCACATCATAACCTTTGTAATTAATAAAGTTGGTGAACAACTTAACAATATTGTAAAACGTCTACGGAGCAAGCTGAAGCATATTTGTGGATTTAATTTTAAATTCTAAACTTTTCTTAAACATGTGAGGGGAAAAGTGGTTAGCATTGCACGACTGTCCTTGTTTTATGTTATGTGTTTATTATTTTACTTCATACTATGACTATAAATCGCTGTTGTGTGCACTTGTTGTACAGGGCAGGGAGGGCAGAGGGGGCGGAGTCCAGTCCCACAGCCGGGTGGTGAGTCCCCCATTTATTCCATTCGCATATTATGGGACCGTATTTACATCCAACATGTTGAATCGAAATAATAATAATAATTTCACGTTATGGTTTCCACAAGATGGCAATCAAAACCAAATCATGGACGGTTGGCGTATTCCCGCCTTATGATAGTCGTTCCACCGCGCGACTCTTGTCATAAATTACGCCCGAGGTGATTTGAGCTCGGCCGTTGTATCGCTGGGACTTTTTTCCTCGTGCTTTGGCCTTCCTTATCGATGGCGCTCTTTGTCTTACTTACTAGTTGAATCCAGTTGAGACCGCGGAGTCACACTTTGTTACATGGGCTAGGCAAAGTGGGCGTGGCTAAGAGAGTATAACAACAAGCAACCATTTTGGAGCATGTGGCCAAAAAAAAAAAAATTCGGGATAGAGTGATTGCATCTACGGTTGAATTGCTTATCTCGCACAGTGAAGAGTTGCTCAGGCAGAGGTCAAAAAGCGCTCGCGACATGTCGCCGAAATGTAATTTGGCAATACGTGAGTAAGTCGAAACCGTGATGTCTTTCTCACAGCAGCACGTTCATGCTTCAGTTGGATGCTTTTCCCACCGGAGACGGCGTTCAGGTACCGTAACGTCTTTTGACCTTTTGAGTCGAGAAACGCGTCTCATGTCCACGCGGGTCACTGTTGATTTCTGCTTTTTGTGCCTTCAGGCTGATCCATCAGCTGAAAGACTGACTGCGTCAATGATGGAATTACAGACGTTGCAGGAGGCTTTGAAGGTGGAGATCCAGATCCATCAGGTGCCGCTTCGCTTGTCCTTCGCCGACGTTTGTTGTTGTTGATTTTTGCCACATCCGCTTCCGAGGGAAGAGTTAGCTTGCCGGCAGAGTTAGCGAGCTAGTTGGCTGGGACACAGGCTGTGTTTCTGAACTTTTCAATCAGCAGGCGAGTTTTCTGGTACCAGACTTAAGTGTTTAGGACTCATCGGGAAGAGGATTTCTCCTGGTGTGGTGTGAAAAGTGATTTGTCATTGTGATAAAACGTCACAGAGAACGAAGGATGCCCGAAATGGCAGCGCTGGCGATATCAAGCTAGCAAATAGCTAGCCAGTGCTAGCTGGGATGCTACTCGCATGTCTTGTTCATCTTCTTTTTTTTTTTTTTTTTTTAACAAAACGGCTTGCAAGCTCTGTTTACAAATTCAAATGAATTTGGGCCATCGTGTGAAAAGGTAAATTTAAAAAACTGAGTGCAATGATTTGCAAAGCTGATGCGTTAATATTGGTCACAAACGGTTCGATGCTACATTGCACGTTCAAACTCGACCGTGCAAAGCCAAAGCGAGATATTAACACCACCCGGTGAACGGTGCTGAATTTCTTTCGGTTTGATGCCAAGTGGGAAAGTGTGTCTGACGAGTCCATATTTGAAATTTTTTTTGGGGGGGGGGGGGGGATTGCGTAAGTCACGTCCTCCCCGAACCATGCGAAGTGCGATGGACGCCATATTCAAAAGCCGGCATCCGTGATGCTACGGCGTTGTGTTATGCCCATTGAATGATTTATTCATTTCTTTTAATTAATCAACTTATGTCAGAAAAAATAAGAGAGTTCGATTGATAATCCGCATTTGCGGCAAAAAATAGGCAGGCTACTGTTTACGTTTGCAAATGTTTAAATGTATTTATTTTTGTTATATAACGGCACCACCGGGTGCATTTTGCATATATATTTTTTTTATATAATAACTGAAAATATTTTGTTAGCGCGATATAACGTGGCCTAAATTGTGGGAAAAACACCCCTAGCCCCCACCCCACCACCTCCCATTCACTAGCACTGCTGACTGTGTGCGTTTTGTTGCCCACAGAAACTGGTGGCCCAGATGAAGCAGGACCCTCAGGTAAAGTCGCCCGCAGTCACGGGAAGAAGCGGTCACATGACCCGACGCCTTTTTTTTAACCCCCCCCACCCCCCCACCCACTCCCCACCCCTCTGTTCTTCTGCAGAACGCAGATCTGAAGAAGCAACTTCATGAACTCCAAGCAAAGATCACCTCACTGAGCGAGAAGCAGGTAGCGACGCCCTTCATGTGCCCCGTGCGCATTTCCACAAGGTGGCGCCATTTGGATCGCTTCAAACCCAACACGAAATCTCGCCCGTGTTGTCTCGTTGTACGTTTGTTTGCGGGCAAACGTCGCTAGTCAATCTGGTGGTTGTTGTTTTTACTCTGGCTGCGTTTCTCTCGGTTGGCCCGTCGAACGGCAATTAAGACCGATGCCTGAGACACGAACGTGGAAATTTCCTGAAAAGGTCTCAAAAGAGGTTCCGTCTGAAGAACAAAACTTGCAAATCAGTACGAGCGTGTGCGTTTCTTGCGTCCCCGACAGAAAAAGGTGGTCGAGCAGCTGAGGAAAGAGCTGCTGGTCAAGCAAGAACCAGAATCCAAAGTGCAGCTGCAGGTCCACGCGCCTCCTGTGGGGGGCGATGTCAACAAGCCCAGCAACCTGATGCAGAGCCAGCAGATTCCTGCGGGGCTGCAGCAGGTACCAAACGCGCGCAGGCGCACACAAACATTCACAATCACATATATACATAAAATATACACACTCACATATATACATAAAATATTATATTTTATATTATATATTTTTTTTAATGGCCTTTTGACGCCATTTGACGTTGGCCTTCTCAGTGCGCTGGTTCGTTCAAATCGCACACCAATTGTTCCTGCTACTAGCTTGATCGTACGCACCAAATAAATAAAATGAATAAAAATAAATAAAAAATTAATATAAATAAAAAAAATAGAATATTTACTTAGTTATTGATTCTAATTAGGGTTACTCAAATTAATCGAGGATTTTTTTTCCCTCCACAATATTGCGATTAATTATGCGATTATTTTTGTTATGGTCCTCTTTGCGTTTATCTTTATTTTTTTTCTTTCACAAATGTAAGCAATATGTATTACAAAAAAAAAACAAAACGACTGGATTTCATATACAAAAATGCTTTTTCTGTTTTTTTTTTTGTTGTTGTTTTTTGTTTGTTGTTTTTTTGTTTTTTATAGGTTAGCCTCATGCTAAAACTGGGATCGAACCAGGAATTGAAATGAAAGCCATTTTGAGTTGTAAACTTCTGACTGGCAGTCTTGCATGCCGAGCAACGGCTTTATCACTTTGAAAGGTCTTGGGGGGGGGGGGGGCTGGGGGGGGGATGATCTGGGAAAAATGTGGACTGCCTTTGCGACGCACTGATTTTGTTTTCTTCCAAATTGCACCCTTTGCAAATTGAAAGCGGCATTTGAATTGGATTAAAAAAAAAATCTTGAGTCCTTGTCGAGATGCACATTTGCGTTTTTTTGTTTTTTGTTTTTTTTATTTTTTTTGTCAGACGCTGACAGTGACGCCGGTCCTCACCACCAAGACGCTACCACTGGTGCTGAAAGCCGCGGCCACGCCCTCCCTGCCCGGCTCCATCCTGCCGCAACGCCCGGCCACTGTCACCATGGTGACCACCGCCATCTCCAAACCCGACGCGCACAACGCCCCCATCAACCTGCAGGTGGCGGGCAAGCTCAGCGCTCACAGTTTGGAGCCGCTGAGGCTCGTTTCCAAGAACGCCATGCTGGTAAGTCCGCGCAAAAAAAAAAAAACGTGCTTCACAAACGCGATTGGCCGTCGCTTCCCGTTTTCCGATTGGCCGCCGTTCATCAGCAGGTCAGACCAAAGCCCGCCTCGCCCGCCAACATCCCCATCGCCCCCGCGCCCCCCCCGCCCATGATGGCGGCGCCGCAACTGCTGCAGAGGCCCGTCATGTTGGCCACCAAGCTGTCGCCTTCGCTTTCGTCGGCCGCGCCCATTCACCAGCTGCGCATCGTCAACGGGCAGCCCTGCGTCAAGACGGGCGCCGCCCCTTTGACCGGCATCGTCATCGCCACGCCCACCACGGCCGCCTGCCTCGCCAGCCCCGCCCGTGCGCCCGACCCCGCCTCCGTCGCCCCCGCCCCCATTCCCGCCCAGCCTCTCCAGATCAGCGGCGTGACCGCCGAGCCCAAGGTAGGGAAAGCGGCGCCGACGCCGAAGGGCGCCGCCCACCCGGCGAGTGGGCGGCGCCGACGCCGAGGCCGCCGCCCACCCGGCAACTGCCGTGACTTCTCGCCGTCCTCTCTCAGCAGACTGTTAAATCAGGAGGCGGAGCCGAGCACAAGCCGGTCGGCGCGCTCCCCTCTTCGTCGACTCCGCCCTTGTCTCCGCCCCCCAGGCCCAAGAAGGAGGAGAGTCCAGAGGTAGGCGGCGGGCGAGGGCGTCGCCGCCGCGGCGCCACGCCCCTTGTCTGATTGCCTTTCTCTCCCTTCTAGAAACTGGCCTTTATGGTGTCCTTGGGTCTGGTAACGCACGACCACTTGGAAGGTGAGCCTTCTTTTCGAAAAGACGCCCCCCCCCACGACCCCCCCGCCAGCAACTTGAACGCGTGGCGCCTCTTTGCAGAGATTCAGAGCAAACGGCAGGAGAGGAAGAGGAGAACGACGGCCAACCCCGTCTACAGCGGCGCCGTGTTTGAGCCGGAGGTAAATCCGGCGTTCGGCTCGAGACGGGCCGCCTGCTTTTATTTTGAAAGGCCGCCCGCTTCCTGTGGCGGTGCTTCCAAATGCGGTGCTTGCCGTGTTTGTGTTTCAGAGGAAAAAGAGCGCCGTGAGTTACCTGAACAGCCCCCTGCACCTGGGGACCCGGAAGAGAGGTCGGTATACTCTCGCCGTGGCCAGCGGTCCGCCCCCCCATCCGCCCCCCCCCCCTCGCAATCTTCAACTCAAATAAGGCGTCATGTCTCTCTCTACATGCCGTTAACACGCTTCCTGTCCTCGCTGCCGTCACGTTTTCACTCACTTCCACCACTAACCCGATTTTGGAAGCCGGCGAGTCCAGTCGCCTCCCGCAAAGGACGGCGAGGGAGGGGGGGGCACTTGACCACCGACTGACGGGGGGGAAAGCGGCGCGTGCGAATGGCCAAAAGCAAAGACTTAAGATCGATCGAGAGGCGGCGCGTCCACGTAGCGTAACTGTCCCGACTGGCAGGTTTGATCGCCGCCTCTGGATGTGGTGTCGGCAAACCCCCCCCCCCCCCCCCCCCCCCCAAGCGCCCGAGGAGCTTCTTTTTCGAGTCGCGGCGGCGGCGGCGCGGCGCGCACTTCACCGAGCATGATGGCGGCGTGCGCACTAACACTGTCTGTGCTTCTGACTCCCCCCCCCCCCCTTCCCTCCTCCTCCTCCCGCCCTCCCCCTCCCTCCCCCCCTCCCCACCCTCATGCTAGCCAACGACGACTCCCTTTCCAAGGTATGTCACGCAGACTGTTGTTGTTCTTCCCCCCTCTCCATCTTTTTTTTTTTTTTTTTTTTTTTTTTTCCGTCTTTGTCGTCTGTCTCATTCCACCCAGGTCGCCCACCCAAATACGGCGGCGTCCCGGAGCTGGGCTGCCTCACCCCGACCTCCCCCTCCAGCCCCGCCCGCCCCCTCCCCCTGCCCAGCCCCAGCTCTGGGGATGTAAGTAACCGAGGGGGGGGCGGAAGGCCGCCGTGGGCTCAGTAGTCTTTTGTCGATCATCCACCCACATGTCCATCAGTCTTACAAAGTGAACAGCCTCTCGGCCAAAATTAACACACATGACCACCGGCCCCCCCACCCCCACCCCCCCCCCCTGACTAAAGCCGGCCGCTCCTCTGCCTGGCGGGCGGTGCGGGGCGACTGATTGGTCCAATTCTTGCTCGCAGGGAGACATCCATGAGGACTTCTGCACTGTGTGCAGACGCAGTGGCCAGTTGCTCATGTGCGACACGTGTTCTCGTGTCTATCACCTGGACTGCCTGGAACCGCCCCTGAAAAGCATTCCTAAAGGCATGTGGATCTGTCCCAAATGCCAAGATCAGGTAACGGGCCCCGCTTTAGGACTGTTCAACCCTTTGTAAGCATCCACGCCGCACACTTGTGTCCCACCCGTCCGTTTGTGTCACGCATTCCGCCCGCTCCATTCGTGCCCGTTCGCGGCCTCGGCCTCGCCGCTAGGCGACGGCCGTCGCCGCCGCTCGCATCTCCCTGACCCCGCCCCCCCCCCGCCCCCCCGATTCCCCGTCGCGTCTTTTCCGTGGGTCTGACCAGCGCCAGTTTCTCTCCGCAGATCCTCAAGAAAGAAGAAGCCATTCCGTGGCCCGGAACGCTGGCCATCGTCCACTCCTACATCGCCTACAAAGAAGGTGAGCCACCGTGCCCCCCCCCCACCCCCCCCGGCGAGCTCACGAGTATTCCCTCATGTCTGCGCAGCGAAAGAAGAAGAGAAGCAGAAGCTCATCAAGTGGAGTGCGGAACTGCGGCTGGAGCGTGAGCAGCTGGAGCAACGAGTCAAGCAGCTCAGCAACTCCATCACGGTAAACTTTTATCGATTTTACCGTTTTTTTAACGAACTTTTACCGTTCGTTTGTCACGCGAGCCAAAATTTAAGTTGGGAGCGAGCTCCAGATACGCTCCTGCTCGTCAAGTGGGGAGAGATACAAAAAAAAAAACGTAGCAAATACGCTTGTGTAAAGGTGCCGATCAAAGGGTAGACCCTCAATAGAAGTGGTCGAAGGATAGACCCCTGCGGAACCCCCGATTGTGATCTTTGTTCACTCAGACTGTTGTTGTTACTTTTTGCTCGTCCCCACATACCTTACCGATGCTTTATATAAATAATTGATTTCATGACATTCCCGTTTGTGTGCAATCGTAAAATTTTTCTTGCTTAACCCCAAAAAAAGGTTTTTGAGGTGAGTGCTCGAAGAACACGTGATGCTTCTTTGTCAACGCTTAAAACTGCAAAAAACGATTTGCGATCAGTTTAATCCAAGTGTCCTGAGTCGGGATGAAACTTGGTTCCTGCTGATTCGTGCAACTTGGATTGAACGCTTCCTTGTGGATATTCTGCCATCTAGTGGCAGAGCGTGTCATTGCTTTGCCTGCCAGCTGACTTCTCCGCTCCCGTCTTTTCGCCGCCAGAAGTGCATGGAGACCAAGAACGGCATCCTGGCTCGCCAGAAGGAGATGCAGCTGTCCCTGGACAAAGTCAAACATCTGGTCCGCCTCATCCAGGCCTTCAACTTCAACCCGGCGACTTGCGACCCCGATGGCAGGGACGTACGAGTCCGAGATGCGGCGGTGCCGCCGGAAGCCGAGGCGGCCTCGCCTCACGTTGAGCCGACACCGCCCGAGGTCGAGGCCGGCGATGCGGCCGAGAGCGACAAAGCCGAGGAGCGGGCGCCAGAGAGGAGCGAGACCACCTGCGGGGACGCCGACCGTCGCGACGACGTCACGCGTGGAGCGGATGATCGAGGAGGCGCTCAGACGGAACCTGCCGTGTGGGCGGAGGGCACGGCGGAGGGCGAGACTGTCGCGCCTGCGCAGGTGGACGCGGCGACTTCCTCGGAGGCGCCGACGCAGGCCACCGCCAACGGTACGGGTGAGCCGCCGCTGCCGCTGCCGCCGCCGCCGCTCACCCCCTCCGCGGCGGACGTCCCCGCCGCCGACTCTGAGAACAAAATGTCCATCACCGGCCCTTCGGAGACGGCCACGCGGGACAAACGGGACATCAACGACAGCAACAGCAAAACCTCAGAACCCTCCCAGCATTGTGTGCCAGCAGAGTGAGTGTGTCGCTTTCACGTGGAATGCGATACCCCGGGGGGGGTGGGGTTGGGGGGGGGGCGGAAAAAAAAAAAGTTGCCAATGTGTGTAAATGTCGTTTGTTTGCGTCGTATATCGTCAGCCTGTGTCGATGGTAGATAGCGGCCTGGTCGTGCGCTCGCGGCCACTTAGCCATAGACGTTGTCATGGGAACGCTCGAAAGGAGACTGAATCCATCACACCAGAGTGTGCCTGTCCCGACGGTCTGGGGTGGGGGGGGGGGGTGCGGAGTGGCGGACGGGGGGGGCCACATGCCTCGGGAGAGCGGTCGGTGAAGCCCCGCCCCCCTCGTCCGTCCGATCCTGCTCAAGGTCAGCGACCTTCAAACAAAGAAGTGCTCCAAGCGGACTCGGAGTGTGACATCATCATCATCGTGGTCGCGATCCAACATGGCTGCCCGGAGCTTCACCCCAAGAGCGCCGCCCACTTAACTTTCTGACCCCGTCCGTCACTTCTTTGTTTGAAGACTCCCGGCCCCCACTCCCCCCCCCCCCCCCCCGCCCCCCACCTGTTCTAGAGACCGTAGCCCCCGTCCTCCCACGAAGGCGGGTGTGGAGGAGGCGGACCCACAGAGCGGTGTTGTTGTCGTGAGTCGTCATTGGTGTGTCCGTGTGATGTGCTTTTGTTTTGTTTTTTTTTTCTAGGACAAACGTGTTCACGTCTTCCTGGTGTTTGGGAATTAAGTGCTTTTTGTGTTTTGCTCCGCCCCCCACCGCCACCCATCTTCAACTGCCAAAACGCATCAAATGCGCCGGGAGGGGGGGGGGCGGAGCTAAAGCTTCCGCTTAACGGCGACGGGGGAAAAAAAAAAAGAAGAAAAAAAAAGCACAAGTTGGTTTCTTCTTCTGGTTCTGTGATTGCCACCTGACTCCTCCCACTTTGGAGGAAGCACAAGAAGAGCCTGCAGGGGGCGCCGCTCACTTCCCGCTTCATCATCCATGGTGCCTCTTTTGTTTGCGTTTTTTTAATTTTTTTTGTCCACTTTTGAGGTCTCATGACTCGTGTCAGCCAATTAGCATATCTCAGTCCCCCCCCCCGACCCCCCCCACTCCCCAGTAGGTACCTCGAGTGCCTTCTTCGATTTGTCTTGACTTGCACTGTGACGCGTGGACCCGCCCATTCACCTCATTGGCCGCTCAGTGTTTTACTGCCTTAAATGTTTTTTTTTTTTTTTTTTTTTTTTTTTTTACCTGATCAACTCGCTCATTGAGGGGTCAAAGGTTGCCAAGTCTGCCGGGTTGTCCTGACGACAAAGCCCAGGCGGTGATGCACTTTTTCACTTGAGCAGTATTATAACAAAAAAAAAAAAAAAAATGTGACCCCCACCCCCCTTACCCCCCTCCCCCATCAATGCATGCCTTCTTATGCAAATTTTATACACAAGTTAATGATGCATTCCTTGTTTTATTGTTTCGTTCATTTTGCTTTGGGGGGTTGGTTTGGGAATGGGCGGAGCCAGTGGGAGCTGTCGTCTGAGTGGGCGGAGCAAAAAAAAAAAGGCCCATTCATCCAAAGAACGCAGATGAAACCTGCTCACGGGAGGGGAATGCGGCATTGCTCAGAGTCCAAAGTGTCCGTTTGCCAGCGTCTCGTCATGACAGTGGCCTTCGAGTGTTGTCCTCACGTGACCCTGTGACCCCCACACCTAACTTTTTTTTTTTAAATCCATGTGCTCAGACGCATTGTAGCGCTCCAAATAAAGAACAAGTGTACATCGGGAATCTTTGTATAATTGTTTGTATTTTTTCATAATTTTGGAAAGGAATGTGTTTTATTTTTTTGGACTTGTGTTCCACACGTGTCTTCTGTTGGCCATGTTGGTGGGATTCTTACCTCTGTATTGAGCCTCCTCTTCTTGTGATGATAATGATGATGATGATGATGATGCAGTGTTTCACTTAAAATACTGTTGCTAGGTTACAGGATGGCACCAAGCCACCACTAGGAGCATTTGATCAATTTCTATTTATTTATTTTATCAGTTTGCTAATAAATCCTCAAAACCATCACTTTTGTGTTGTTTTTTTTTTTTGCCAGCAAGAGAAATAAATCCATCAATAAAATGTCCAAACAATGGCTCGTATCTCAAAGCCACCACTAGGAGCATTTGATCAATTTCTATTTATTTATTTTATCAGTTTGCTAATAAATCCTCAAAACCATCACTTTGGTGTTGTTTTTTTTTGCCAGCAAGACAAATAAATCTATCAATAAAATGTCCAAACAATGGCTCGTATCTCAAAGCCACCACTAGGAGCATTTGATCAATTTCTATTTATTTATTTTATCAGTTTGCTAATAAATCCTCAAAACCATCACTTTTGTGTTGGTTTTTTTTTTTGCCAGTAAGACAAATAAATTATCAATAAAATGTCCAAACAATGGCTCGTATCTCAAAGCCACCACTAGGAGCATTTGATCAATTTCTATTTATTTATTTTATCAGTTTGCTAATAAATCCTCAAAACCATCACTTTTGTGTTGTTTTTTTTTGCCAGCAAGACAAATAAATCCATCAATAAAATGTCCAAACAATGGCTCGTATCTCGAAACGCTTCACATTGCGTCACTCTTATCTCAAGGTAAGCACTGTGTGTGAACATTGGACCCGAAATTCCGCCCCGCCACCATCTTCAACTACCAAACGCATCAAATTTTGTACTAGCTTTTGTATTTTGTACTTGTACTTGTAATATTTGTACCCCATAACATGATATTATTCTCTTTGTACTGCATTACATGAGCAATAACTGCACTTGACCACCTGAACAACTGTTTTTTTTTCTTCCGGTTAGCGCCTGCGCCTTTAAGTCAGCATGTGGTCCACATCATCAACGCCCGCCCAACACACACCCACTCCCACACACGCGCGCACGCAAAAAGAGCTCTCAAATTAACCCCCCCCCCCCCAACCCCGCCGCCTGTGGAGGTGCCCGCTTTGAAAGTTGGACTGGGGAATTAGCACTTATATTGGAGTATTGGAGACCACAATGCGCGCACACACACACACACGCACACACAAGAGCGAGAACGAGAGGAGGTGGGGGTCTCGTACAAATTGGACTGCAGCACGCGTGGGAGGGGTCTGTCGATCACAACAAAGAGACACACACACACACACACACGCACGCACAGCGCACATGAGGACAGAGGGAGACATGCGAAGGAGAAGAAGGTGAAGGGGGTGGGAGTCGGGGGGGGGTGCCTGCTGCCGGACTTGCGGCGGCCCCCCCCCGCCTAGCACCCGCAAGCTCGGATCATGACGCCCACGTTACGCACGCTGCTCTTCCTCTTTGTCACACTACTGGTGATTCTTCTCATCGTGGATGATATCTCACAAGTGGAAAACGAAGAAGAACAAGAAGCCTTGTGAGTAGACGCCGCACATTTTCCTTGTGTGTGCGTGCGCGTGCCCGTGCGCGTGCGCGTTCGCTCGATATTCCACCGGCTAGTGAGCACTTATGAGTATTAGAATACAGTAGCGTCGTACGAGTTAGTTTGTATCGCAAATCATCACCATTTGAATGAATAGAAATGCGATTAATCTGTTCCAGTACCCCCCCCCCAACCCCGCCCCCAAACATATGACTTTTAACTCTTGACTTGTTGTCAACTGGAATATTAAAGAGAGGCACCGGTGTCTGGGCAGAAAAAAAAGTCTTGGCCAACTCTGGTTTTACGACGTTTAAAAACAAAACACTAAATATTGCCACCAGATGGCAGCACTGGGTCTCTTTTTGGATGAGATCGCTGCGTATCAAAACAATGTGGACGCTTGTGATTGACATCCGGGAATGTCACTCGTACAAGAAGCTTGTCACTGATCAAAGCGTTAATCACGTGACGTCTATTACAAAGAGTGTCGCAAAAGAGAGAAAAAAAATCAAATATCACTTTATTGTCAGCACAGATGAAATTTCACACACGCGACCAAATACTACTACCAAATAAATCAATCAAAAATCGTTACACATCGTCTGATTATCAGAATTTCATTCTGCCCAATGTCAGAATCAGCATCGCCCCCCCCCCCCAAAAAAAATCTGCATCTGTTGGTCCGTAGCATTGAGAATAAATGTAAAGTTGCATATGTAGGGTTTGTTCGTAGATGATCTGGTGCAGCTGATATGGGAGCAGCCTGGCCCGGGGTCCCAGGGGGGAGTGGGGGTCGCCTTCACCTATTTGTCTTGCAGCAGCTTGCATGTGCAATCGTGCTACACTTGCACGCTGAAAGAAACGAGGGCAACTCGGGGAAACAAAAGCCTGCTCTTGCATTTTTTTTTTACCCTTGAATTGAATTTTTAAGCAATGCAGTGGAAATCATCCCAGTCAACAAGACCAGAGGAACAAAAGCAAGCACCTTGCTCATTTTTTATCGATATCGTGACAGTAAGTTAAAAAATGCTTTCGGCAATGAGGCTATTTGGCTAATGCTTTCTTTACAGTTTAAACTATGAATACTGGCATTTACTGTATAAAAAATTAAGGCGTTAAAAACACTATGCCCACTTTTCGGATTTCAGGCATTTACTGTCATCTTCTTGATATTTTGGAGCTATCGCAGGGGATCTCATTCGTCCGTTTTTGTGCGTTCTTAATGAAGTGGCCCCGTAAAAGCACATCAGTGCAATTATGCCCCATTGGCAGTGCTCTCAATTGATGTGCCTTCATTATGGTGACATGTCTCCTCATTACAGCAGCAAAAGAGCCCGTGGTGGATTGCTCTAAAAATACCTGCTTAATGTCTGCCCGCCTTTCACCTTCATTCGTGTGGTGTAATTGTGTACAGCATGACGATTGTGTCGCGGGCGACTACGTCATGGATGTGCGTCGAGAGCGGGAGACGAGAGAGTGACTAGAGAGTGTTGTTTTTTTTTTTTTCTCTTCTTCTTTCTACATACATTCTTGCTGCTGGAGGCTGTAAATTTCCCCATTGTGGGACAAATAAAGGATATCTTATCTTAATACACGCTTCGGGAAAGCTCAATAAAAGTTATCACGTTAACACGACAGCTGGACTCACGTGTGCCTGACTTGATAACGCGATAATTCGTTCTTACAAGGAAGACGTCCACAAGTGTGGGGTGGCAACACGCAGATGATTCTTTTATTTAGCAGCCAAATGTGGGAGGCCGGACTGGTTCAAAATTGTGTTCGTGGTCGATGTTAAAATAATGATCCGTTTTCTGTCACAGACACTCCCATGGAATTTTTTTTCTTGCTTTTCTGCTTTTTTTTGCATTGCACTGATTATCAAAGTGTCATTGAAGGTCTCACTAATTTACGTTTATCAGAGGTGGTCTTTGAACGTCTCTTGATCCGGATCGAACAGAGAAGTGGGTGGCGGGGACAACAAGGTGTGGAAGAGAAAGTTTTTTTGGGGGGGGGGTTGGAAAATATCTGCTGAAAAGACAACACTTGGACTCTTTCTGTGTCTCGGAGCTTCGGCACAAGACATTAACTCAAAACGCTTGTTTTATTGTAGAAAAAGCAGCCGGTCAAAGATGAAGCGGCTCTTCCCGAAACCACGCAGGTCAGTCACGTGATCCTCGTCGCAGGTGTTTGTGTTATTAATGACACAAGTCATTATGGCATTTAACTGATGCTTTAATAGTTTAATAGTGTGGGACGAATAAAGGATATCTTATCTTATCTTAGCATGAAACGCAACTCACGGTAACGATGGCAAGCCGCACCTTGCCTCTTGGGTTATACCATTTTAACTAGCCCGGGGGGGGGTAGTCCCCAAACAGCAGGCGCACCTGCTTATGATGTGATTGAAAGGCGACTGGCTGATGGGAATCCGGTTGCCGCCGCGATATTATCGTCGGTTGGCAGCCTCGAATAGCCAGCGACGGCTTCTCACTGAGGATCTGCTTACACTTGATTTGGAGGAGGCAGCTCCGATGTCCGCCAAGAGGCCAAATTCACCGTCCACGTGACATACCGGACGTCTCCGTTCACAAAGCAGATCCCGGAAGTGATTTCCAAGTTGCTCAAATTACAAAACTCAAATGCCAGGGCATTGAGCAACTTTGAAGAGCAAAAACACATATAAAAGAGGCTTTTATAAGTGTATAAAAAAAAGAACCATGAAAAAATGCGATAAATAAAAAAAACTAACAAAAAAAAAAACTACCGGTAGGCGAATAGGCGGCAAACCGTGAGTATGCGGCCGTTCTTTTTCTTTTTTTTTAATGCTGACTTTTAAACGAGGATAAAGAGGAATAAACTACGGGATAACGAAATGCATCTATCATATCTGAGCCTTACTTGTACCAAACAAACCAAACGTTGATGCTAGGTTTGTTAGCCCGTCTCTGGTGTTTTCCATTGTGTTTAGCATGAAGCTAATGCTTCGTTTTACAGTAAACTTCACGGTAGGGGCAAAAAAAAAAAAAACACCTTGAAGCGGGCAATGGTTCATAAATCGAAAAACTTGTAGGTTGGAGTGCTTGTAAGTCAAGGTGCCACGCTACAGAAAATGAATTAATTACGCTCAACCTAACCACGCAGAAAAAAGAGGTTTGTAAATGCTTGTATTTTCGTTTAAAGACAAAATATCAAATAATCTTTGTTGCCCAAACACTTGTATATAATAATAAATACATTGCCCAGAGATCATGTGATTTCTAATTAGTTTCTGGTATTTTTTTTTACCATTTGCAATCCCAAAAGGTCAGACTGCTCAAGTTTCAAAAAAAATAAAAAAGCAACAAATGTGGCCTCGTGTTTGCATGCAGAAAGACGTCCAGATGCGTTGGAAGCACGTCATTGCCGAGACCGACTGCGATAAATCACCTTGAGCTGGGCGACAACAGCAGCGGCAAGTTGGCGTCATCTGGCTGGACCTTCAACAAGACCCTCTCCAAACTCATCAGGTAGCCTCCTCAGTGTCACTTTTGCTTTATTTTCTTTGCGCCATACCGGTGGTACCTTGACTTGAGTTTCGGAAGTGGAAGTGGAGTTGTGAACTTCTCTGCTGCCATCTCACAGATGGAAGTCAAATCATTGCTAATAAAATAACTCCCTGCCCCACAAAAAAATAAAAAAATCCACCATGCGACGACTGGTATCGTTTTGAGGCATTTATGTTTTGTTTTTGTTTTTTTTACGCCCTCCCGCAGGAAGAACGTGCTAAGATTCCTGGACCCTGAGCGAGACATCTCCATCCTGAAGGGCTCGCTGAGACCCGGAGACGTGGTCCACTACGTTTTTGACCGCCACAGCACCACCAACATCTCAGAGAATCTCCACCGCCTTCTGCCAAGCGTGTCGCCCCTGAAGAACCGCCACTACCGGCTGTGCGCCATCGTCGGCAACTCGGGGATCCTCCTCAACAGCAGCTGCGGCTCCCAGATCGACTCCCACGACTTTGTCATCAGGTATCGCGTCAAATCGGGCCACCTTGGCGCCATCAGTGGCGTTTTTTTTAGTTCAAACGTCACCAGTAAGTTCCGAATCCAAAACTCGTTATTGTTCCTCAATGAGAAATGAGTGGACAAGGCGCGCAATGACAATGTCATGTTAAAAACAAACAACTGAGATCATGCAAAAGTGTGCACACCCTCTGTGTTCAGAGTTACTCGGCTCAAAAATATATTTCAATTGTTTTTGTTGACTTTTGTGGCTTTAAAAAAAAAATTAGCAAAAATCACTTAGATTGATTGCTGTTTGCGAATATTCAAAATTCACCGCATCTTGTTATTTATTTATTTATGAATTATTTTTGGACTCGCATAAAAATGACCATTCAAGGATGGCAAAAAACGACTGCAAGAACTCGTTTTTTTGTGCTTTTTCTTCCCCCACAAAATCAACCCACTCCAAACTGGGAGTATTACGGACTCACTACTATGTTTGTCCTGCAGATCATTCCGAGTGCAAGAAAAAAAAAGTCACTTTCGGGTGCCATTTCAGAAGCGCACCGATGACATGTCTGCCATCTAGTGGTGATTGGTGATATTGAAACTTAAAACTACACTCAAGCCAACGCATTGGCGCCGTTTGACACCACCAAATTTGCATACCTTTTTGTTCCTATTTGAGATTTTTTTTCTCACCCTCTCACCACATGCACCCCCCCCCCCCCCCACCATTTCCACCCGTATTTTTGTGTATAATGAATCTTTCAACGTGCTTAATTAATGGAGAAAAAGAAATTGGGCCGCTCAGGGTTCTGGCTTCGGGCCACATGCATCCTCGGCTGCTTTAGAGGCCAATTACTTTGCAGCAAACTTTGTTTGGACTCCAAGTTGAAGAACTTTTGGAGTGTTTGACATCGCAGGTTCCGCCGCATTGGCGTCAAGCGCGGAAGTTTCCGCTCGCGCTCGCTTTTAACGCCGTGTGCAAGTTAAAGTGGGCCGTAATGAAAAATGCAAAAGCAAAATTGGCTTTCACTTTGTCTCCTCCGAATTGAATTGGGAAGTGAAGCCCGTCTCGCTTTAATTCAGATTTGGAGTGGTTGCTGAAGGCTTTTTTTTTTTTTTTTTTCAAAGCCACCATAATTAGACAGGGCGCAATTAAATTTTTTTTTTTTTTTTTGGCGCGCGCCCCAGATGAAGCCGGGCACTCTCGGGAGTCCCGTTCTCATTTACTTGCGACTTGCGTGTGCGTACGGATTACGGCTCGGCTTTCACCGGGGGGGATGGCATATTGCCCCCCGGCCCCCCCCCCGTTGATGGAGGGCCATAAATCTGTCTGCGGTGCTCATGCGATGGCAGACGCCAACAACAAGTATCCCGCTTGCTATTCCGGCCCCCCCCCACCCCCCACTCAAGGTGACAACACGGGCAAAACCTGGCGTGAAGACGGCGGGCGGCACGTCAGCACTCCCGACCAGCTGACGGATGGCATGCCGGAGAAGGGTCGCGACCTTTTGATTAGCTTTTGCTTTTCCTTGGATTTCTTTTTCGTCTGCGTCCACTGTACGCTGTCTTTGCTCGTGTCTCCGGCATGCAGATGAGTCAAGGCCACGACTCGCCCGCACGCCGGGCATAATAATAATGACGGTCGGCTTGGCTAGGAGCAAACAAAAGGTTTTTTTCGCAGGTGTCAAACTCGAGGCTCGGGGGCCCGATCCGGCCCGCCACATCCCTCTATGTGGCCCGGCCAAAGCAAATGATGGGCATTAAAACGTCATGTTTCTTGCTCAAATGGTCTAAACTTTAAAAAAAACGAACGAGATCCCGGATACAAGCGGCCGAAATGAGTTTTCTCCGCAGGGTGTCCGGGCTCTCCCTCGGAGATAAGGTGAGAAGCTCGGTCATCCGGGAGGGGCTCCGAGTCGAGCCGCTTCTCCTCCACATCGAGAGGAGCCAGATGAGGTGGCTTGGGCATCTGATTCGGATGCCTCCTGAGCGCCTCCCTGGTGAGGTGTTCCGGGCATGTCCCACCGGGAGGAGACCCCGAGGAAGACCCAGGACACGCTGGAGAGACTATGTCACCAAGCTGGCCTGGGAACGACTCGGGATCCCCCGGGGAGAGCTGGAAGAAGTAGCTAGGGAGAGGGAAGTCTGGGCTTCCCTGCTAAAGTTGTTGCCCCAGCGACCCGGCCCCGGATAAGCGGTACAAGATGGATGGATGGACTTTAAAAAAAATGTTGATGGAGCAAGAATTTCAATTTAACATTCGAAAACGAATTTAACACGATTACTCGTTTATCCATCTCGACTTTGCTTTGCTTGGTTTCAAGGTGCAACCTGGCACCGGTGGAGGAATACGCCGACGACGTGGGCCGTCGCACCGACTTGGTGACCATGAACCCTTCGGTGGTGCAGCGAGCTTTCCGGGATCTGGTGGACGACGAGTGGCGGCGGCGCTTCGCGCGGCGCCTCGGGAGCCTGGGCGGCAGCGTGCTGTGGATCCCGGCATTCATGGCCAAAGGCGGGGAAGAGCGCGTGGAGTGGGCCCTGCGCCTCATCCTGCGGCACGCGGCCCACGTGCGCACCGCCTTCCCCTCGCTGCGCCTGCTGCATGCCGTCAGAGGGTAAGGCGCTGCTCGTCACGAAACAAGTGTTTGGAAAAATGTATTTCACTGAACCCGGGCTTAGTCTGTGCAGTTAATAAGCCGCCGTCTTTATTTCTAGCTACTGGCTGACCAACAAGGTCCACATCAAGCGTCCGACCACAGGGCTGCTCATGTACACCATGGCGACGCGCTTCTGCGAGGAGATCCACCTCTACGGCTTCTGGCCCTTCTCGCACGACGCGGCGGGCAAAGCGGTCAAGTACCACTACTACGACACTCTCAAATACGAGTACACCTCCGGCTCCAGCCCGCACAGCATGCCGCTGGAGTTTAGAACGCTGAGGGCTTTGCACCACCGGGGGGCGCTGCGGCTTCACACTGGCAGTTGCCATGCGCAGCCAGAGTTGCCGAAGGAGAGCAGAAGCGACTAGCTAATGGGGGGAAAATACTTTCTGGTCTGACCATGTAGGCTTCTCTCACGGCAGCGCCTTTTTATTTTTATTATTATTATTTTTTAAATATGTGTGTATACAACTTATTTGAGGTTAATTTGACAGACGTTTTGACTGGGACAATAGAACAAGGATATAAGAAGACGCATCCCAACACGCGATGCTTCTCAAAAAAAAAAAAAAAGCACCACCTTGACCAGCATTCAATCGCCTCCCTTGTCATCAAAAATGAATCAATTCCTAAAAAGTCGAATATCATAAGCCACACAAAAATTAATTCTTTAACTAAAATATAGAAGTTCAATCAAAATGATACCTAAAAGCGTCTTTATAAATATGCAGTTCTTAAAGATTATCATTACAACCGGACTTCTGTGATGTTTTTTCCTGTCCCCGCTAGAGGGAGCCCGCGCACCACTAGTGAGACTCACTCAACTCCTTGCACAGAAGTCCAGGCGGTCCTTGATTTACGACACCGTTCCATTCCTCCAGTGGCGAAATAACACAAATCTGGAAACGAGTCATAACTGCGGCAATTATTTGTGTAAAAACATTCCCCGGGGTCATAAATATGAAACAATCAAACGAAAACCATAAGTACAGGGTATCTGAGCGCACCTCCTCGTGCCTCGTGAACGCGTTGTCTTCCGCGCTGCAGTTGCTTCATTGTCTCGTGTGTCGGGACTGTCGTGACGCGAGCGGCCCGTGAAGCAGTGCCTTGAGATAAGAGTTTTAAATTCTTGTTTGCGCACCTCAAAATATTCATCGATCATATCTGCCCCCATTTAAATGAATGGAATGTGATTTACCCAATCGAAACCCCCACCCGACCCATTTTTTTAAAAAACACTTAGCACTCTAAAATACAGACCTTCTTAAAAACATACTGTATTATAATTAAACGGAATGTAAAAGAACATTGTTATTGCTACATTTTTTTACTCCACTTAAGCTCCTCCTGATATGCACACCATGGCCACCTGGGGGCAGTATAATTCAGATAAGACGGTAAAATCGGTACAGTAAATTCACTAAGCCACAGTAATACAAGTTTTTTGGGGGGAGAGGATAAAGAATATATTTCTTTATACATTTCTTTATACTCTATTTCTACATGCTTAAACAGTTTAGCCAGTTCGGTTGAGTTTTGCATTGTTAGTCGGCACGTAACAAACGATTTGAATTGGGAAAATCACATTTTTGATTCAAAACATACAAGTGGAAGTGAATCGTTCCAACTGATTACATTTGAAGATGCACATCTGTCTTTTTTGGGCGAGAAGCAGCTTTGAAGGAAATGGCATGTTCGCACTGCGAAGAGGTTCATACATGTGTGTGTGTGTGTGTGTAAAATGACAAGAATCTCATTGCATCCGGCGAATCCAAACTCGTCAGTCAGGTCACTCGAATCTCAAGGCACCGCTGTCTTCAGAACCAAGGGTGCAGAAGATGAGCGATGCAGACATTGAAGTGAGTTTCCAACCATATTTCTCCTGCAGTTTACACAGTTTGCCACCAGGTGGCAGCACTAAAAGCAGAATGGAAATCTTGCAAGCGGTCCTTTTCCGCTGCCATCTCTTGACTAAATGGTGAACTTTTCAAAACAGGGGCCTCCTTTCACAAATGTGCTGCGTCGCCCGGGGCACCCGAATGAAGAAAGGGCAGAATTGAGTATTTTCATTGAGCTTCCGTGAGATACAAAGTCGGGGGGGGGGGGGGGTAATTTTTGGAATGAATGTACGAGGAATCGAACGCAAACCTTTTTGCACGAATGCGCATTGTCATGTTTCGAAGCTTTTCCTTTAACTTGAACTCTGTCTGTATGCAGATGAAGAAAACGGATCGTCGCATTGTGGCCTAAATTGTATTGGAACTTTGACCCCCCCCCCCCCCCCAAAAAAACATACAATAACTCAGTTGCCTCGATTCTAGATCACATTATTACTATGAATGGAATAACTGAAAAATCTACATAGACATGAAGAAAACAAAAATCTTTGAAAGCACACTGCTCTTTTTTTTTTTTAAATTGAGGTTGTGACAGGAAGTTAAAAATTAATTGGGCACTTCTGCTCAAAGGGTCACAATATAACATATGAAAGTAAACTTTACAGCTCGAATCGTTGCGTAAAATCTTCCCCAAATCCGTTGATGAAAAAGGATGTCAATTGTGGAAGCTGCCACGAAAAAAAAAAAAAATTCAAAACGAGCCAACTACAGAAGAGTTTTCTTCCAATCGGTAAACTACGGCGAAATTAGCAGCAAAGTAGTTCACACGTATCGCGACAAATGTAGCGGCTTCCCCAGATGTGCACTAAAGACGCGGCTGAGCGGACAGATTTGGGATGCGAGTCGAGTCCAAATAGTGTTGATGGTGCCGTCCGTGCTCGTTGACGCGTGGCATCGGACCCGCGGACGTGAGGGCGCAAACCAGGTGATGGAAACGTCAAGGCCTGTGGCGAACTCACCTGCAAGAAAGCAGAAAAGGGATCTCAATCGAGGCGCAAAGTGCAGGAAGGGTGGCCAAACAGGACGCCGGAGCTTCCCTTGAGGAAGCGCTCGGATGTGAAGGAACAATAGGACGGAAAGGGGGGGGGGCATGTCGTCACCATCGGATGGCCCAATGGCCTGATGTCACGAAACGTCCCAGTTCCATTTTCAAACCTGTAATTGACGTCAAACAAAGTGGAGTCGTCCTCGTCGTCATTTTCGTCATTGAGGGGGGCCATCTCGACTCGCTCGGCGGGGGTCGTGATGATGTCATACTTTCGGGTTTTCCTGATTCTTCTCCCAGATCTGTCCAAAAATAAAAAAATTAAAAAACGAGTCATGATCACTGCACTGAAGACTATTTTAAATGGTTTAACATTTTTGACTGACGGCAAATAAAATCATTATTTGATCCCCCCTCCCGCCCTGAAAATTTTTCTTACATCGAACAAACAAATCAATACTTTGTGCATGTTAGGATTAAAACTATGCGGAGGAAGACAAACAAACTACACAAATTTGAGAGCCGCTTTCATGTCTTTGCTTTGACTTTGTTTTTTTAGACGTATGAAGCACATCGACTTGCCTTGTGTGTATGAAATATTGCTCGAGAAAGAAAGTTGGTAAATCCAGTCGACCCCCCCTTACCTGACCACTTTGAAGAGCAGGCAGGTGATGAGAGCGCCGGTCACCACGCAGGTGAGAATGACGATGACTTTCAGCTTGGGCAGGTGCGTCATGATGGACGAGGTTGGAGAACCGACGGCCGCGTGGGTGCCGTTGTTGTGACCGCCGCCGCCGCCATCGTGTCGGAGGCTGCCGACGGATCCCGAGGCTGCCGACGTCGCGTTCGTCGGCGAGACGGGAGAAAAAGACAGACTTCGGGGCTCGCCGTCGGCCCTCCAAAACGTCGCCACGATCAAAGTAAGGGCGAAATAAAAGGTCGCCATTGAGTCGAAACGCAAAACAAATGCTAGTTCCTTCCCCCGCAAAAAAAAACGTCACGTACGCAACGACAGCTGTCACATTATTTGGATTGACGTCCACCACCCCCTTATTTTACACAACGAAGACACCTAGGGACATTTAAAAAAAACATCTCGGCTAGAATCCAGATTTCCAATCGTTTAAATATTAACTTGCATTTGATCCTGAGAAGCGGTCGCTGGTTGCCTTATGCCGAGTCGGAGGCAATACCTTTGTGGTCGAATTAGGAGATTGGGATTATCCACCTCCTCCGGAAACGCTCAATAGACCGGCCCTCTTGTTCCAAATGTGTGACGTAGCACTTCGGTGACTCCTTCAAGAGAGACTCGGAATTGCCATCATCCGCGATTGACGTCACTGGTTTAACGTCAACGTCGAACGAAAGATTCTTTTTGGTTTGGTTTGTTTATTGAACATTTTAGATCTTTTTAAAGAAATGCAACCATTTCTGTCACTCACCCCCTCCCCTCAAAAAAAATCTCACGGCAAACCACCAAACAAAAAAGGTGAATTGCCATGAAAAATTTCATAGGAAGTAACCGTTGCCGAAGGAGGAGTTAGCGATCGTGGCGGCACTGACGTCACTGGTTCAACGTTAGCGTCAGAACGACAGCTTCGTGGTCCTTTTAAATGATATGTTACAATGGGTTAACTGTAAATTCATGAAAACTTTACTGCTTATGTGACAAAAGCACCCAATGTAATCAATAAGCAGGATACTGTGTCTAGAAAATATACACACCTACACAGTTTATCAAGACGCGTCCCAGAAGCTGTAACAAAAGTTATTGTCCTTATGAAGACCCGAGTCAGTGTCATTTAACAATATATTATTACTTTTATTATATAGATATTTGTCATGTAGGACACAGGTAAAACTCAGGACCCATGAGTCATAGCGGACTCGAGGCTATTGTACGGAGTCTCGAAAGTGACATAGGGGAGAAGAGAGAATAGTGCCTCGTCCAAATGGCGCCATCTTATTTTCCTGCGTGAACTCGCTTCTAGTGCAGTGAGACAATGGCAGCGGAGGACGATTTACACCCTTCCCTCTAAACAGGGACTAGACCAAATAGTGTCATCAACCAATTAAAATATGCTAAAATGAGGATAATAGTTTCCCGTCGAACAAGAAAGTTTCTCGTCACGTTTTTTAAAAATTTTATTATTTTTTTTACTCAATGTCACTTTAGTCTTCAGTGGTTTGGTACTCTCGCTATTATTCGTATGTGTTATGTTTTAGTAGTCCGCCAGATGGCAGTACAAAACAACCGCAGATATATCATCCCTTCTCCCCCTACTGTCTGATCGGTGCCTTCCCATCGAAGCGTCCTTCTTGTGGTTAAAGATTCTCTCGCACTATTTTCGAAAAGTATCTATTCTCAAACGGACAAATTGCTGCCTAATGTGCACGTGAACAACCTCACACCACTATTCTCTTTGGAGGTCGTTTGCTGTAATAGGAAGTAACCGTTGCCGAAGGAGGAGCTAGCGATCGAACAGTGTTGACCTTTGCGCACACAGTTCCTTGATGACGTTTCACCATTCAAATCGGTTTTGAAAGATCGTTCGGACTAATTCAAGAAAACTTCCTTGTGTTACGCAAACCCGACAACCATCCCGTAATTACAGGAGGTTTGAATATTAATTATCGGTTAAGAGGTTGAGATATTTCTGTTGTTTGACTGAAATGCGATGACAGGTGTGAATTGTATTCTGTCAGGTGGCAAATGAACATTTGGCATGGCGGGTAAGGTGTGACGAGAAACCATGAAACCTGCATTGTTACCTGATGCATGGTAGGGAGTTTTTAGGCCATAATACCTCAAGATGTGTTTGGCGCAAACGCAACACCGCCCATCACGACACAATACATTACCTAATTTGAAGGATAATGGTGCAAGCAACGTTGAGGGTGTTTTTCTTCAGCTAAAACCGGGGAGGGAATTATGAATACCGGTACTGTACTTTCCAATATAAATCACTTCATTGCTATTGGTCCAAAAAAAAGTAAGAAAAAGCATAATAGAACAAGAATGTGGTTCATTCCGAACACAGTGAGAGCCCCTGTTATAAGAGGGTGTGCAAACTTTTGCAATCACATTATCTCAGTGTATCTACAGTGATACCGGAAACCCATGTTGGATGAGCATTAACTTACTTACTCCCCCCCCCCCTTCAAACTGGTTTGACTGGCTACTGTGTTCACTCAGATGACAGGGACTACATTTGTACAGCCCACAAAGGCGAACGAGTGCTGTTGCCAGGCGGAAGACTATTTTTAAGAACTCTTCCTCATGCAGTGGGCATGCGCTGCGGCGTCAAAACATCTCATTGGTTAGCAAGGGGGGGCGGAATGTATACCGCAGCCCCCCGAGAGCCGCCAACAAAAAAAATGCGGCATTGATTCAACAGCCAGTTAGCAAGGTTTGGGTGGCACTGTTGGAATTTGCTGACAAAATTAGCTTCAAATGGGCATGATTTGACGAAAACTGTACTGTGGTGGGACTAATGAAAGGAAGTCTGTTGAGATGCTGACATTGTTTTCCTGCCCATTAACGATTATAGCATAAAGCAGCATTTGCCCCTGACCCAAATGGTAACTTTCCATTCAAACCAAAGACTTTCATGGCATCAAAGTCTCTTGTTGCCAAGAAAACTCAAGAAGTCCGTATTTTGGCCATCACTCATTTATTCTTCACCTTTCACAGTCTTTGTGGCAATCCGCTCCTTCCTTGACAATCTTGCCATGTTGGCTTGTGGTTCAATGACAAAGGACAGTATATTGCCTGTAGAGCTTCAAATCCGGATTCAGGGTTTCAGTTTTACTGAAGCAGTAAATTGTTTAATTGTTTCATAATGGTTCACTTCACTATTGTTCGCTCGCATTCCTCAGCACGCAGCTGTGTTAACAGTCCAGACCTGAATGAACGAGAATATTCACAGGCATACATTTATTAAGGTCAAAATGACAAAGAAAGAAAACAATCTCTTATCTGAAAACACAAGTGCATTATTTAACAAAATGAAACCATCATGATAACTGGCAAACGTTTCACCGTTGTTTCAGCCTCATTTTCATGCAGTATTTTGATGTTTATTGTATGCAGGGCAGGATAACTCCCTGTTGACCACCCAAAAAGGGCTAAAAGGCTAGCTGGATTATTTATATCCAATTATCCCCACCAATTTTGAGGGTTTTAGGGGAAGGAGATGAAGTTATATCCACTACGGGAGGTATTAGCTTTTATGGCACGCGTAGTCATTCCCTATGGTGATCCCGACTAAATGTTTTTCCTCGTCCCAATTCTTAACAATGATGACAGTTCGAGACATTTGTGCCTACTTTTTCAGGCCTTTAAAATGCCATAACGTCCATAATTCTTAGCATTTTAATGTAAGCACCGTTCTGGTATTTTATTCCCCCTCTTTCCGGTGCCATTGGTCGCAATGGAAAAATAAAGTTTTTAATTTTATTGCCACGTCCCTAATCAATGTAAGGAAATATTTAATGTAGCAGTTTAAAAAATGAACCAACTACCTTAAATGTAGACTTATTTCTGTCAAAATAAAGAGATTGTTAAAATTTTTAAGTGCTTGTTGCTAATATGCAATTGGAACTATCTTATTGAAACCTGCTAAGAAAGGATGTCATTGTCAGTTAAACATTTCTATTAAGTCTATTTCTATTAGCTTTCCTTGTGGTAAGATAATATTTTACTTTCATGAAATAGGAGTATTGACAACGTGTGTTCCCGGTCCTGTGGCGTCAGGAAAAAACGAGACGACGACGACGATGTTAGCAGCCTTCAGTGGCGGCCATTTCTCTCGCCGCACAAACAAGGCAGGAGAGGAAGTGGAGCTTCGCTTACGTTGCTGCGAGGCAAAAAGTGGGCAGAGCCGGCGAAGGATATGAGCTCGTCGGGAGGCGGAGAGGAAGGACACACGCCACAGAGAAGCCATGCGAACAACATCGAGGAGAGAGCGCGCACGAGCCTCGCCGCCCAAACGGTCACCAAAACGGCGAAAATGGCCAGAAAACAGCACGCCGAGAGGGGCAGAGGACGGCAGATAGTCACATCCGAGGGAGTTGGTAAGAACTATTCCCCCAATACACTTTAAAAGGCGGGAAAGCGCGTCGAACGGGCGGACGAGGCAAGATGGTGGAAAAGGACGGCTGGTAGACGCAGTGTTGTAAAAAAAAATGGCCATGGCGTGCTGGTTGTAATAAAGACAACGACCTAAACGATTAAATTCGCTCGATCTTGAGTGGCTTTTGGTGTAAAATCACTTGTCTGCTCGCTTGACATTGTATTTACATCGATGCTATTTGACGAAAGGTCTTTTTCTCGAGTTTTCTTGTTGTCCCTTCAATCTACGCATTTAAAATTTGCTTTGTCCTTGAAGGGACAAATGCCCTTGTGTGGTTTTTCTCGAATAAAAGCCTAAAAATCCGGCAAATGTTTAGTTTTTAAACCGCGTACTGGTGCTTTGTGACAAATCCTTTGTTGGTTTGTGTGTTTTGATGATTTTCCCTTTTATAATCATTTTTAAGGGTTTTCGTCGAATTGTTAATTTTATTAAATGGAAAAAAGACACGATTTGTCCCCCACATAATCTAATATGCAGTTGAACATGCATCGTAAAAAGATTTTTCAAAGTCTTGCACAATTTAATGATTAAAAAATAAATTTAAAAATAATGTTAAAAATCTCAATACAGATTTACAACAGAAGATTAATTGAGGACTCCCCATACGCATTGCACTTGTTATGTTCAGCAAATGAAGCCCTCCATATGAAAATACTTCATATATATGGATATATAAAATAGGGTGTTGGCTTTTAACCCTTTAAGGGACCGCATGAAGATTTTATTTCAATTTTGCGATACATTTTGCATCGCTGTGTCACATTAAACCTGCAAGCAACCCGTAAGGCAATATTTTAAAGAATATGAACACACATTTATGTTGAGTTAACTTGAAATATTGCACCAAAATGGGAAAAAATACTAAATATTCGTAAAACCCCAATCCCATAGACAGACGATTGGTTAGTGACACTTGTCGACAATTACAAGTTGGTAAAATATTGAACTTCGAAGTGAATCTCAAACTATATATCGTTGAATGGAAGAATTACTCGACATTGGGGAAAAATATCTTTGCTCACAGATTCCCTATAGGTTTGGACTATAGAGAGCAAAAATAATAATCCCCCAAGAGATGTTAAACATTTCCCCACGAACTAAGCAAGTTGCCATGATAATTAAACACAATTTGACTACATGTTTGAGATTTTATATCAAATCTCTAGAAGCAAAATACATATTTTTAAAATGATCATGCTTTTAAAATTCCAATCATTTTGTATTTTATAGGAGTTCCATTTGGTCGATAACGCAGTGCGGTATAGAAGGATCAGATCGTCCGTACCAAGGAAAATGGTATGTGGTTTTTCATCCTTTTCCGATGTTTCGAATCATATTTGCTGCCTCTTACATGTAGCCACTAGGGTGCGCTATTGGCTTGTATCATTTCGTAACTCAACTTTTTGTTTTTTAAAGGGTTGACGTCAAGGCTATGAAGATGTTGTGGATGGATTTGTCCGATTTTCTCTCCACAGTAGAATTGTAAGTGTTTTTTAAAGACTGAAAACATGTTTTCAAAATACTCTTAGGCTATGAGCTGCAAATTAAACACTTTGAACAGGTGAGAACGGAATTTGAAAAGTGTGCTAGTATGGTATCATTTTTGCTAATGTACAATTTCAGAACTACAGTTTTGCCACAACAATATCGCTGTTATACCACACGTGCTACGATTTCTTGCATTTTGTAAATAATGACATGTGTATAGCTAACTTTCATTTGTTGTGATTTTTGCAACTGGTTGCTAAATTACCGTCATTCCCAGACTACAAAACGGTCCTGGTTATAAGACGCTCCTGCTAAAGTTAGTCATAAAAACAAATTTGTACATGCGTTGACCCCTCTGTATTAGTAGCCGCGGGTCTGTGTTACGATTCTGGATATTTGTGAAGAAAAGGTCATACAGATGGACATTTTAAAAAGTATTTTATTCACCTTAAACATCAGTAGACGGTTTTTGTGTCCTAAAGCTAGTTATAACGTCTCTTAATTGTCACACAAGGCAAATTCGCCTAAAAACCTGAACATGCAACAGTCGCCGGGAATGCATGGGCTCACGGTCAACAAACTACAGAGAGACGGGGGGGTCGCAATGAAGAGGTGGATGTATTTATGGCACTTGTTCCCTATGTTCATTTTCCTTCTCAACTGCCCCTTAAGCAGGCGCGAACCGCAACGTGGGCAAACTTATGTGTTACTTTCTTCAGGCAGCCATTACGCGTGCGCACCCCAACCGCAAATGGCTCAGTACGAGGGCGAATTCGGATAGTTTCATTGGTCCACTGTGACGTGTTTGATGATTACATTGTTAGTAACAGTGGATGGTAGGGGTACATCGATCACAATTATCTGGCCGATCACCAACCTTCAAAAAGAAATCTGACCTGCTGATCCTGATTTTTGACAATGACAATTTTTCCCCCCCCCCATAACCAGCAGCATACACCTTCAATATTCTGATCTTACGGGTTGATTTAACTGCTAATAAGTAGTTCTGGCAAGTAAAAATGAAGCCCCATTAGTCATCTCACAGCAGTTGAGAACGCTGACTGACTTTCAGATCTCTGTGGAGGGAGATGAGATCGGTGGGCAAGACCGGCTTTATTTTAATAGATCGTAAATCAGCGTCAATCCCGATCCCGGCTGATCGATTGTGGCACCCCTAGTGGATGGCTCGTCAAAATTAATCGAAATCTCCGAATGAGAGTACAAACGGTACAAATATGGAACCAAACACAATGGCTGTTAACTGTAAATGGCGCTTTGTTTTGGAACCTTCTTTGCAAATATGTAACATACACCCCCCCCCCCCACCCCCCCGTTTTCTGATCCGCTTCTCACATGGGTGAAGGGCCACGCTGGAGCCTATCCCAGCCATCTTCGGCCAATAGGCGGGGGACACCCTGAACTTGTTTCCAGCCAATTGATATGTCACCCAAGATTCTTTTTAATTCTTCAAATACTAAGTCTTCATTTTCACGACTCAAGCAACGATTAAGGAGTCTGAAAATGTTTTGTTCAACCTTGTCAGACTCTCTTTGAAAAAGAATTTGACTTGTATTGGATATCACTTAATGTTGTCCTCATCTCTTCCACAGAGGAGACGTGGGCTGGTAGGAGGATTTTTCAAATTGGGATCAAAAGAAGACAGCCCTGTAAGTTCTTGTTTTTGTGGGTTTTATACCCCCCCCCCCCATCCCCCTAGTTGTATCTTTGGTTTAGAAAAAGTGATGCTTTTAAATGGAATCCTGAAACTATTTTTTTCCCCCTCCAAGATGACTGTCCATTAACTCACAATATTTTCAAATGACGTTAACCTTCAATTCTCAAGCCTTGCAACAGCCCTCGCTAATCTGCAGCGTACAAATTCATCGCTAAGCGTCATTTCAACGACATGCGCATGGTTCGGCTCAGTTTTCCAGAACAATCGCAAACCCACCCACTTCTCAGCACACCTGTTGGGTGCTGGTTGAATTGGGGGTGGAGCCAGGCACTGCTGTCTGTTGATTGGTCCACCTTTAGCCCGTAACAAATGAAGCACCATTTCCCAAAATACAAATTGCCGGAGTTGCTCTTTCAATTTTTATTTATGGCCTTGGCACATGGGGACTGCACATGTTAAGTTTATTATGATATTTATTTATTGTGAGTGGATTTAGCTTTCCCTTTGAATGAAAAGTTATTGGCCGCCATTGATTTTTGAAAAACCGCGCTGGATTTTTAACACTACTGGGCTCGGAAACTAATAATTCTAATAAACGAAAGGAATAGTTGCGAGTTCATGGTTGTAAAATGTTTTGTCCACTTTTATCACAGCAAAATCATACATGAACTCCATTTTTAGTGGGGGTGCAAATTTCATGTTGTTGTCCATCAACCAATGGCATCCCATTCTTTTCCGTGTCAGATTAGATGGGGCCGACATTTAAAGTGGATAAATACTTTGACGAACCAAGACAACCTGGTGGTCTACTTCCACTATCTCGGTTCAAGAAGTTCCATAATCGCGGAATATCTCAATGACAGGAAATGATTCCTCTTTAATCCTAATCCAACTCAAACCGTAGGTTTTGTTCTGAGGTCATTAGCGGATGAAAATATTTGTTGAAGTGATTTGCATTGAAGCAAGTCCTAAAAACGGGAAACCAACTGTCTTGAATATGACGTGCGCCGTCGCTAAACCATTGACATCCTCGACTTTCGAGTCACTTGCCTTTTGTTTTTCCATTTTATTTTTATTTTTTGTTGATTTAACTTTTCTGGCATGACCGGTGACTGCTGTTGAATATTATTACAGTAGGTATAATAAAAGCTGGAGATTTTATCTTGGCTATACCCCAAATCCTCTAGTGGTCAATTGTTGAATTGTTTTTTTTTTTTCCGAAGTTATTAAGATTTGACCACGTTCCAATTTTTGCCAAGTGTGGGACAGTGAGTGATCATTTGACATGTGCTGTGGGCTTACGAAATGTTTCCTTCTTTTTTTTGTCTCATCAAGACCCCATTCAACTGGATTTCGCTGACAATGGAGAACGGCATTAAAACGTGAAGATAGCGTTGTTTAACGTGAAGATGGCACATTTTTGACAAGCGGAAACCTTATTTATTATTTTGACGGCGACTTTTTGTATGGATTTTTAAAAAGACTTTGCAACATCGTGGACATCGGAACAAAGTTGCTAGCTGTGTTGTGGACTTCAATTTTCACTGTTTTTGAGAAGCGCAAAATTAGCAACTGTACTTTGGTATTCATGCTGTTTTGAATAAAGTATGTTGTGTATTTTTTTTCTTGGCTTTGTCTTATTGGATAATTTATTTGGCACGTTATTCTGAATTCGATTCCATCCCGAAGCTTTTGTCTTTAAGATGGCTGCCGCAGTTATTTTCAAACTGTAAATCTAACCATGAACTCGGAGGCGAATGTTATCCGGAGAGATTGGTTGATCACTATTATATAGTAATTGCTGTTTCATATATTAATCTTGTGCATTTTTGATCAAAGGATGTAAAGTGGGCGTGATCTATAAACATGATGTTGCTAATTTAATAAAGCAGTGAAACAAAGGCTGTGAAATGGTTAAATAACATTTGGTGGGAAATGAAATGGTTTCCTCCAGCTTTCTAAAATGGCTTCTGGCTTTTCTTCTTCCTGTCCGTGCAGGAAGTGATGTAATTGCTGCCAAAAAAAGGGGGAATAATATTTCCACGCGTTATGCTTTGTCCACTTAAGTGAGCCGAACTCTTTTCACTTTCGGGCCGGTGCTTGTTAAGATGTGATGAACATATCTCAACGTTTGTCGAAACGAAAAGTTAAAGATGAAGGGGAGGGACTTAAACATCACCTGAGTGTTGGTTAAATGAAAATAACGTCAATCAAAGGCTTTCAGAGCTAGGAAGGAGCTCTAGATGGCGGATGATCCTTAGGAAGGCTGCTATGGGCTGTCGTCATTCCGTTTTTCTTGCTCCCCTGTGTCGACTGAGGCGACGTCCTGCTATGTTCAAGTGATGCCTCCGCTTACTCGCTCGACGTTTTGACGGGTTTGACGCCGTTTCGCTGGGCTTTGGTGTCCGTTTTTGCGCGTCGACGGAGCCGTCTCGGCTGTGGGAGTTGCTCGCCGTTGTTTTCTATGCAGGGCTCCGGCAGCCATGGCGCGCCTCCATTTTTAGAGTGCTCTCTCGCCTCTTGTCTCGCTGACGCTTGACAGCGGAGCACCTTCGCCAAAAGGCCTATGATGTATTTAAAACGCGATTCTTTTGGTATTTAATGACAAGTAAAATTACTTTTCTGCCTCTGCCGATTTGACGTTTTATTTAAATTTTTGCAACCACGGCGAATCGAAAGGAAATAGTGCAATCAATCTATCGGCACTACATCGCTCCGGGATTGCTCTGTTTACATCGATTTCTTTATTAATCCTACATTGTCTTCACGTTTAACTTTATTCCTAACGGAGTCGGGGTTTTTTTTTTCGATGACGCAGTTTGAATTAATTGATGCGACTCGGCACTTGGGACACATTGCTGGCATATGTAGGCTAAATGAATAGCACATGCTGTTAGCAAGCATATTTCGTGTATATAACAGATGTGTATGTAGCTATAATGAACAGTCACTTGGATTAAATTCCACTTTCTCCTCTCGCGTCGCACCGTTTTGGGATCTAAAGTGCCTGCCGAGGAGCGAAGGGAATTGCGAGGCACTTGTACGCTACGTTATGCCTCCTGGAACTTTTTGAGACGAATACCAGGACACAAGATCACCTCTCCCAACGGATCTATACACTTGCATTGAAAACACACACACACATTTTTCTTCAACGATGAAGAACAGAAATAAAAAGCAAGGGGATGAAGGATCGACTCAAAGCAATGCTTCCAGGTATGCAACTCATTCATTTAAAAAAAAAAATACCATCCTACGTCTGCAGAACTTGTTTACCTTGTCGAGCATGGTCGATCACCTGTGTGTGTGTGTGTGTGTGTGTGTGTGTGTGTGGTGGGGCTATTTGCATATGCGTGCCACTGACGAGGTGCACTAGTGTCACCAATGACCTTGCTATTGTTTTATAGCCACACCCCGATTTCGTAGCATTTGTTAGTGTAGTGTGCCTGAAAAGTCCCCCCCCCCCCCCTGTGCCGGAAGATCCTTTCCCTGGAAGTAAAAGCGATCGAACTTGCCTCCATCCGAAAGCATTGCATGCTTTGTGTTGTTTATCAACTCAACTCAATTCCACTCGACTGTTTTTATTGATCACTTTAAAACATGTATACAAAGTTCTGTACATGGAGCAAAAATAATGAATTCTGCAGCAAAACAATAATAAAGTCAGTAGAAAGCACCCCCCCCCCAAAAAAAAACGTAGAAACTAAAATTCAAGCCTCATGCTGAGTCAAAAGCACGGCCTTGTATTTCTACTTTGTGCTGCATTGCACCATTTTATGAACGTTATTTGACCCCTAAAGTGCATTTTGGATTGTTACATGTATTTGAATTCAATGCTTGTTAAATAGAATATTTACACAAATATTATATATTTTATACAAATGAACTTGAATCTATTCACAAAATCTTAACTTTTTTTGTACTTACAAATTCTGGAGATCGATATAATCACATGCAAGATGTATTTTAAAATTAACTTGTCTGACATTTTAAACTTTTCACGAGTGAAACACTTCAATTTGCGTTCGATAGAAACATTAGTTTCCAACAAAAGCACAGTAAGTATCCAAGATGATTTTCATGATTTTTGCTCACGATTTCACTATTTTATTGATTTCAATTAGCCTGTATTTCTTGTCACGTTTTTGTTTTCACTTGTTGACTTCAAATCAGATCAAGATGCTTTCCATGTCAGCAAGAATGTATTATTTCACCTGAAATTTAAGATAAGATAAGAAAACTTTTATTAGTCTCGCAATGGAGAACTTCCCAATTCACATCAGCAAAGTTATGAAAGGAAGAAGTAGAACAACAAAATATAGGAGCTGCTGGAAAGGCAGCCACTCACGCGGCGCCATTTTGAAGTCAAATTAGCAATAGTGTTGCGTGCGCATGCTTTTTGTCATGTGGCTTTACACTTTGTGTCTGTACACTTTTATTTACTTTTAACTTATAGAGATAGTAGGGCTATTCTCGTATTGACATCTCCCCCAACTTTGCACGTTAAAGAAACGAATAACATCATTTGCACAATTTGCATCATTTGAATATTATAATGTGTTAACTCTGGGTGATGATTGATGTTCTCTTCTTCCTTAAGATATATTTTCATCCCAATTTAAATATTCACCATTATAAAAACGACCGCTGCGTGCCAAAGACACTATTTTCTACATGAACTGCTGAATACTTTTGAGCACACAAACTGTCCACTCTCACTTAAATAAAATTGTGTCCTCGTGGCAGCCATTTTATGTTGGTTAAACATTAAACTGACTTTATTCCTGTTTGGCGTCAAACCGCCTCTTCTTTACACACTAACTTCGTGGGAACCCAGAATGCAAACAAACATGAAATGCGCAAGCATGAACCTCTCCGAATGAGTAAGCCACGTAGCAGTTAAATATTGTTGAAAATCTCCAAATGGCCCTTGCGCTCCCTTGTTGAGCTGAGTTCGCTCACTGCATGTGGAGCTCAGGAACCGGATGTGCTCCTTCACCAGTTTGAACAGGACAGCGCCGATTGGCTCGAATGTCACCTAGCAACGCATTAACCAATAGAAACTCGAGATTGTATCTGTCGTCTGACCCTCATTATTATTCACTGAAAGAGGAAAAGGTTTCTTCCGCGTTCGGTCATCGCGGGAGGTCGTGGATTGCTTTATATGTCGCTACGACCGTTACCTTTTTAAAAAAATAAATTGTCAGGAAACAATTTCAGCAATTATTTAAATGCTTAAAATTAGAAGATTAAATTCTGCCACATTTTAAAGCGTTTAATGTATTGTTAAATGGCGCCCCCATGTGTTTGCCTGCGCCATCACGGGTTTTTTTTTTGTTCTCCCCACACAGACTCCCTCGAAGATTGATTTAATAATGTAGTGTCATCCCTAAAATACTAAAATATATCTTAACGACAGCTCTAATTGCTATTTTTGATAGATATTTCACGATGGGTCGTTTTGTCATAGTGTACTATTGATTGACATTACTAAATGTCAATTGTGTTATTTTTGTTATTTTGACTTCAAAATGGCGCCGCGAGAGTGGCTGCCTTTCCAGCAGCTCCTATATTTTGTTGTTCTACTTCTTCCTTTCATAACTTTGCTGCTGTGAATTGGGAATTTCTCCATTGTGAGACTAATAAAGGTTTTTCTTATCTTTTTTTTTTCTTATCTTAAATTGCCCAGGCGTTCACCTCATTAATGATGGTGTAGTGTAATTTATAAAATTAAAAGTAATGGATGAGAGAACTGAAAAGGCTCAGCTTTCGAATTGTTACCTCCCCTATTTGCTTATATAAAAATTCAAATGACAACTTTTGCCGTTTTGAGACATTTCTCCCGATACCAAACACGCTGAGGGAAAAAAAATGTTCTTGTCCCCGCAGCATTTCCGCCTCGGATGAATCCAACTGCTCGGCATCGGAGTCGGGGAGTCAGTCCGAGAGCGAGCGCGGCAGCGTTCACGGCGGCGAGAGGCGACGGCCCCGCCAGTCGGAGTCCAACAGCTCCTCGGGGTCGGAGAGTCGCTCGGGGAGCGGCAGCGAGTCTGCCGAATCCAAGAGGCAACCGAGCAGTCACCTGAAAGACAAGCCAGTGAAGAAGAAGGAACGTCTAGCTGATGTCAAGAAGGTAAAGGAAGCGCCTTCTGCCTTGCTTGAACTTTGTGAGCTTTCTACAGTCTTAAATTTGAATACGCTTCCTTCTTTCCTAGATGTGGGAGGAGCATCCAGATGTGTACGGGGTCAGAAGGTCAAATCGCAGTCGACAGGAACCATCTCGCCTGAACATCGGCGCTGGGGTAAAGGCCAAGAAATGCATAACAGATGCTGCGGGGGGTCCTCTGTTTGTGACGGGAGTTCCGTTCCGAGGGCAACTTGTGAACGGAGGAAACCCCCCCCCCCACTCACCCCCCCCCCCTTGTTGAATTTCTCAAAACCTCTGTTGATGTTTTCACAGGGCAGCAGTGACTCCGAAAGTGAAAGTCCCAAAAGAAAAAGCTCTCGCGTCAAAAAGAAGGAGTGAGTATTCAGAGATCGTGCACAGCCGATAGACCGTATGCGTACCTCATCCCGTTTTCGGAACAGTCACAATGTCATCGGGTACGCTGGCGCAGCCTTTTCAGTTAGTCTTCGGATTGTATTGCTCTCCACGTCCTCTCATTTGGAACTGGGTAACTGTTGTTGGCCAAGTTAGATTCCAGTCAGTCGGGGGGGCGATGACGTTATCGCCATTCTGACCATTCTCCAGTTCGTGACTTTGCCCTGTGCGAGCCCCCCCCCCCCCCAAAAAAAACACCAAGCTCGCACTTTGTCACGTAAAAACAGCGGTGATGGGCCCTGTGGGTGAACTTGTGGCATCTCTTTGTTGTAAAGTATCTGGAATGATGATGATGATGATGATGATGATGATGATGATCATGACGAGGAGGAAGCTTCCAGCAGTACAGACAGTGAGCAGGAAGAGAAAAAAGTAAGATCCAGACGACTTCCTGCGAGAAGGTAAGAGCTTAGCGAGGCCTGGCCGCCAGACAGTTACCCGCCGGTCGTCTTCATTCCATGTCGAATTTTTCTCTGTTGCGTGCGCCATTTTAACCCTCATATTATGTTGAAAAAAAACACATTGATTATGTTGTGGGTCATTTTGACCCGCACTGTAAAAATCCACACAAAATAGTCAAAAAAACAGTTACACCAGTAACAACTTTGTTTAACCCTCATATTATGTTGAAAAAAAATCACATTGATTATGTTGTGGGTCATTTTGACCCGCACTGTAAAAATCCACACAAAATAGTCAAAAAACCGGTTACACCAGTAACAACTTTGTTTAACCCTCATATTATGTTGAAAAAAAATCACATTGATTATGTTGTGGGTCATTTTGACCCGCACTGTAAAAATCCACACAAAATAGTCAAAAAACAGGTTACACCAGTAACAACTTTGTTTAACCCTCATATTATGTTGAAAAAAAAATCACATTGATTATGTTATGGGTCATTTTGACCCGCACTGTAAAAATCCACACAAAATAGTCAAAAAACAGGTTACACCAGTAACAACTTTGTTTAAGATGATGTAATCATTCAGATAAGAGACAGACAACAGATTTTTAATCCCAAAAGTCATGGAACAAATCAAACTCATCAAGTTACTGCGGTATTTTTTTTTCTTCACAAATTTGAGGAAAAAATTTTCCCCGCTCCTGCTTTCAAGAAGACATTTTGAAATTGTCTCTAAAGTTTTGGGTTTGGTCACGACAGAACCCTCCATTTGCTCTTTTCACAGACCCCAGACAAAAGCGTCAAACAAAAAACTGTCCCAAAAAGCAAGAAAGTCCAGGAAACGGGACTCCTCCCCCGAGGACGAGGATGACGACGATGAGGACGATGAGGATGATGATGACGAGGAGGAAGAGGAGGATGATGATGATGATGATGATGAGGACACGCCAAAGAGACAAACTCGCCGAAGAGGGGCAACTAAAGTCAAAAGGTTATTTTTTTGTTTGTTTGTTTTGTTTTTTGTAAGACTTGAGGCAACATTGATTAATTGACATCATAAAACGGTTTTCAAGCAGTACATTTATATTAGACATGGCTATGGCCTGAGCAAAAAGAAAAAAAACTGATGAGGTGAGTTTAACCCCCCCCCCAAAAAAAAAGAGCTAATAGGCGCATTTGCAAATGCCATACGTGCCGTTTCCCTAATTGTAGCTATAAAGAAGACCAACACGACTTTGAAACGGACTCCGATGACCTCATCGAGATGACGGGCGACGCGTGCGAGGAGCAGCAAGATGACGACAGCGAGACCATCGAGAAAGTCATGGACACCAGGATGGGCAAAAAAGGAGGTGATTGCGAAACCCGGGGCAAATAATACGTCGAGACGGTTTCGAAATATCGAAATATCTTAACTTGCGACAGTTTGCTAGCTTAAATGAGAACACGGCGCCACACATGGGACGAACTTTACCGCAGTAAATTCATCTCGCATCTCATCTCTGCGTCGAGTCAACAGAAAATCTTCTCATTAAATTAATTAATTAAGATAACGTGGTAATTAATGATTAATTAATTTAACTAATTAATGATTAATTAATTTAATCAATTAATAAGTAATTAGTGAAATTAATTTTTAATTAATTAATCTAATAATTGATTAATTTACCTTAATTAATTATTAATTGATTTAATCAATTATTAATTAATTTACTTATTGATTAATTTAATTAATTAATTTTAAAATTATTAAATTCAATGTTCCATTTAATGCAAACGAGACTGGGTTGCGAACGTGATTTCTGTTCCTTGCGAATCTTAAGCCACCGGCGCTCCCACGACCATGTACGCCGTCGAGGAGAACGGCGACCCGTGCGAAGGCTTCGACCCCAACGACCAAGAAGGGGAAACGCAGTATCTGGTCAAGTGGAAGGGCTGGTCGTACATCCACAACACGTGGGAGAGCCTGGACTCGCTGACGCAGCAGAAGGTCAAGGGCTTGAAGAAGCTGGACAACTTCAAGAAGAAAAATGACGAGCTCAGCGCATGGTGAGCAAATCAAACGCCGCCTCGCGGTTGAGTGCTTTGAAGAATGACGGGACGGGAAATGTTTTAGGTTGAAGAAGGCGTCTCCCGAAGACGTGGAGTTCCACAACTGCCAGCTGGAGCTCATCGCAGACTTGAACAAGCAGTTCCAGTTTGTGGAGCGCGTCATCGGTAAGAGCCCGCTCCGCTCGCCGCGCCGACGTTTGACCCGAGGGCCTCCCTCGTTCATCGCGTTTGTCATCACCAGCGACCAAAACGGGAAAAACTCACGGCTCCTCCGACTTCCCGTGTAAGCGACTCGACGTCGGAAGCGTGCGGGAGACGCAGGGCCGGCGCTCGCTCAAATGTCTTTTTTTTTTTTTTTTGCTCTTCCAGCTCACAGTCACAAGAGCACGTCCAACGAGCCCGAGTACCTCTGCAAGTGGATGGGCCTGCCCTACTCGGAGTGCAGCTGGGAAGACGGCGCGCTGGTCATGAAGAAGTTCCAGCACTGCATCGACGGCTTCTTGAACCGCAACTCCAGCAAAACGCTCCCCTCCAAAGACTGCAAGGTACCGGTCCGGCCGCCCGCCCCCCTTTTGAAATGGACGGATGGTGCTTCAGATCCCCCCGCCCTCCGTGTTCTCAGGTGTTGAAACAAAGGCCGAGATTTGTCGCCCTGAAAAAACAACCCACGTATATTGGAGACGAGAACCTGGAACTGAGAGACTATCAGCTGGCCGGCCTCAACTGGCTCGCTCACTCCTGGTGCAGGTAGCGCGCGGTGTCGGCTGCGGTGGGGGGGGGGGGGATTTTATTTTATTTATTTATTTGATCAATACTTAATTTACAACCTAAAACCAACAAAAACTAAAGGAAGCATTAAAAAAAAAACAACAGCAACGTGAAATGTATATTAAAACCAACAAACACTAAACTAAATGAAGCATTCAAAAAAAAAATTGAAGAAATTTCCCCCAAAAAGAAATTAAAAATAGCGGAACTAACTAAAAAAAAAATTGAAGAAATTTGCCCAAAGAAGAAATTAAAAATAGCGCAACTAATTAAAAAAATTTTTAAAAATTGAAGAAATTTGCCCAAAAAGAAATTAAAAATAGCGAAACTAACTAAAAAAAAATTTTAAAAAATTGAAGAAATTTGCCCAAAGAAGAAATTAAAAATAGCGTAACTAACTAAAAAAAAAAATTGAAGAAATTTGCCCAAAGAAGAAATTAAAAATAGCGCAACTAACTAAAAAAAATTTTTTTAAATTGAAGAAATTTGCCCAAAGAAGAAATTAAAAATAGCGCAACTAACTAAAAAAAATTTTTTTAAATTGAAGAAATTTGCCCAAAGAAGAAATTAAAAATAGCGGAACTAACTTTAAAAAAAAAATTGAAGAAATTTGCCCAAAGAAGAAATTAAAAATAGCGCAACTAACTAAAAAAAAAATTTGAAGAAATTTCCCCCAAAAAGAAATTAAAAATAGCGGCACTAACTAAAAAAAAAATTGAAGAAATTTGCCCAAAGAAGAAATTTAAAATAGCGGAACTAACTAAAAAAAAAGAAAAAATTGAAGAAATTTGCCCAAAGAAGAAATTAATCCTCCTCCTCCTCATCTTCAGGTGCAATAGCGTCATCCTGGCCGACGAGATGGGTCTGGGAAAGACCATCCAGACCATCTCGTTCCTGTCCTACCTGTTCCACCAGCATCAGCTCTACGGGCCCTTCCTGGTGGTGGTGCCGCTGTCCACGCTCACCTCCTGGCAGAGGGAGTTCAACACCTGGGCCCCCGACATGAACGTCGTGGTCTACCTGGGTGACGTCATGAGCAGGAAAACGGTACGGGGTAGCACGTCGGGCGCTCAGAACCATTTTCCCCCCACAAAAAAGACCCCAAAGTGTCTCTCAATGAAAAGAATACAAAGCGCCCGTGGCCTTTTCATCCGGGTTCCGGATTTTTATGAGCTCCATTTTTTTTTTGTCTCGAATTTGATCAGCAATGACTTCGAAGCCTCACGGTGTTGTTTCTTCTTCTCCGAGCAGATCCGCGACTACGAGTGGGTGAACCACCAGACCAAAAGAATCCGTTTCAATGCACTCTTAACCACTTACGAGATTCTCCTCAAAGACAAGGTGAGTGCTAGCTTACGCAAAGACGACACTGGCCGACATGTGAAAAAAAAATTTCGTCTAGGGAGTCCTCGGAAACATCAACTGGGCCTTCCTTGGCGTCGACGAGGCTCACCGGCTGAAAAACGACGATTCCCTCTTGTACAAAACCTTGATGGAGTTCAGATCAAACCACAGGCTCCTCATCACCGGCACGCCGCTGCAGAACTCGCTGAAGGAACTCTGGTCGCTGCTGCACTTCCTCATGCCAGACAAGTGCGTTCTCTGCTCCGCGCCTTCGTTTGACCAAATCGAAAAGACGACGCGTTGATATTCTTTTTTTTTTTCTTTCCCCTTAATCGGCCGCGCGCTCAGGTTTGACTCGTGGGAAGATTTCGAGGACGACCACGGCAAAGGGAGAGAGAACGGCTACCAGAGTCTTCACAAAGTTCTGGAGCCGTTCCTGCTGCGACGCGTCAAAAAGGACGTGGAGAAATCGCTCCCCGCCAAAGTGGAACAGATTCTTCGCGTTGACATGAGTGCGCAGCAGAAGCAATTTTACAAGTAGGGATTCTCGATTTTCAAACAAGTTGACCTTTGAACTGTACCAATTTGGGGCTCCGCCCCCTCCTCTCCTCTCACAGAGTTTCTAAGTTTGCTTGCTTTGAATGTGTTGCTCGACACCTTGCAGGTGGATTTTAACGCGGAATTACAAAGCTCTTTCCAAAGGCACCCGAGGCAGCTCCTCGGGCTTCCTGAACATCGTGATGGAGCTGAAAAAGTGCTGCAACCACGGCTTCCTCATCAAGCAGCCCGAGGAGGGGGAGCCCGAGTCGCAACAGGAACAGCTGCAGGCACGTTTGATGATCGCTCGATAATTTTTTTTTTTTTCGTCATCGAGCGAAAGGTGAAAATGTGTGTGTGTGTGTGTTAGGCTCTGGTGCGGGCCAGCGGGAAGTTGGTGCTGCTGGACAAGCTGCTGACTCGCCTGCGGGAGCGAGGCAACCGGGTGCTGATTTTCTCGCAGATGGTTCGAATGTTGGACATCCTGGCTGAATACCTCACCAAGAAACGTTATCCCTTCCAGGTAGCATTCGCCTTTATGGCTCAACGCCAGCCGTGTAAGAAAGAAGATGGCCGCGGGGGGGGGGGGGGGGGCATTTGCAGCCCGCGCCATGTATTCAAAATGACCTTTGACACAGCCGCCACAAGGGGAGTTAAAAAAAAAAATGTGTGAGGACCATTTGTTTACTGTCTCAAAGTGTTCATGTGAGAGGAGAGCTTTTATTTTGGCGGGAAGAAGAAAAATCTTTCCATTTTGACAAGCAGAACTGGTTTTGGACACTCCTGAAATAGGAGAGAAATCAAAAAGTTTGAACGTATGTAAGCATGTCAAAATCCGATTAAAAAGTTTTCAAATGTTGATCGTTTCTACGATATCGTTGACCGATTAGCGTAAATGCTAAAAATGACCAAGGTGCTTTTAAAAAAAATGCAGATTTTTTTTTTTGTGTGTGTGTGTGTGTTGCGTCGTCCGGTGTGCTACAGCCTTTAGAGTATGACGTGATATGAAAAATGTACATATTTATGATATTATATTTATACTATATATATCCAATTTTTGGCGGCCCGGTAGTCCAGTGGTTAGCACGTCGGCTTCACAGTGCAGAGGTACCGGGTTCGATTCCAGCTCCGGCCTCCCTGTGTGGAGTTTGCATGTTCTCCCCGGGCCTGCGTGGGTTTTCTCCGGGTGCTCCGGTTTCCTCCCACATTCCAAATAGATCACCCGAATTTAATTGGATAATTTCCCAAGCGCTCGGTAGTCCAGTGGTTAGCACGTCGGCTTCACAGTGCAGAGGTACCGGGTTCGATTCCAGCTCCGGCCTCCCTGTGTGGAGTTTGCATGTTCTCCCCGGGCCTGCGTGGGTTTTCTCCGGGTGCTCCGGTTTCCTCCCACATTCCAAAAACATGCGTGGCAGGCTGATTGGACGCTCTAAATTGTCCCTAGGTGTGAGTGTGAGTGCGAATGGTTGTTCGTTTCTGTGTGCCCTGCGATTGGCTGGCAACCGATTTCAGCGTGTCCCCCGCCTACTGCCCGGAGACGGCTGGGATAGGCTCCAGCACCCCTCGCGACCCTAGTGAGGATCAAGCGGCTCGGAAGATGAATGAATGAATGATATCCTATTTTTGTTGTTGTCCGTCTGAAAATCTTGTTCCAAAAAACATTTGTCTTGATCTGCGTTCACGCAAACTCGTGTGTTGACGCAGATCACATTTCGCCGTTGTGTCATGCATACTCGGCCAAGGCCGCGAGTTCACGCGGTTATTTATATCGCCGACTTGTCTTCGATTGGAGCGCGGCAGGGTGTTCGGCTCCGTTCCCTGTTAGCCGGTGGCATTTGTTGCGATAGAGCACTGCTCAACATCCACTGGACTCATCGACTGGTCTTATTTGTCTCTCCTGTTTTTAGCGATTGGACGGCTCCATCAAGGGAGAAATTCGAAAGCAAGCACTGGACCACTTTAATGCCGAAGGCTCAGAGGTACGTTCGAGGCTCCAACACCCGAAGCACCGGTGTTTGTGTCAACAGTTTCAAAATGTCATGGCGTTGCATAAATGACTTTAAAAAAAATCTTTGAATTGTGCAAAAAATGAAAAAAAAACCAAAAAACGGCCTGATTACTTGTACTGATGTTGCTCGCACACATCTTGCTAGTACTCCGCCATGGAAGTTTTGTATCTCTTGCAGGACTTTTGCTTTCTCTTGTCCACGAGAGCCGGAGGCTTAGGGATAAACTTGGCCTCGGCCGACACGGTGGTCATCTTCGACTCCGACTGGAACCCTCAGAATGACCTGCAGGCACAAGCCAGGGCTCATCGGATCGGCCAGAAGAAGCAGGTACGCTACCGCCGAAATGGATCGCAACTCTCATCGTGTCGTGGTGGACCTCCTCCCCGGAATCGGCGCGTAAATTATTATGACTCTTCTCGAGTTGATTTATGGAGCGCATTAAAAACCAAGCACAACTGTGTACAAAGACCCCCCGTGTGGACAAAACACCATCCACAGTTCAGCGCCACTTAGCCTTTGATTTCGTCCAAACAGGACAAAAGTGGCCCGAAGGCGAGAGCGTTCCTTTTCCCCAGCGGGACATGTCATCCGCATCGCCGTGAAAGGAAATAACATGCTTTCTTAAGATGGAACCCAGGGGCAGCAAATACATTGAAAACAGCAGGGGCCCCGAAATGGAACCTTGTGGCACACCAAGCAGCAAGGCTAATGCAAAACGGACGGTCCAAAACGGTTAAAGTCGACTATAATGTTCTGAAAATCGAGGCAAAGTCGGTAAATCAATGACATTTTGATCTTTTTTTTTTTTAAATTTGAACCGTGATCAATCTCATCCCTCCGTGCGTGCGCATTGGAATGCGTGTAAATCCTGAAGCAAGTCTGGTGGGATCCATTTGCAACGATTTGTACTTGTGTCCCGGCCGTAGGTGAATATATATCGACTGGTCACCAAGGGAACGGTTGAGGAGGACATTATTGAGAGGGCCAAGAAGAAGATGGTTTTGGACCACCTGGTCATCCAGCGAATGGACACCACTGGCCGAACGGTACTGGACAGCAACTCTGGCAACACCAAGTAAGACCTCTTTTGGTGAGTCACCTGAACGTGCCCCCCCCTTAGAGTCATCACACTTGGCCTTCTTTTGGATCTTCTAGCTCCAATCCGTTCAACAAGGAAGAGCTCACCGCTATCCTCAAGTTTGGTGCCGAAGAACTCTTTAAAGAGGCGGAAGGAGAAGAGTCTGAACCCCAGGTGGTTCGGGTCATCCCGAGTAGCCCAAAAGCGCACGTCTCAACGTTTCTGAAGTGACACGGCCGTGTTTTCTTTTCACGCAGGAAATGGACATTGATGAGATCCTCAGGTTGGCCGAAACCAGAGAAAGTGACCAGGGCCAAAGTGCCACTGATGAGCTGCTGTCCCAGTTCAAGGTGGGTCCATTCGTCCTCCTCTTGGTGTATTTCGCTTCATAATGGTCAGGAAAGAACGAGATCCCGGATACAAGCGGCCGAAATGAGTTTTCTCCGCAGGGTGTCCGGGCTCTCCCTTAGAGATAAGGTGAGAAGCTCGGTCATCCGGGAGGGGCTCCGAGTCGAGCCGCTTCTCCTCCACATCGAGAGGAGCCAGATGAGGTGGCTTGGGCATCTGATTCGGATGCCTCCTGAACGCCTCCCCGGTGAGGTGTTCCGGGCATGTCCCACCGGGGGGAGACCCCGAGGAAGACCCAGGACACGCTGGAGAGACTATGTCACCCAGCTGGCCTGGGAACGTCTCGGGATCCCCCGGGGAGAGCTGGAAGAAGTAGCTAGGGAGAGGGAAGTCTGGGCTTCCCTGCTAAAGCTGTTGCCCCCGGATAAGCGGTAGAAGATGGATGGATGGATGGATGAATGGTCAGGGCGTATATTATTGTTGCTATATTGCGTCATTGCAGCCAGAAATGGAAAACGGTCACTCCGCCATTTTGTGTTTCGCATTGAAATGAATGGAAATTGCAATCGGGCTGTTCCAACTTCAAAACAAAGTCGTTACTTATGTTCTGGTGGAAAAATCGATACGAATAACGCAATCTCCAAAGAAGTCCGTTTCTGAAGAATGAACGCCAGCGCGAGCCGTTTTGGCGCATCATTTCCGTTCAAATTGCATTGTGGGACCGGGCGGCCATTTTGGGGTGGCGGCGGTATCCATGGTGAATATAAACAAGGCTGTGTAGTCGAAGCAGAATTCAAGTCGCCATGTTGGAATGAAAGCGGGGCGGGGGGGAAAGCCGTTGACCGCACTTTGCGGTTGAAGTGGGAACCCCCCACAGAGTTTTCACCTCTTACCCCCCCCTGCAGGTGGCCAATTTTTCCAGCATGGAGGAGAGCGCTCCCGACCTTGAGGAGAAGCCCTCTCGGGAATGGGACGACATCATCCCCGAGGAGCAGCGGCGCAAAATGGAGGAGGAGGAAAAGCAGCGGGAAATGGATCTCTTCATGCTGCCCAGAAGCAGGAGCTCCAACAAGCGGGTGAGGCCTCTGCAGTTTTTGGCAGACGTCAAGCCCCGCCCCCCCAAAATAAAACAACTGCTGTTCAAAGACTCCGACGCTCCAGATTTGACTCCCCCATTTGCGGTCTCAGGCTCAAGCCAACGACAGCGACAGCGACGTGGGCTCCAAGCTCAAGCAACACTCGTCCGGCTCCGACAGCGAGACCGACGACAGCGACGAGGACAAGAAGCCAAAGAGGCGAGGCCGCCCCCGAGCCCGCAAGAACAACGTGGAAGGTTTCAACGATGCGGAGATACGCAGGTCGGGTATTTGCGCGCCGGTTTGGCGACATTCCACCGCGCCGCGGACTCATTTGCCGCTCGGTGGTCTTCGTCAACGCAGGTTCGTTAAGGCTTACAAGAAGTTTGGAGCGCCACTTGAAAGGTAAGTGCTCAGTTTATTTCTAAAAAAAAAAAAATCAAAGCAAATCAGACCTCCATTTTAATTTATCACGTCGCGCTGAATCCGCTCGCTAATAACAAAGCGCCTCACCTCCAGGTTGGAAGCGATCGCGCGGGACTCGGAGCTGGTGGACAAATCCATCGCGGACCTGAAGCGGCTGGGCGAACTCATTCACGGCAGCTGCGCGGCGGCGGTGCAAGAGCACGAGGAAAACCTGAAAGAGAACCCAATCGAAGGTATCCGGGACGCGCGGCACGTCGCTTTGCCACTGCCGAGCTGACAACCAAGGTCGTTGCAGCTAAAGGGCCCGGCAAGCGGCGAGGAATAAACATCAAGATCTCGGGGGTCCAGGTCAACGCCAAGTCCATCGTTCAGCACGAGGAGGAGTTTGAGCCCCTGCACAAAGCCGTGCCCGCCGATCCGGCCGAGCGCAATACGTGAGCGAGCCGCCCAACCGTTCGGGGGTGAGGGGGGGGGGGTGTCAGCACGCGCTCCGTTGACGTTCTCCAACTCGCCCGCAGGTTCAAACTCGGATGCAGAGTCAAGGTGGCCCACTTCGACGTGGACTGGAATGCCGAGGATGACGTTCAGCTCTTACTGGGAATTTACGAGCACGGCTTCAGCAACTGGGATCTGATCAAGACCGATCCGGACCTCAAGCTGGCCGAAAAGGCGAGTGCGGCCATACGTTTGACACCGAAGATGCCCGACTCATTGATGCCCGCCACACCTCAAATGTTTTAGTGCACTTGCAGATTCTCGTTTTCATGGATTTTAAAAATACAGTCCAACCTCGCTTTTTGTCCATAATCCGTTCCGGAAGGCTCTTCGAAAACCGAAACCACCAAAATACAAATTTGGAGCCGAGGAAGCGTCACCAAATGGTGCATTCAAGTGCACTCGGTTTGTTTGAGAACCGAAATTTGTTCGTCATCCGAGGCATAAAAAAACTGGAAATTTTTGGTGGAAAACCAAATTGAATTGGTTGAGAACCGAGACGTTCGAAAACCGAGGTTTGGATGTCACCCCCCCCCTGAACGTTCGCTGAACGTTCCAATTAGAGTTGAATTTATCCGTATGTGTCCTCGCGCAGATCCTGCCGGACGATCCGGGCAAGAAGCCTCAGGCCAAGCAGCTGCAGGCGAGGGCCGAGTACCTCCTCAAGCTTCTCAAAAAGGAACAAGACAGCGCCGATGCCTCCAAAGCGGGGGACGAGGTGAGCCCACGGACGACGGCCGGCCGGCGCCGTTCCTGCGCCTGCGTCGCTCATCCGGGCCTCATGTCGCCGACAGGTCCTCAAAGTCAAAAAGAGGAAGCCTCGGGTGAAGAAGGAGAAGGCCGTCAAGGACGAGCAGGGCAACAGCGGGGGGTCGCCGCGCCTGTCGGACAATCCGTCGGAGGAAGGCGAGCTCAAGGTTGCTGATTTGTGGGGGACAGGGACAGGCATGGTGTGACTTTTCGAGATGATCATCTCACCGCTTCCCATTTGCGCAGGAGGAAGGAAGCGAGAAATCCCCTGCCAAGAAACGACCCAAGAAGAAGGATAACAAGGAGAACAAAGAAAAGCAGGCAACCCCCAAAAAGGAGAAGGAAGGCGAGAAAGAAAAAGCAAACAAGGCCAGGAAAGACAAGGTCGGTCCTTACAAGCATTGTAGACGTGCACGTGTGTGTGTGTGTGTGTGTGTGTGTGTGTGTGTGTGAAGTCGCTGATTTTATCGTTCTTGTTTGCGCGTTTTAGCCGAAAGGAGCCAAAGGGAAGAAAAGTCAAGGACCCGTTCACATCACGGCGGGCTCCGAGCCCGTCCCCATCGAAGGAAAAGAGGACGACAAACTGGACCAGGAGACTTTCAGTATTGTGAGTTTCGAAATGGGACCGGGCGACTTTTCGACGTCACCGGGGGATGCGCTTGTGAAAAAAAAAAAAAATCGGCGTGACTTGCGTCCAGTGCAAGGAGCGCATGAGGCCGGTGAAGAAGGCCCTGAAGCAGCTGGACAAACCGGACGAGGGCTTGTCGGACCAGGACCAGCTCCAGCATACGCGCACCTGCCTGCTGAAGATCGGCGACCGCATCACCGAGTGCCTTAAAGCGTACGGCGACCCCGAGCACGTGAAAATATGGCAACGGTAAGATCGGCAGCATTTTGGAGCAACTGGAGACGCCCAATGGAGGATCGGCGGACTCCAAAGTCCAAATGCTGTATGACTGACACAGAGGCCTTCCTTTCCCGTTTCCCGCAGAAACCTCTGGATTTTCGTGTCCAAGTTTACCGAGTTTAGCGCCCGCAAGTTGCACAAGCTCTACAAGATGGCCCAGAAGAAACGCTCCCACGAGGAAGAGGCAAGTGGGCCGGCAAACGCGTCCTCTTCGTCTCGTCCTCGCCGTGACCTTTTGGCTCCATTTGGACGCTTCCAGAAGGAGCACAAGAAGAAGGACGACCCCCCCGGCAGAGGGAAGCCTTTCCGGCCCGACGCTTCGGCGTCCGCTCGCGAAGCCGCCGGCTCGCAGTCGGCTTCGTCTCACGCCGCGCAGTCGGGCCCGCACGGGCACCACCGAGATTACAACGCGGGCGCCAAGCGGCACTTCCCCAACGACGGTAAAAACGCGCCTCGGTCAACGATCTCGGTGGAATTTGAAGCGAGTGGCCCCGCCCCTAATTGTGCTCACGCAGACCGGGGGGACTGGCAGAGGGAGCGCAAGTACAATCACCCGGGCAACCCGTCGTGGCAGGGCGAGCGGCATCACCCGTACGACGCCCACCGCTACAAGGACCACTACGGCGAGCGGCACGCCCACGGCGACTCGTACCGCAGCGCCGGCGGCTACCGCAACAACAGCTCGCCGCGCAAGAGGCCCTACGACCTGTACGGCAACGACCGGGACCACCGGCCGCACCGGCCCTACTACGACAGGTAAACGCCCGTCAAAGTACAAGGTCATGGTACAAGGTCAAGACGGAGCACATTTGGTATGGACTCATTTTTGAGTGGGGGGTGTGGGAGGGGGGGGTTACAAAGTAAAACTGGTAAAAGTATTCTGTTCTCCTGCATGTTAAAAAAAATGGAGTGAAATAATTATGTCCCCCCCCCCCCAAAATATATATATAAATTAATATATATATATAAATATATTAATCAATATATTTAGTAATATATTTATTTTTTTAAATATATACAGTATGTATATATATTATTAATATATTTATTTTAAAAAAATATATATACAGTATATATATATTAATTAAAAACATATTTATATATAAATATATTTATTTTTAAAAAATATATACACTGTATATATATATTATTAATATATTTATTTTAAAAAAAATATATATAATATATATAAATTAAAAACATATTTATATATAAATATATTTATTTTTTAAAAATATATACAGTACGTATATATATATTAAAAAATATTTATTTAAAAAAAAATATATACAGTATATATATATTAATTAAAAACATTTATATATAAATATATTTATTCTTTAAAAATATATACAGTACGTATATATATATTAAAAAATATTTATATATAAATATATTTATTCTTTAAAAATATATACAGTATATATATATATATATATACATATATATCTTTTTTTTTTAAATAAAATATCAACTCTGAAATATACTTAAATACAAAAGTAAAGCTATATTTTGCCATTCACGTAGTTTAAAAAAAAAAAATGAAGCAGCCTATTTTAACGGATGAGGCAGTCGAGCATCCAGTTCATAATTTTCCAATGGAGGGATTAAAAAAAAAAAAAAAAAAACAAATGTGCGAAAAATTAATACTCACGCTACAGATTTATGAAAAATCGACTTTAGTAAAGTAAGAACGTGTTTATTCTTCACTGCTTCCTACCACAGCAAAAGCACTTTGTAACTCAAGGTCATATTTCAAAAAGTGTATCATCCCGATTTGAATCATCCCTTAATAAAATCCATTATGTTTTTAGATGAATCAATGAATCAAATCAAAAGAAAACAAAACAAAATCAAATTTCCAAGTCATTCGTCAGACTCGAGATGCTCAGGCGCGAATGAAGTTGCGACTTTGCTCCGTCACATGAGCCGACCGGCGGCCATTTTGTCCTCAGACACCAAGACTCCAAAAGAAGGCGTCCGGACGACTTCCGCTCCAACTACCACCCCCAGGGACGCGACGGCCCCTCTCAAGACTTCCGCCGGATACCCGAGCACCGGGCCGGCCCCGCGCTGGGCCAAGACCACTACGGCAGACCGTTCCACCTGGACAAAGCCTCTCCGCTGGACCCGCGCTCACCGCAGGCCCAGAAGTCGCCGCATGAATCTCGCTCGTCCCCCGTGGAGCCCAACCCCCCGACCGAGGCCACCTGGAACCACAGGAAGGCCTAATAAACCTTTGGACCGGATGCGATCGGACAGTGTTGCCCTCAAAGGCGGACAGCGAACCATCTCCAGTGAAGTGAAATGAAACGGAGTCTGAGTCCCATGGACTAACTTTCTTACGGTGGATTTCGGACGCGATGAACTTTTGACTGACCTTAAAGTGCCTGGTTGTGTTTTTTTAGTTTTTTTTTTTTTTTAATGCACGACAAGGGGGAATTCCGATGATTTCTGTGTGTCGTGCACTTTTTTTTTTTTTTGTCCTTTTCGTCCCCCCCGGCAGCGGCATTTGTTAGGGTTGCAAAAGGGTGTGGAAGATTTCCTGTAAATAATCACGGGGCAGGTTTGGAACTATTCCAGATTTCACAGGAATTGATTTGGAATGGAGGTTCATGTACTGTATTTTGTTCAGGCGGAATTATCAACGATGATTTTGTTTTGTCATAAGTAGAAATCGATTCATAATAAGCTAGCTCTCCTTGTGAGGACATTCCTCTTTAATTAGCCCCGCCCCCAATCATGTCTGAATCCAAATTTTACTTGCAGATCAAAGCAAAAAAAATAACAAAAAAAACGTAATGAATATTCTATTGAAAAGAGTCAAGCTTCCATTTCGTAAAATCCGTGTTTATTCCATAAAATTTCCAGGCCCGCCACTCGGTATGTTTGATAGCGTTCGCATTCCTGTCAACAACTCGCTATTCCATCTCGTTTACCAAAACAAGCGAAAAGAGCCCCTTCGTCATTTAAAAAACTTTTTCTTTCAAGTGGCAAATTTCCAAGGAAACTAAAATGGGAAGAATCAGTATTAGTTGCGTCGTAACACTCGGATCACCCCTTTTGGCTCTCCCCCCCCCCCCCCCCCCCCCCCCCGAGGTATTCAGGAATGAGCGCGTGTTTGTGTACTTGGACTCCCGGTGCCAAATGCCAACCTCCATTCTGCGCTTTCCTTTTTCTCCCGTTTGTGCCTTATGCATGAGTGGTGGTCCTTGCACACCACTTGCGGGAGGGAGGGAGGCTTGCTGCTGCGTATAGTACAGTATTTAAATCAAGGGGGGAGGGGGGTGTAATTGTGCTTGCTGTGCAAATGGCAAAATAATGGATTTTGTTCCATCAGGGACAAAAGTCACGCGTAGACCACGCAGTGCATGCGTTGCCGTATTTGGTTCAATTTTAGTGTTGCAAAGGAATGGAAATTTCCTAGCAAATTTCCTTGCGACTGGAAGGAAGGGAGTTTGGAAATGATGAGCAAAAGTTCCCAAGTTCCTAGTTTCAAAATGTCAAGCATTTTTGCAACCCGTATGGAATTTGTTAGCAAGCCAAACAAAATCTTTTGAGTGAGTTGATCTTTGAAGGAACGCTGGGAAGTGGCCAAACAGAGCCTAAAATGGCCGCCTTGTTGTGTCTTTGTGAACCTTTTTTTTTTTTGGTGGATCTGCTTTTGGTAGCTGTGCCTACCAAATTTCAGTCCAACTGGTTACGGGGGGCTGAATTTGTCTCAATGTTACGATGAATTATATGTACATTTTCACAAGTATAAAGTATTCCAGTGTTGAAAATTCCTGAAAAATTGAAGCAAATTTTTGCACTGTGAGGAAAAAAAATCCCCAAAACTTACAAATCATGTAAAAATGCCCCTAATATATATTTTAAAAATCCCATTTTAAGGACATACGGATTGCTCGATTAAGTGAAAACTGGTAGAGGGACCATGTATCTAAGTGGTAGTCATCATGTATTGTATGTAGTAGAAATACAAAAAAAAGTGTTTTCTCCTCCTCTTCCTCCTCTTCTTCCTCCACATCAAGCAAGCTCCAGTCCTTGTATGATCTGTTCTCCCAGGAAAAAAAAAAAAAAGTCTAAATAATTTATATTTGTGACAACAACCACTCTTGATGAGAAATGCTCTTGTACATATGTTTGGACATATGTAATAAAAATTTGTTACACAAAAGATCATACAGTTTGAGTTCATTTGCGATTTCTGCAATTATTTGAAAATGGGGGAGGGGAGTGTGACCCCAGGGAACATTTTTTGGGGGGGGGCGGGGGCTATATGGTAAGACGACTATACTAACCTTTTTATGAGCAGCACGTTTGCTCCTAACCGGCAATTTTAGGGGCACGAGGAGACAATTGAGGTCGACTTGTAAACATTCACTCCACTAATTTTCACTACCACTCAGTGGTGTTCCGTCAGGGTCAACTAGGCCTTCTCTGCTGGCCTAAACATTCAGAAAACTAAATTTAGTAAATTTACAAATTAAATTTATTCTCAAAAGTAAATTTATTAAATTTACTTTTATATTTAATAAATTTATTAAATAAATTGATTAAATTTACTTTTCTGAGAATGACAAATTTATTTTATTTTCATAAATATGTATACAAAATTATTCTCTGTGTCCTTTACGTCATATTATTTCCACTTAGTCGAGTGGCTTTCAATGTTATTTAAAATAACATTGAAAACCACTCGATAAATAACTTATTTATTATGGTAGAGTTTTTAACCAATCATATTTCAGATAGCTTGTTTTGCCAGGTAAATTAAACTTGCTAGGGGCCTTCAGATTAAACAGAGCAGGCCCCTGTGCGCTGTAAATAAAGGGCACAGTCAGCTTGCAATAGCCAATCAGATCACGAGTCTGCGTACCAGGGCCAATTTGAAGGGTTTACGTCACTGGACGTGCGCGTTCGGTGATTGGATTTGGATTTGCACCTGCTAGAGGAAGCTGTTGCTGCATTTTGACCCAAAATGGCCGAAGGAGAAGACGTTGATCTGGTTGCAGGACTACTTTCCACACAATTTTCAAGACGGACCTTCCACTGGATTTACCAATTGAAGTTGTTTTACCAAAGCAGCAAGGAAACATCAGAGCACGGCTGGGCACTTAAAAGCTACGGTGCGTTTCAAAACGTTTGGGGACACTCGCGTAGATCTGCAGCTCAGTGAACAGTGTTCACTGAACAGGCACTACATTGGTGAGTAAATTAATTTTATTTTACATTTCTTCTTGTTATTTTATTTCGTAACGAGTGGTAACGAAATAAAATGACAAAGACACAAAAATGCATCAAATAATTCAGCTCACCTGCAACTTATAATGGCGCATTGTAGTCAGCTTCGTGTACTAAAATTCGTTCAATCTCAGCTGCTCAACATTTTCAATTATTTGCCGTTGTGTAGCCTATTCCAAAAATGATCTGTTAATTTTATTTTCAAAGAATAGTTTGTTTTGTTATTGTGGGGTTGGTGTCTTGATATGAAACTGCGACATTGCGCAATTTTTTGGACAGACTTGTTTATGATCACACAGCGCATTTTATTTAGTATTTTTTAAAATCTTTTTTTATTTTTGACAATATTTTTAAATTTAGTTTCCTGCTCTTAATTGTGAATGCATGCTTGATGGTTTTAAATGCTCCTGAAATTAAGTGCTGCCTGACGAGCCTATATTGTGTTAATGTATGTGACGTCACTGAAGGCCTAAGATTGAAATGCACGGCCCGCCACTGGTAGTACCACTAATAAATGGGCTCAAGGGTCTAACAGAAGTTTATTAGCAACAAAAAACGTTAAAGGGTAGGCTTAAAACAAAACAAAACAAAAAAACTGCATATTTATTGGTCCCACAGGCTCGAGTCAATCATGTAATATCTGCGCTGTCTCAAATGTCAATGTCTCCTCGCATCCAGCAGGGGGCAGTAAAAGACCAACATACATGCAACGTCACCACAAAGAGACAACGGTCACGAACAACACATTTTTCTTTTATTCAATAAATAATTGACATAAACAGATGGTGTGTGTGTGGCACCACTTTTTTTTATACATACAGTTTGATCTATTTGGGCATTTCCCGGCTGTTTTTATTATTATTATTATTTATTCCTTTTAAATTCCAAACGACAACAACAACAACACAAGAGCTGGATAAAAACTTAAAGTGCGTTCATTTGGCAATCATGAGCAGCACAAAACACAAAAAAATGAAAACTGTCTTGTGTGCTGTTCATATCTGCAAAAAAAAATCTAATATTTCACATTCACAGTTAGTCAAATTAACACACACACACACACTCACTATATACAATATCACATCAGCTACTGTAAAAGTCACAATACAAACCACATCTACAAACACAAGATTCAGATTCCACATTACAATCACTTAAATTGCGTCACTGCTGTCGACAAAGCACCCCAAAACAAACAAACAAAAAAAAACAAGTCAGGCAGCAGTGACAAATACTTCAGTGTTAATATCAAACAAAGATGAGTAAGAGCACAATTGAGAGCTCATGTTGAAATGGGGACTAAATGCTTGCGAAAGAGTGTCACTTTCAAAATACTCTCGGGTTGTTCTCCGTAGTTGCAAAGATGTTGGCACACAAGCTTGTTTCTTTGGCAAAGACTCAAGTCCTCAAATCACTTGGTGATGCTACACGATGCATCTCCTCAAATAGTGACGTCCGCTGCCGTACATGTCATTTTGTCATTGACCCGCCGCTAAAAAGAGATGTTCATTTTATATTTGTGGCCTAAACACAAGGGGTGCCAAACACAAAGCCCTGGGGCACTCCACAACATTATAGGTAGTCCAAAAAAAAGCAATTTTTCTCCTCTTTCTCCACAAAATTCCCTTAACATCAACGTGAATTGAAAAATCGTCGGTTACTTAAATATTGACTTGCCAACATCTGCCGTTACTTGTGTTTTTTTTTTGAAAATTTCAATTCGAGCTTGCTTTTGCCTTTCATTCAAAGTGATGTCACGCAAAAGTCTCCCATTCCATCTTTACATACGCTCAAAGTTTGTGGGAGGGGGTGAAACTCATTCATTCATCTTCCGAGCCGCTTGATCCTCACTAGGGTCGCGGGGGGGTGCTGGAGCCTACCCCAGCTGTCTCCGGGCAGTAGGCGGGGGACACCCTGAATCGGTTGCCAGCCAATCGCAGGGCACACAGAGACGAACAACCATTCGCACTCACACTCACACCTAGGGACAATTTAGAGTGTTCAATCAGCCTGCTGTGCATATTTTTGGAATGTGGGAGGAAACCGGAGCACCCGGAGAAAACCCACGCAGGCCCGGGGAGAACATGCAAACTCCACACAGGGAGGCCGCAGCTGGAATCGAACCCGGTACCTCTGCGCTGTGAAGCCCACGTGCTAACCACTGGGCTACCGGGCCGCCCGGGGGGTGAAACTATCTCCCAAAAATATTTTACATGGTCTATCCGGAACCGCGGATTTGACCGATCGAGTGCAGGTGCGCAACGTATCGCCTTGATAACATCCGGTTCATCATATGTGATATGATGCGGCCATTAAACATGGATCCGGTTTCACAGTCGTAGCGGTCCGATAGGGGGGGGGGGTACCAAAACTACGATGAGGCCTGTGACAAAAATGACTTTGACTCCGTTTGTCCTTTTCGGGGGGGGGGGGACTTGGGTTCGATGGAGGATAGCCAGAAATCCATCAAAGGTCCCCCGTGGACTGCAGTCCAGTTCATCCCGGGCGTACATTCCCGAGCCTCGTGAAGAAAACGTGAGCATACGGCGACAGTCGCTAAAATTCCGGAATTCCAACGTTGCGGAAATATGTCGGAAAATCTACAAACGAGACCGCGGTGAGAACGAGGACTACGTTGGAGTGGCTAAAGCGCAAGCGCGCGGCACAAGAGGACGGCCAGGAGGAGGTTGAGCAGGAAGCGTTTGGCCGCCCCGTGCGTCGCGGCGCAACCGGAGTAGGCGTTCTTCTCGAAGATGTGATGGCGCTTGCTATTGGAGTGCAGCGTCTTCACGTCCTCCAGGGCGTAGTAGGCGGCCATGGTGAAGTCGACGTCCCCGGACGACAGGAGGTCAAAGACGCACGAGTGGAAGTAGAGATCCTCCACGGGCAGACGCTCCTTGCACTTGGCTTTGGCCGACTGGTAGGAGAACCTGCGGGTTCCGCTTGCGGCTTGGCCGCGCGCCTTTTGGAAATCGATGCGCTGATTGGCCGGGCAGCCGTGCAGGCACAGGTACAAGTCCTGGTTGTCGTCGTCGTCGTCGTCGTCCTCCACCGAGCGCACCACCTCCTCGGGCATGCGCACGGCGAAGGTCAAGTAGCGGCCCACCTGCCGGACCACCACGGTGGTGCCGATGTAGCGAGCCTGAATCTCCACGTGCTGGCCGGGCACTTTTTCGACGACGCGCAGGGCGTTGGCGCCGTGGCGCTCGCCGCCGTTCTTGGAGCCGTCGGCGAAGGCGGCGGGGAGCTCGTCCGTCTCGGCGTGATACATCTTCTGGTCCACGCACTCCTGGAAGTTCTTGAAGATGATTGTTAGCTGCGGAAGACCAGGACAAAAAAAAAGCTGTTAGTCGCCTGAGTTTTTCTGGGCAAGTCTTGCCAAACCGTATTTTCCACACCAAAAGGCGCACCGCATTATAAGACGCAATCTACAATGCATCCACTAGATGGAGCTACGCTGAAGGAAACGCCAACAGGACGATCAGATGTCAGTATGTCTCGAGCAAAGTAGCCATTTTGGGGTTGAAATATTACCGTAATGACCATAGACGAGGTGCATCGGATTTTAAGGCGCGCTGTGAGCTTTTACGACAACGGAAGACTTTTAGGTGCGCCGTTTAGTGCGGAAAAGACGGTACTTCCACTTAGGGATGGGCGAGTACCGATACCAGCGATTGCGCTTTGGCTTGCGACACAAAGATTTTATTTTATTTTATTTTTTACATAATTGACCAAATGACAGCTCCAAACTCCCAAAACTTTTTGGGGGTACTCGTAAGCCAAATGTACTTCCCGTTAAGTTCCCATAATTAAAAATAATTTTTGTTCACATCAATTCTCTGATCGCACAATTTTGCGATAGACTCCGTTTTGCGTGTTTCAACTTGCGACGGTTTGTCAGTGTGGAGCCGTTTCAGTGGAATGTCATTTATTTTTTTTCCATGGGAAATTTGGAGTCCACGTCCAAATACTTTCGGCTGTTGAGAATCCACTGAAAAATACGAGCGCCCCCCCCCCCCAACCCCCCCACTGAAAGGAAAAGTTCTTTCAATGTTTCTGTGCCATGTAGTCCACACGGCTTCAGTGTCACGTTTCAGCGAGCTCAACATGGGTGGGTGGGGAGGGGGTGTGGGGGGGTTTGAGGGTAAGGCCAAGGTAAATGCCCCCCGCCTCCCCTGGAAAAAAAAAGGGAGCCTGAGCAGTGTGTAAAAAAAAAAAAAAAAAAGTGCAGACACAAAGACGAGGCATTCATAGCGTCGCAAAACCCGCCCGTGAACTCGCCAACGATGCTCCGGAGAGTGGCGTCGGGGGGGGGGGGGGGCGTCGCGAGGACGGCGCGACCCCCCCCCCCGCCACCCCCCCTTATTGCAAAGATCGGAATAGGAAAAGCGAAACGCCAACTCCGGTGACGGTTATTCCGCTGCAGTCGGCCAGCCGCGCACTTTGATGTTGCGCCGCGTTGCTAACGCCGATCTCTTAGCAGATTGTTTGCACAGGTGCCTTTTGGCGCCCCCCCGCCCCACCTCCTTTGTCCGCACTCGAGTCTCTGCTCTGCTTCCGAGTAGCACGCGGGAAAAAAAAAAAAAAATAGGGAATGTCTTCAAAAGCTCAAAAGAGAAGCTTAAATGCGTCATTGAGGATCATTAAGACAGTTTGCGATAACGAGTCGAGCCGCGCACGCGATTGAGCAAATTCGCTTCAGATAAAAAGCGCAAAAGTCAACAAAAGCGGGCGGTGATTGCCGTGAGAATGGCGAGCAACTTCGCTGTGGACTTGACGCCAAGGGAAAAAGTCGAAACGTTTCATACGACCCGCAAACTGAGAGCCCAAGAGGGGATTTTCCAATTTTTTTTTTTAAACGCCGAGATGCGCATAGTGGCCAAATAGCAGTACTACAATAACAATACATCCAATCACGTCTTAGACGCGGGCACTTGATGCGTAGTGTCCGCAACCTGGGTACCGTTTCCGTAAAATGAAAAATATTTGGCGGATGAATCGACGATTCGGATTCTCGTTGGAAGATTCTCGGCGGAAATCCCCGATGGGAACGCCGCAATTTAAAATCGTTTTTTGAAGCGCGCGGCCGCATGTTCCAAATTAAAAAGGCCTTAAGTTACGCATTTTACAATTTTTGTAATTATGTATTTTGTGTTATAAAAACATTTTTTTTTCTTTTTTAAACACTCAAAATGTTCAGAGGCATTTTTGCTATCCATACATATATAGTTTTTTTTTAGTTCTTTGGCCCGTTTTTACTTTTGCCCGTTACTTTGACACGTTGTGGCCCAAACCCGTAACCCAATCGGAATTCATTGATGATTGAAATGTGGCCCGGTGGGCCAGTGGTTAGAGCGTCGACCTCGTGGTGCAGAGGTACCGGGTTCGATTCCAAATCCGGCCTCCCCGTGTAGGAGTTTACATGTTCCCCCCCCCCGGGCCTGCGTGGCTTTTCTCCGGGTACTCCGGTTTCCTCACACATTCCAAATAGATCACCCGAATTTAATTGGATAATTTCCCAAGCGCCTGGTAGTCCAGTGGTTAGCACGTCGGCTTCACAGTGCAGAGGTACTGGGTTCGATTCCAGCTCCGGCCTCCCTGTGTGGAGTTTGTATGTTCTCCCCAGGCCTGCGTGGGTTTTCTCCGGGTGCTCCGGTTTCCTCCCACATTCCAAAAACATGCATGGCGGGCTGATTGAACGCTCCAAATTGTCCCGCGATGTGGGTGTGAGCACGATTGGTCGTTGGTCTCTGTGCCCTGCGATTGGCTGGCAACCGGTTCAGGGTGTCCCCCCGCTTACATTCCCGAAGATGGCCGGGATAGGCTCCGGCACCCCTTGTGAGAATAAAGTGGATCGGAAAATGAATCGAATGTCCCGTTTTTGACTTAAAGTGACAAGTTTCTGATTCGTCAATGAATAATTGACAAAATCCTCGACAGATGAATCAACGGTTGGATTTGTTGCAGCCCTCGCTCGCACTGCAACTTGCGGACCGCGAGTCGGCGAAGGATAAATGAGGTCCGGCTCACCTTGCTCGTAGCGGTGGCAGAAGATCCGGGTAGCACCGGGGTGTTGGTCACCTGGACCGACAGGTATTTGTTGTGAATGAGCGGCCAGGCGCCCTCCACCTTACACGTCTGGAAGTCGTCGCCAAAGGTTCTCAGGTGAGGGTCTCCGAAGAAGCCGCAGTGCGTGAAGTTGGGCTGCGCGGCGTTGCGCGGGAAACCGCGCTCGTAGTGGCAAACCTCCGGGCCGTCCGAGCGCTCCTGGCTGTCGGGCGGCGGCGGCGGCGGCAACGCGGGCGGGAGCGGCGTGCGGCCGCGCGGCTGCGACGTGGGTCCCTCCTTGGAGCAGTTGTGTTGGCTCATCAGGTCCTCGATGCCATGCTGGGCCGAGTGGTACGCCAGGTCGCCTCGGCAGGTGCGGGCGGTGCGCCGCACGCAGCCGTTGTAGGCGCGCAGCGCCGTGCAGAACTCCTCCTCCGGCCCAGAGTTCGTCGTGGAGGCCCAAAATTCAGAGTTGCACATGAGGATCTTGCACTGCAGAGTCACTGTTTGGGAACAACGACACAACATGACGCGCATGTTTTCCCGAACTAGCATTAAACTGTCGCAAACGATGGCAAAATACCTTTTTTTAAAAAAATTTTACGATGACTATCTATTACTCAATGTTTGTATACTTGATATTGTTCAATGATTAAACAGTGCGTGTTTTGTATTGACCTTTTACAGAAGTTAACTTCTTTTTACACTTGTACAACAGTTCCCTAGTGAGGATGAAGCACCCCTTTACTCAAATGTTATTCAAACATTACGACACACACTTGTGATGCTTTTAGGAATGCTGGGTGCATAAAAACACACACACACACACACACACACACCCACACACACACTATAAAGTCCTACTTTTAAACACCAGACAGGACTCAGGGTGTAAAGAGAGGTGAAAGTGTCCCAGTGCTGTCGTGGAGTTTATTTGAGTTCCAAATGTTGCTCCTATTAGCGGAGTTTTTTTTTGCCAGAGTGACTTGAAACCCGTCAGTGCCAAGTTTCCAAGTTTCGGAATAAAGAAATGGCTTTTAATAAAAAAAAAATGGGCTGACTGAAGTATCAAATTCCCCAGGCTCTCACTCAAACGCACACTCTTTTAAAATTATTTTTAGAGACCGCAATAAGATCGAGCTCAACATCTTCTTTGGTATGAGCAAATGCAATGGGGCGGTGGAGGAGGGATATTAACTTTCCACGAGCTACTGTTAAAACCCCAAAGCACGCCCCCCCCAAACAAAACAAAGCAGAAAAAAACATCTCGTTACTCTCTGACTTCACCAATCCAACACGGTGATCCCAAAGACAAAAAAACAACCGTGTCAATTCATTTTAAATTCATTAAATGCATTTCCCGCCTTGAAACGACCCCCCCCCCCCCAAACGTTACAAGAGGAAATACGTCGCCTCTAATCTGGCAACCCGACTCCTCCTTTGTCGCAATTGATTGTTGCTAATTGCAGGACAAGTTAGCATTTAGCATGCTTTTACGACACTTTGATCGATTTACAACACGTTAGCGGCGCCAAATATTACCTGTTCAAACGCAAACAACTGGAGGAAGGTTGCCAAGTTAGATTAAAAGCTGCCCAGTTGGTTTTAAAAATTGTATCTATGTACTGTATATATATTTAGATATACAAGTTGCGTCTTACCTGAGGGCAAGAGCGACAAAAAGAGGACGAAGACTCTGCACACTTCAATCGCCGAAGGTCTGCCTCTCTTCCCCATAACCATCCATCCAGCTCGGGGTCGCCCTTCACTCCTCTGCCTGGTGGAAGGAGCCACACAGCGGGGGACAAGTTGAGAAAAGCCCGGAAAACGAGTCTCAAGTCGGTCCCGTCCGCTCTCATCACTTCCCCTCCCCGTCGGTAAGTGGACCGAAAAGTTAGCTTAGCCAGCCGCGGTCGGAAAGGCAGCGAGCGATGAGCGGGTCATTTCTTTCCTTTGGCGGGGAGGGAGCGCGGTGGGGTAGCCGCAAATGGGTGCGAGTCAGCCGGGCAGAGAGCGAGCTAGGGAGAGGGGAGATCGGGCGAGCCAATCACTGGTCGGGGGGGTTGGGGGTGGTGGGGTCGCTCGACCCCCCCCCCCCCCTCCACAGAGTTCCAATTACACCTCAATGCGCAGACTTGTTCCACGATGAGCCGCTGAAGCGTTCACGAAGCACGACGAATTCAGCAACTCACTTTTCAACTATGTTGAAGGTTACATCGCGAGGGAGTCCCCCCAAAAAATCCCTGTTGAACTTTGAAAAGGGGGGACATTTTGAACATGTACACACATGAAAAGTGCATTGGTAGTAAACTTGGGCAAAATACTACAGTATGTCTTTTTTTTGGGGGGGGGGGAGTACAGTATTTGTGGAATTCATTATAAAAATGAGCACAAAGAGATAAATAGCGAGATGGCATCAAGAAACAGGTTGTAAAGACACGCAAAAACACCAACAAATGCTCAAAATGGCACTTACGGCATTTTGATTAATTGTTCGGGCCTGAGGATGAAGATGCTTTTATTTTGTTATTTTTGCAGACTTCCTCTTGGCACTTGGGTATGAATCATTTTGAGTGACGCTCCACAAACCTCACGATAATCATTTCTAAGTAGAAAATTACAAGGTAGAATGTATGATGAAGTTAAGTTGTTAATAGAAAATTCCACAGACTCATAAATCCACGTTAACGAATGATGACAGCCCAAGTCACTGATCGATCGCGTCGTATCGGCTGGACGATTGACGGGAAACCATGATGTGATCACGATTGTTATCTTGGCGAGGCCGAGATGGCTCTGAAATGACAATTCCAAGCGCAATGTGCATTTAGTACATTTAGACGAGTTGCAAGATTACAATGCATGTTTTGATTGACCAATTGAGGGGGGGGGGGAGAAAGGATCATTGAGGTCCAATCAGAAGGACACCGCCGACAACGTTAATCTGTCATTTTTATGAGCGACGGGGTTGTACATATCACGAGTTAAAAACAGAATTGCCCAACTCCTTTTTTTAAGTCGCTTTACACAATATGAATACAAACGACCGATGTTGAGTAGCTTGCTGAAATAAATAAACGTTCTTTGTTCCTGTAGGTTCTTAGTCGTCGACTGTAAATTTCCTGCACCCCCCCCCCAAATGTTCACAGATATCTGTCATTTATACTCTGAAGCAAGCTTTATGAATCCTCCTTATCATCATGTGTGTCACGCCGCTTTGAGATATCTGAAACAATCCCAGATTCCGCTCTCACGGCCTTTAAATCTGTGATCCCACCCCGTCGAAATCTGGTCAGGTATTTTGATTTACGCCGACTCCACCGACCCTCGCGGCTCGAAATGTTGGACGCTGAAAACCAGCGGGTTCAACGTCGAGTCAGTCCGACGAACCAACCGTAAAACAAACCGGACCTCCGGAGACGTCCAACGAGGCGGACATCTCGCTTAGTGCTAATTGCAGCTGTCATGCTATTAGGCTTTTGAGCAACATGAAAACATGAAAATGAGCAGCTAAGGCAGATGGGCAGGTGGGGGGGGGGGGGGGGGGGTGGAGAGTGTGTGTGTGTGTGTGGGGGGGGGGCGGTCGTGGGTGATTGGCGATGAATGGCCGGCAGAACGCTTGTTCCACAGGTTCGCATTCACTTTTCTGGCAGCAACAGTCGAAATGTTGTTTCACGTCGCGGGGGGGGGGGGGACGTCGTTCATTTTGTGCACGCGCGCGAATATTTTGAAGCGAGATACGCACGAACCGACCTTTGCGACTGCATGGAGTCCCGCGGGAGCTCGAAGGACGGCCGAACCGGGAACCGGGAACCGTGAAGCGGGAAGCGACCCCCCCCCCCCTCCTCTCTTGCTTCAAGTCAATAAAGGCGGTCAGCCGTGGAGGGGGGTCAATGTAATCCCAAATCGGACTCTCTGGACGGCGCCGCGCGCGTCAAATGCTCCAAGGTGCACATGACGCCCCGCGTGCAAAGAAAAAGTGCTCTTTCGGAGTTGGGGGTGCATCCGAACCTACGAGAATCGCGTCAGGCGATGGGTAAAAAAAAAAAAAAAAAAAAACACCAAGTGACAGCAAGTCCCACATCGGCGCGTTTAATCCAAATTGTTTGCGTGGAAAGGAGGCGGCGGGGGTGGCGGGGGCTGCTGCTGCTGCTGCTGCTGCGTGGCAAGGTCCGTCGTGTGGATGTTGTGAAATGGCTCGTTAGAAAGTGTGAGGGAGACAATGATCGGCACCGCGTGACGCCGAGCCCTCCTCGTCGCTCGAGCAGACGAGCTCTAAAAAAAAAAAAAAAAAAGCAGCCAGCGTTCAAGTCCGCACCCAAGCAAAGAGAATGCCAGCATCCTTTTTAATTGGGTTGCCTTCCCACTTGCCAGCCTTTGTTTTTTACCCCCCCCCCCCCCGCCCGCCCGCCCCCTCCACAGATTCAATTTTCGCCCAAGTCGTACTTCTTTGAGATACAAGTGACCCGATTTTCGCATTTTTCGAGATAAGAGCCGTCGTTTGGGGTCAATGTTTGTGCTTTCACCCGCAGGCAGACATTTTAGAGACGGCACATTGAATGCAGGTCATTTCACCAAAAAAAAAAAAAATTGACATAAAGTCAGCTTTAAAAAAAAAAAAAAAACGACTCTTCAAGCTGTTTATTGCCACTCCTAGTTGGAGCTGACTGTAAAAAATAAAATTACAATTTTATTTATAAAATTAAAAAATAAAGAAAATTACACTTAAGCTCCGACGCTTGTTCCTACCGACTGCTGTCTAGCTGATGAATAAAAAATAACAATCATAATAATAATAATAATTAAATGATTTGAAGGAAAATTTGTAAATAGTACTGCGATTTATCCATTTGTGTTCATATTTTATTTAATTGAAAGATGTTTGTTGTTTTTTTTTCTCTTTCTCCTTTCTACATACATTCTTGCTGCTGGAGGCTGTAAATTTCCCCAGTGTGGGACGAATAAAGGATATCTTATCTTATCTTATCTTAGTGCCTTTAAACAATCATGTCGCTTTCCCTTATTGCTAACAAATGATGCTAAATTCCTCTGACGGGCTAACGAAAAGCATCGGTGTTGCGTCTCGGAGCTTGAAACAGCGCCGAACACAAATGGTGGCGCAACAGACTCTATATAGACATTAAATTCACAATTATACTTTGGAGAATGACTACGATGACCGCGGTTTAACTGGAGAGATGCGACCAAAAAGGAACAGCGCAGTGTCCATTAAACTGAAAAAAAAAAAAATCTGGCAAAAAAAAAAACGGTCATTTTTTTTTTTCTTCGAAAAAGTCCAAAGATTATTTGAGATGCGCGGAGCTTAGTCACGGAAGAAATTAAACGTGTATCTCAAGGCACCGGTGGAGATATGGATTTATGAAGCTGCGGTCAATATTGTGTGTGTGGAGAGGGGGGGGTGTTAGGGGGGGGGGTAAATCCCCAAAACCAGCAGGTTAGAAGAAGACAAATTCAGCATAATGAGAATTTAATGGAAATAGGCACGTAGCAGCAGGGAGAGGGGTGGGGGGGTCAGATTGGGGAGGGCCACGTCGAGGCTGCACCTGTGTTTTGGGATCAGGCTGCAAGCAGGAAAATACCACCGCAAGCCCCCCCCCCCACCCCCTGTTGCTACTCTCCAGTCTGAACTCCTGGCCACACAGGTGGCTCTCCCCCGCCTCCGATCATAAAAAAAAAAAAAATACTCCCTCCGTGTCGAGATTCGCCAGCCAGCTCGCTCTGCCAATAATCAAAATGGAGGAGCAGAATGTGGCTCTGTATCGGGGCCCCTTTTTGTTGCTTCCTGCCGAAGACGACGCAGGAGATGGCGCATTAGTACGCCGGCACCGGACCGAGGCTTTCGCATGACATCACCCTTTTGTGTATGCGGCCAGAAAGAGAGCTCTGCGATTGGTTGATCTTCGCCCGCCGACCCGCGTGACCTCTCCAGATGGCCGTTGAGAGGCAGCATATTTTGACGTCCATGTAAGGGAACGACATGAAAGGCGGGCCGACACCCTCGTTCGTGTGAAAAGGGGGCGCCGGATGCTAGCGGCCTGATGCTAACGTCTCCGTATGGAACCTGAACACAAATGTTCTGGTGCGATAAGAATTTTTTTTTGCGTTGTATTATAATAATTAAAAAAACTTGCTCAGGAAATAAAACAGCTCTCCGATTGGTTGGCGGCCACACGGCCGCGACCATATAAAGTCATCCCCGACAGCTGGACGTGAAACCGGAAACCGAGCCTTCCGAGTATTTACGAAGCTTCGTCTCCTTGCGCCGACGTGACCCCCCGTTGTGTGCCCGTTGGAGGGAGTTTTATGTTCTTGTTGTTGTATTCACTTGTATTCTTTGGCGTTGGACTCAGCATGACTTAGATTTTGTTCTTGATTTTGCTGCTTGGTGCTTTCTACCGCCTTTATTACCGATTCGTCTTACTGTTTATTGTGTATGTTAAATCGCTCCATGTACAGCACTTTGGATGCAGCGATGGCTGTTTGAAAGTGCTCGAGAAATACTCTTGACTTGACTTGTTGTTTTTTTTGTTGTTTTTTGTTTTTTTAAACAGAATTTCTCGGAACTTGCGCAGAACCTAATGCTAATGCTAATTCTCTCAACTTATTTCTATACGATAGCCAGACGTAATTTTTGTCTGAATGGCAATATTTTCAAACAAACTCGCACAGGCCGCCCTATCGCCCCCGCCCCCGCCCCCGCCGCAAAAAGCCGCTCCAAAACAAAGATGGCGACGGTGTACTTTGCATTTCCCATAAATGTTAACACCAGAAGCGATTCACGCAATCCAAGCCCAATGCTTTTTCGATAATGAGCTGTGAGGATGAATTCCAAAACTCCATTAAGAGGCGATTCGCGGCGCTCCGCCCGAGACGCCCCGGCTGGAATTATTGCCACGCTCGCTAACTGCCTGAATTGCGGGGACGCTTTGCAAATGGGCCCCCGCCGCTGCCCACAGAGGAGTGAGCTTGAATACGTAAACCCTCATTACACAATCTCCTTTTTCTCCTCCTGCGGCAGAAAGGTGAGGCTTTTGAAAAGCCGGAACGCAATCCACCGAGTAGGGTGGGGGGTTGGGGGACGACCCCCAACCCCCCCCCCCCCCCCCCCCCCCCCCACATTCTGTTTAATTCTGGCTGTGGACCGCACTAGTCAGACTGCGTAAAGATGTCAAGACAAATAATTCGCTTTGCTGCAAAGCAACGCCGACCTCAATGAAAGGCAGCCACGTCAAGACAAATTTCGTTCGCGAAGGGACGACGATTCGTCGGACAAAGAACGTTCCTCACCACGTCGCACCTGGCAGAGTGTTATTTCTTGTTGCTAAGGGGCCCGAACTGCGTCGGAATGCCTCAAACAAAAGCGTCTCCCCCCCCACCCCCCCATATGACAGCTGCCTTTTTCCATTTCTCGCTTCTCCAATTCCTGCGCGAGCAGGCCAACCCGGTGTACGTTTTCGGGTTGACTGCGCGGGGATTCCATTTGTCAACGTACACCAAAGCAATTCATGACACGTTTTTGACGCTTATAGCTTCTGCTCATGAGTAATAAATGATATTAGCGAAGGACTCAAGATGGCGTTGAGCTGCCAAGTATAGCGTGCCGTTAATACACTGACGACACGTAGACTGCTTTGCGGAAAAAAAAAAAATGGACGCAGTGTTGATTAGTCATCTACTCCGCATCCATGTTTGTAGTCGCATCTCGTCGCCGGGCTAGCGTATCTTGCGCTGCGGAGCGGTGAACAAACGAGGCAACGGTCTTCCGACATTTGCTCAGTACAGGCAGAACCGGAATAAAATGGTCGTGAATGCTAGTAGCCGCTAGCCTCGCTACAGGCAGAACCGGAATAAGATGGTCGTGAATGCTAGTAGCCGTTAGCCTCGCTACAGGCAGAACCGGAATAAGATGGTCGTGAATGCTAGTAGCCGTTAGCCTCGCTACAGGCAGAACCGGAATAAAATGGTCGTGAATGCTAGTAGCCGTTATCCTCGCTACAGGCAGAACCGGAATAAGATGGTCGTGAATGCTAGTAGCCGTTAGCCTCGCTACAGGCAGAACCGGAATAAGATGGTCGTGAATGCTAGTAGCCGTTAGCCTCGCTACAGGCAGAACCGGAATAAGATGGTCGTGAATGCTAGTTAGCCGTTAGCCTCGCTACAGGCAGAACCGGAATAAAATGGTCGTGAATGCTAGTAGCCGTTAGCCTCGCTACAGGCAGAACCGGAATAAGATGGTCGTGAATGCTGGTAGCCGTTAGCCTCGCTAGCCGCGACTCTTTTGGGATTCTTAAAATATTCATGCCAGCGGGACCACGAGACGGAGTGACGTGTAAACGCTATCTTGTTCTTTTATCGCAGCGATTTCCGGTGGCATTGGTCTTGCTGGGAAAAAAAAAATGTTGACATGTACCTAAAGCAGGGGTTGGCAACCTGTGGCGCGCGGGCCGTAGGTTGTCCAAAAGTACAACTAAAATATAAACAGTTGAGCAAATGTTTAAATTTTTTTTTTTTGTCAAAAATCGAGCCGATTTTCTCACCAAAGTGCAAGGTGCAAACTCTTTACTCGTCCGACGTTGCGAATATGCCCGTCAAAGGAACCGCTGCCGTTTGGTGGGCGGTTCCGAATCATCGGGCCAAATTCTTGCAAACTCTTTTTAAGTCCCGGCGTCTTCTGCGCGCTTGTTGAACTTGACTGCGTCCCGGGGAGTCGTCCTGTGTGCACAGCTGCGGCGGCTACATCCTGCCCTTCCTTTTGTCCCCCCCCCCCGTCTTGTCACAATAGATGCGGTTGAAAGGCTTCGAGTTTTTGCAGGTGCCGGCAAACTACGGGCCGCCCAAAGCCGCTTGCTCTGGAAACGGCGAGAAAGGGTTTTTCGGAGCCTGTTACCAGGGTGTGGAGTCTGCTGTTGTTTTCATTTGTGGAACGGAGGGAAAGAATTGAGGGGGGGGGGCGGAATACGCCACGAAGCGAACGAACAGTGCACAACTCCAAGTAGGCCCGAGATCCTCATAGCTGACGAGATGTAGCCTGTTGTTTAGTCAGGTGTTTGTCGAGGAGCGTCGCGATGACGGAGCCCGTTGACGTGAACCGACGGCTCGCTGTGTCAACACCTCACACGGTGACAGCCGTGAAAAGTTGTGGAACGGGAAGAGACTTGACCCTCCCTCCCGTTGAGAGAAAAAAAAAAATCCAATTGCGAGAGACAAAATAACATCAGTGAGTCATCGTTGCCTTCAGGCTAAGTTGATTTTTTTTTTACTGTCTCAACTTGTAGGTTTGTCCGCTCGCTGGTGAGTTCGAATTAAAACCAGGGTAGAAAATAATTGAGGCTTATTGTGCAAAGTATTCGAGACCGTACAGTTTAGAAACCTTAAATTACGCATTTCAAAGCACACACTCATTTTCTAAAGTTACGGTGCTACCTCTCCTTATGAACGTCTCTTCGCATGAAATGTCCAAGTTACGAAACGCCTCAACAATATTTCTTTTTGTTAAGAAATACATTTCAAGATACGAAAGGTAAAAATACGATAAGTGCTGCTATGTCCATTCCGAGTTTCCTGAACGCAACATAAGTTACAATTGCTCTGCCATTGGCTGTTACCGAGCATCTTCCGTTACCGAATCTCATTCGCATCAGGCTTTTAGTCATTTGTCTAAATATTTAATGTGTCATACAATATTTAATCGTATTGTGCAAACCGTTCGAGACCGTACAGTTTAGAAACCTTAAATTACGCATTTCAAAGCACACACTCATTTTCTAAAGTTACGGTGCTACCTCTCCTTATGAACATCTCTTCGCATGAAATGTTCACGTTGCCAAACGCCTCAACAGGAAAATATTTCCTTTTTGTTAAAAAATACATTTCAAGATACGAAAGGTAAAAATACGATAAGTGCTGCTATCGCCATTCCGAGTTTCCTGAACGCAACATAAGTTACAGCTGCTCTGCCATTGGCTGTTACCGAATCTCATTTGCATCAGGCTTTTTAGTCATTTCTCAGTCAAATGAAGCCTCTATTTGTTTTTCGGTCTCAATATGAACCTCAAACCATATTCTACGACTTGATTTCATATTCAATTCCGAACGTGGAGGCAGCGATTACCACCCGACACCTGCTTGAGCTGCGGCGCACGACGAATCTCCTTCTCCGAGATGTGGTTTTCAACCCGCTGGCTTCCTCATTCATTTTCATGAGACCGCCGCCGCTGCCCACTTGGAAGAAAAGAGCGGCACAGTCGGTCAGAAATGGCCTCCGGCAACAAACGCTTAACGGCTCCTTTTGAATGTTGGTTTTGGCTCCCCTTTTTTTTTTTTTTTTTTTTTGCCGTCCTGCGAAACTCGGCGCTGCCGCGGCGGGGGGAATATAGCAAGTCACGTATCTCGCTTACGGAGAGGTTCTGCTTCTTGTGCCTCTCTTTAGTTCAGGCTCACCAAAGTCGCTTAAAAACAACTGTCATCGATCGATAGCGTTCGAGGTACATCAAATGCCAACTGCAATATTTGTTCTCATCCGCAGCACTGAAAACGAGGCCCAAATCTTTGAGGATGAAATGAAAATGGCCGCTTCGTGGCAGGACTCGGGCGAGAGAATGCATACACTTTTGGCTGCTATTTCCAGATGGCGAGCACATGTTCGTTGTCGTTCCAGCTCTGATTTTTTTTTTCCCAAGGGTAAGGTGAGCTTCACACGTTTTCCCCTCCCTGTATCTTAGCAGCAGATTCCACGGCCAGCACTCGCAAGCCTAATTCGCTCATCGTATGTTTACGCGGGGACGATCCGAATACGAAACTAAAATTCATTTTAATTGTCTTAAAATAGGGCGGCCCGGTAGTCCAGTGGTTAGCACGTCGGCTTCACAGTGCAGAGGTACCGGGTTCGATTCCAGCTCCGGCCTCCCTGTGTGGAGTTTGCATGTTCTCCCCGGGCCTGCGTGGGTTTTCTCCGGGTGCTCCGGTTTCCTCCCACATTCCAAAAACATGCGTGGCAGGCTAATTGGACGCTCTAAATTGTCCCTAGGTGTGAGTGTGAGCGTGGATGGTTGTTTGTCTATGTGTGCCCTGCGATTGGCTGGCAACCGATTCAGGGTGTCCCCCGCCTACTGCCCGGAGACAGCTGGGATAGGCTCCAGCACCCCCCGCGACCCTAGTGAGGATCAAGCGGTACGGAAGATGTATGTCTTAAAATATGGCCAACTTTGGAAAGTGCAAGCTGGGACGCAACCAAGGCCCGATTTGTGTCGATTTCAAAGAGTCCAACCGTTACCTGCGATTTGATGTCTGGATCTCAGCCCCAAAAAAAAATCCTGCCTTACTGTTCTTTGCTCTGCTCGATTGCATTAAAATAAATCAAGCAGTAAAATTGGAGGAAGTGAGCAATCAAGCATTCATCTTATACACTGGTCTAATCGAGCTCTCACAGGTTCTCAACTGAGCCCGAAACAAAGCCTATAAATGTGGCAGAAACCTTTCCCGAGCGCTTTATTGATCTCCGAGTCATTCGATTTTATGAGCCCTGGGGTGTATAAATTTCCCGCATGATTCACCCCGCTACTATGAATCCTCCAAGGCCTCCTCTCTTTGCGCCCGCGACTCCCCAGAAGCAATTGTCCAACGCCGCCCGTGAGGCTTTGAAACAACGGGGAGGCCCCAAACATCTTTTTCGAGGCATCCGTTTGCGATCCACACCGGGACACCAGCTGATCTAAGCTCCGCGATGGATGCAGAAAGCGCCGGGGGCCAGCTCCAAAGACAACCGGACGAGTCCTCACGGCAGCCAATGCTGGTGAAAGTCCAAGCTAAGACGCAGAGTCAAGTGTCTCGTCGTTTGGTCACGGAAAGGACTGCAGCAGTTTTGTTCAGCAGAAATGTCGGTGCTGTTGGGCAGGCTGCGGCCGGATGGATGGATGGAAGGATGGATGGCTTGAGGAGCCGACCATGAGAAGAAAGGAACGTCCGCGCAGAGCGCAGATGCGTATATGGAAGTGGGAGTCGCAGCTTGGAATTGAAGCGGATTTACATGTGAGCCAATCTCTTTTTTTTTCATCAATGGACGCTACAGCTTCTTCTTTGCTTTCAAACTTAGCTTGACGTGTGTACGTTTTACGTAAGATGTCATTTTGAGATGCCGGCAGATCGGTCGCTCTCGCGTGTGACAATCTTGTGCGGCACCGGCATGAATTCTTCAAGACATTTCCAATTGGGGAGAAACGGGTTGCGAGGAATTTTTGGAAGTCTCTCTCTCTCTCTCTCTCTGTGGTCGCAATATTTCTGCCTCTCCTAATCCTCGACACAAAGCCCGGATGAGCGTCCTCGTCAGTGTCAAAATGGCAGGCTTAGGAAGCAGGCCTCGGCTTGCGCGTTGCCTTTTGCTGCCTCGATGGAAACTTGGCAGACCATTACGGTTTACGTACTGACAGTAACACGCTCGGTTCTGCGCGGCGGCTTGTCTCAAACAAAGAAAAATATCCATTCTCTGGTGCTTCCACCGTCTGGACTGTTCGAATTTCAGACGAATGTTGTGCTTCGGAGGTGAGACGTAGCTCACTTGATATATCGATAAGTGTGATACAGTGTCGTCACACAGTGCAAATGAATTGCATCCTAAGTGTATATGATTTGTCGCCGATTGTTCCAGTCGTACGCGGCAGAAAATGGACGAGAACAAAAAGAATCGCGCTGTAGACTTTAGGAACGGCGAAGCTCATAAAACCGCTGAAACGGAGAGTGCGGGTAGTGGTATGCGTGGTGAGCAGAGAGCGGGGGAGGGAGGTCTTGACAATTCTTCCTTTGTCGAAATTTCATTCTGTGATAAGTCGATGTGTTTTCCCACAAGTTGTGGTCACACGCAACTGAAAGATTTCTTTGTATGGTTCGAAACATGACCGCTGACGGCGCCCAAAATGCTTTTCACGATGCTTTGGCACTTCAGTGCAGTGGTACTTCGACTTGTGAAATGAATTTGGTTCTGGAAGAAATTTCTTAAATAGAAAATGTTGTAAGTAGAGACGCGTTTTCCATGTAAATGCCCTAATTCGTTCCAGGCCCATGAAAATTCAGACATCAAGGTTTTAGGAAGCATCAAAACATGGAACAAATACACGTTACAATTCGATTTTTGCACAATTATTGAGAGTTGTTCTCTCTCGGAAGTCTTTTTTGCCATAAGAACGGATCCAAGGACGTTTGCTTTTGTCGGCTTTTAGCAATCCTTCAAAAATGACAAACATCAGCATAGTGAGCGGTCGCCCGACCAGTGAACGCTTTTTCTGGGTGATTCACATTGACGTCAAACTATCGGAACTCCTCATGGCCAGACGAGGGCGCTGCGAAGACACACACGGTAGAGGTCCCTCTTAGCCAATGGGATGCCAGGAAAATGCTCGGTAACAGCCAATGGCAGAGCAGCTGTAACTATGTTGCGTTCGGGAAACTTGGAATGGCGAGAGCGGCCCATATCGTATTTTTACCTTTCGTATCTTGAAATGTATTTCTTAACAAAAAGTAAATATTTTCCTGTTGAGGCGTTTCGTAACGTGAACATTTCATGCGAAGAGACGTTCATAAGGAGAGGTAGCACCGTAACTTTAGAAAATGACTGTGTGCATTTTTTTTTTACCTTTCGTATCTTGACATTTCTTTCGTAACAAGAGGCAATATTTTCCTGTTGAGGCGCTTCGTAACTTGGAAATTAGCCAATGGGATGCCAGGAAAATGCTCGGTAACAGCCAATGGCAGAGCAGCTGTAACTATGTTGCGTTCGGGAAACTCGGAATGGCGAGAGCGGCCCATATCGTATTTTTACCTTTCGTATCTTGAAATGTATTTCTTAACAAAAAGGAAATATTTTCCTGTTGAGGCGTTTCGTAACGTGAACATTTCATGCGAAGAGACGTTCATAAGGAGAGGTAGCACCGTAACTTTAGAAAATGACTGTGTGCATTTTTTTTTTACCTTTCGTATCTTGACATTTCTTTCGTAACAAGAGGCAATATTTTCCTGTTGAGGCGCTTCGTAACTCGGAAATTTCGTATGACGAGACGTTCGTGAGTTGAGGTACCACCTTACAAAACGGCATTTGCACTGAAATTGCTTATTTTTTACACTTTCTTTAAGAGGTGAAGATTTGGCCTCAAAATGGTCAAGGTTGCAGTCATAACATTTCCAATCCGGTCAGCCGAAAATGAAACATCCATCCCAACATTCCAGCGGCACCTTCTTTATCTCCCTTTGTCGTCGGATACGATTTGGCGTGCGGACACATTCACAAGCTGCCATTTTCATTCACTCGGTTTCTACCGGAGCTCCCAAAGGCAAACTAATTCTGGCAGCAACGGTGCCGGATCAGTCCAAGCACCTGTCATCTTACTTCTCCTCATGGCCTCTTCTGTCAAACACTCGCTCGCGCCCCCCCACACGCAGCACCTGCGATTGGCTCCCCTTCGCTGCCATCACAGCTGTCAAGCTCAGCCGCGGTGTTAATTAAAGCGAGAGACCTCCCAAAAAGCTGTTTATTTCTACAGCTCAGTGTTGTAGTTAAACACACTGCGGCCAAAAATCACACGCGCACTAATCCCGAGTGTCCAACACATTGAGATGTATTCACGGCTTAAAAAAAAAAAAAGAACTCGGCGTCCCGTCGTGTACCCATAATGGACCCTTTGAAGTGTTAAACCTTCATTTGTAGCTCGTTAAAAGCTTTCTGGTTACTTGACACGCCTCGCTTTTTAAGATCCTAACGTGACATTCCAGCGACGTGTCAAAGCGCCACTTGCACAGGCGGACCGAGTGAGAGACAAATGTTGTGCGGTGTTTGTGCCCAATTGGATTTTTTTGTCAACTTCACCCCCCCCCCTGGGGTGACTTTAGTTCCCTGAAAGCTGGGATGCGTCTCCTGCAAGCATATTGATCCGATCCGTCCAGGCACTAGAAGCTTGTTGGGATATAAAAAAATTAAAAAAAATAAACTCAGGCACGCCTTTTTTGTGTAGATCAATTTCGGAAATATGATTTGCACAGTTTGTAAAGCCTCCCAGTCACCCCCCCCCCCCCCCCCCCAAATAACGCCAAATTCTTCTTATCCTGCTACTGCTGAATTTCGGGGCACTTGGAACGGATTAGAGCATTTACATGGAAAACGCGTCTCTACTTACGACAATTTCTAGTTAAGAAATTTCTTCCAGAACGTATTTATTTCGTAAGTAGACGTCCCCCTGTCTTATTTATCAAGAACCTTTTGAAAAACGATCTCTGAACATCTGATCCCGAAGTCAGGCCTCCACCGGATTCGCCGACGGGGTTTTGACACTCTTTCAAATTAGCCGGCAATGAAGCGCTTTTTTCCTCTTGAATAGTCTTTGTCCGTCTGACTGAAGGAGTTCCTGCAAAAGAAAGAAAACGTCCGGTTCTTGAAATGCCCCCCCCCCCCCATTGAGGCCAGACGAAAAGATTTTTCCCATGCCCGGTGTGTTCTCACACTGGTTCTGGCAACCCAAATGAACCTCCTATGGATTCCAAACTTAAGAGAATGGGGCTTGGGGAGGGAGGCTGAAGGACCTAAAGAGAGGGGGGGGGGCGATTGTGTGCCAAATCGAGCGTTTTATAGAGATGCTGATTTCTCATTCACTTGACCCTCTTGAAGGACGGAAACCCAATGGAATGCACATTGAGTGCTACGATTCTCATTCGGGGGGGGCCTTAATGTATCAATGTATGAATTGAAAGAGATTTCCCCCCCCCGGTGGGAACACGGTGACCCAAAGAACTTGATAGCAAAAAAAAAAAAAATTGCTGCGGCCGGCTCTGTGATTGGGGAAGGAAAACCTGCACGGAAAAACCGAACAAGCCCTCTTGAGGTGTTTACACGAAGCCCTCTTCTTCCTTTGCAGCGGTGCAAAGAAATAACAACCTGAACGGTGCCCCCGAGTGCGGAAATGTGGCGTACAATCGAGATCGTTATCGGGCCCGTTCACTAGAAAGACGGATGGCGTCATCCGCTTAAAAAAAAAATTTTTTTTTTAATCTGCCATAGATCACAACGAACACACTGTTAGTTTGAGGATTGTCACAACACACCTGATAAACACGCTAAAACCACCAACCGGTTCCATGAAATTGAGATGATGATGGTTGGGATCGAGCCAATCCGGTGAGGAATGGTCGTCGCCCCCCCCCCCCCCCCCCAAAAAAAAAGTCAGTCAAATGTACGTTAGCTGCCAGTGTGGAGTAAAAATATTTGGACCGTTCAAACCCGATTTAAATAGCTTCGAATGTACTTGAAGTCTAAATGCTACAAATAGAGCATTCCCCCCCCCCTTCGTGTCCCGTGGCGATCATTATTTAAAAAAAAAAAAAAGATAAAGGCTTATTTTGGGGGGTGGCTGACTCGTGCAAGTTCTGAAAGAGTCGAGACTGTGCAACACATGTTGACATTCGGGTTTAGTCTACGCGAGCTGCAGTGGGTTTCCCGGGTGACGGGGTGGGGGGGGGGGTGGGGTGGGGGGGCATCGGTGCCGCTTTGCGTGGGGCGTTCACATTAGCCATGCTCTTTATAGAAAGTTCAATGAGTCGGCAGGCTGGGGGAGGGGAGGGCTTTGTCGACAGACAAAGGTGAGGCTTTCTCCCCCCCCCCCCCCGTCCCCCACTCATCTTGCCGAGTCCTTGCGGTCCACTTGGCTCCGCATCGTTTAAGACTCGATGTATTTTAGTGGGGCCGTTTTGGTTGTGCTTGCGGATTGTCCTTTAAATTGGATCGCAAGAGAAATCAAATATTGTGATGAAAGAGTGCCGTTTTTCAAAATAAAAGACATTTGCACTTCTCATGGCTGAAAGTCAAAATTCCCGCAAAAAAATTCAAGAGCAAGTCACACAAAAATGGCCTCGACAAAAGTACGAGTGGAAACAAAAACTATTTACGTTTGCGGAATATGAACTCAGCGGCAATAGCCGTCCGTTTTTAAATCATCTGAGGGGCGGCCATTTTGAGATTCATTTTGAGATTGCAGTAGCACAGGAGGCTGACGCGCAATCCAAAGAATTTGCTAACCAACAAAAACTGTTCAATGTGCGCCAGCATCAAATCTCTCAGAAATGTCTCTCGCGTAAATTAAAAAAAAAAAAAAAGAATAAAATCAAATTACATGTTGACCAAGCCAAAATGTGCGCGGTGCTTTCCCAGAGGCGCTGGCCTCAGGTGCCAACAGGTGTTTGGGTTCACTGCCGTGTCGGAATGGGGACCTGTTCCAGGTGCGCAGCCGCAGGGTGCGGCTCAGGCGCACGTGCTCCAAGCACTCGCGGCCTTGTGTTGAAACGCCGTAACTGAGACGGCGGAAGAAGCGCGCCGGGCGAAGTATCATCTTGCGTTTGTTAGCATTTAAAACAAGGGCGGGGGAACCCGCTGCGCTTAGGGAGCACCCGCGAGAAATATTCAGCTTTCTTGGATTGGTGAATCATATTCACCCGCATTTTCCCCAAAAAAAGCTTGTATGGTCACAAAGGGGTCAGGTTCTAATCCGCGCCGAGTTCAAACGTGGATGATATGGAATTTATTTGCAGGGCTGATATTAGAAAGTCAGCACGTCGGCCTCGCTGTGGCGTGGGTTTTCTCCGGGTATTCCGGTTTCCTCCCACATGCACGGCAGGTTAATGGAACACTCCAAATTGTCCCGAGGTGTGATTGTGTGCGCCAATGGTTGTTTGTCGTTACACAAACGCGCACATTAAAGTACCGAAATTTGTTGCTGTACCGGTACAGATTCTTCAGTACCAGAAATCGGTACTGTAGCGGTTCAAAGGTGAAAGGTCGCCGTTCCTAGAACCGCTCTTGTCGGAAGCTCTCCTCAAACTCGCTGCAGGTGGACGATCTGGAAGTTTGAATCGGAGAGGTCGAGTGCGGAAGCGATATTGCGTCTGTGAAATGGAAATGGGGTGCGGGGGGGGGGGGGGGCATTGATGCAAGGACGGCATCACAAATTGGACGCGTGGATTTTAAATTCTGTCGTCGTCGCTCACGGTCGCTACGCGCCGTGGTCCCAGCGGCACCAAAATTGGCTGCACGACAGGATCTGACCTTTTCGTGTCCTCACGAGAGTTGACGCCGTGTCACGTATTCGGCAGTCGTTTCGCGTTTTTCTTTTTATTTCCATGAAATATATGCCCCCCCCCCACCCAAATCAGGTTAAATCGAAGCCAAAAGATGGCAGCATCGGAATACATCACTTGCCGGCTAGCGAGTGACTCCGAGGTTGATTTAAACGATAACGCCGCGCGGCAGCGCAGCACCTCATTATGCTAATAGCAACTCATCTCGGCGCGAGGGCAGCGGCAAGTATGCGGGGGGTGGGGGGGTGGTTGCACAGCAGTTGGGCGCGCTGAACTAAATGGCCTCCCAGGTGGCATGTCGTTACGGAAGACTCACGGCGAGATTCGAATTGGTGTTTATCTTGTTCACACACTGCTGGGTTTCTTCCTTGACTTTATTTCCTCTTGCTCATTAGCATATTTTTTAATTTTTTTTGTGTCCACCTCCGCCCCACGGCGCATCAAATAATTCTCTGCTCGGGCGAGATAAGGCACGTTGGCGGTTGAGAAAGAATACTTTAACACAACGTTTACAGGCGCAAAAAAAAAAAAAAAAATTCCCCCCCCACCCAAAATATTTTCACCTTTCGTATCTTGACATTTCTTTCGGCAATATTTTCCTGTTTCGTAACTTGAAAATTTCCCGCCAAGAGACCCCCGTAAATTGAGGTACCGCCTTACTTGATAGTAACTATTCCAGTCCGCCGTCTCCTTTGTGTGGAAAAAGAGCAAAGGGGGGGGGGCTTTCCTGGAGGTTCATCCACCAGCGCACCCCCCCCCCCCCCCCGTAAAGGCCTTGAGCACCTGTCGAAGGCCAACGCCACCTCTGCATCCAATAAGCAGCCCGAACTTTGATCCTCTCGCATGGCGCGGAGGTCACTTTTCATCCTGCACATCTGTGCTCCTATTCCCCCCCCCCCCCCAACACCCCCCCCGTGAACATTTCCCCAAAGTGATCTTCCTCAGCTGTCGGCACGCCCTCGGGCCAGGGCAGCCGGGCCATGCGCTCCAGCTGCAGGCTTTGCCATGGCCCCCGGGGCCCCACTGAAGGCCACTATTGTCCATTCATGGGGGGGGGCTCACTGTGTGAGAGGTCAAATTTGGGGAGAGGCTGCGCTGGGGGGGGGGGGGGGTGACAGGAAATGAAGTTTGAGTTGCGGCGCGGGCGATGGCCTGTCGGATTTAAGCCTCGACAATGAAGATAGGGCCATGTGAAGATCTTGAGTAGCCCCCCCCCCATCCCCCCCACCCCCAATACTTCAAGGAACCTTCTGAAACCAAACCCAGCGATGACACCATCCTTATAACGTTTCCAAATCCGCCTTAGTTAGCATAAGCTAACTAAGCTGCCCTGGTTCAAAAACCAACCTTCCCCAACATCCCATAGTATGCGTGTCCTTGAGCAAGACACCGATACCCAAAACTGCTCCCCCGGGGCCAAAGCAGCGCCCTGCTCCGGTGCGGGTTTGCGGTCTCCGCTCCTGTGATGGCTGAAGCGCAAAGGTCACATTTGGTGGCGAGGCGCGTGCATGTGACCTCCCAGTGTAGAGGTCGTGGGTTCGATGCCGGCTGCGTTCGCATGTTCTCCCCGGTGCCTGTGCGGGTTTTCTCCGGGTACTCCGGTTTCCGCCCACATTCCAAAAACTTGCATGGCAGGTTAATGGAACACTCTAAATTGTTGTGATTTAGAGCACTGATGGTCGTTGGTCTCTGTGTGCCCTTCGATTGGCTGGCAACCGGTTCAGGGTGTCCCCCGCCTACTTGCCCGAAGACGGCTGGGATAGGCTCCAGCACCCCCCCACCCCGTGAGGATAAGCGGATCGGAAAATGAATGGATTCTCCTGATACGGTCTACATTCAATTAAGGTGGATAATTGAGCTCAATTTTTTTTGGGGGGGGGGGCTATTTCCCGAAGGAAATCCTCACGTCATACATTTAATTACTCTCCTTTTCGGCTTCCAAACAAAAGCTTGAATGAAGAAAAACAAAAACGCTGACGCTTGAGGGTATTTTTCAAAAGCTTACCGAGAATAAGAAGCAGTTGCTTTTAAGTGGGTAACCGTTCATGATTTTTTTTCTTATTTTATTTTTTTAATTTTTTAAAAATTTTACTTTCTTTCTGTCGAAGACACAGAAGATTGCGCTGGGACAATGCGGCCGCGTTTCTTTGGCACACTGATCGTTCTCGGGGGGGAAAAGACTCACAATTAAGATTGAGACAATAACATTCAATGGCAGTCGAATGGGTTGGCGGGGGGGGGGGGGGGGGGGGGGGTTGACTGCGCAAACGCTGGCTATTGAGGGTTTAATTGGCCCCCCAAAAAAAGCTTCTGAATGGCAGACAAAGTGACCTTTCTCTCTCCGCAGTGCTGGCAACTGATAATCGGGTCCAATTAAAGGGGGGAGCCTTGGACGCTAATCCTGCTGCTGCGAGTGAGCGAGCTAGCCAAATGTCACACTGCAATGCCGCTCCGCTGCTCGCGGCGTTCCACCATCGTGCCAAGAGCGGCAGCAAACTGCCGTTAGTGCCCGGCTTTTGCTCGGACACGCCCTCATATGGCCAGAAACCAAAAACCACGCGTTCGTATCCCGCCGCCATCCAATCAGGATGCTTCAAGTGTTAGCATTGCGTAGCAGTGGGAACAGGCCATTCAAATCCATCAACGCCATCTTTTGCTAGCCAAACACTATTCCAAGCAGGCGTATTACTGGATTTTGATTTTGATTTTTTTTGTGGAAAATTGCCCACAGAATATTTGGTTCGAATGCTGTATAAACGTGGAGCCTACCAAAATAAAGTATGGACTCTCTTTTTTTCAGCATTAAAAAAAAAAATTCTATCTGTTTCCATTCTTCAGCAATTGGCATTACAAAATGACTACGTTTCATGTAAATGGCGATTCCTGGGCAAAAATCGGAGAAAAAGAGCTTTTTTTTTGTAAAAGCGTGCATTTCAAGCACGTGAGGCACCACTGCCACCTACTGGTCGATTTTTTTTAACACGATTTACAATGCAAACGGCTTATTCTCATTCACAGATTGCATCAGAGTTAATTCGTCGGTTAAATGTCGCCAATCTCGGTTAGGACTGTTGGGTTACTGTAACGCACTTGACGTTGGAGTCGGCCGATCCTCCATGAAGCGTCTCCAGTTGCTCCGCAATGCTGCCGCTCGCTTCGCAACAGATTTAATGAGATTTTGGAGCTGATATTTGAAGGCAGAATTACGACATATCGGTGATTTCCAAGACATCTGTTTGTGAGGAAGCCGTAGATTCTCACTTCTGATAACCTTAGCAAGCGCTAAGGTTTATCAGATGACGGCGGCGGCGGCGGCCCTGCGAGAATTTCCAGTCAACTGGCTCCTAATGAGAAAGAGCAGCCATGCACAAAAGTTGCAAAGCGTTTCACTCTATCGTTTTCAGCACCTCATTCTTAACCTCTCCGGTCAAACGTCACACACTCTTATATTCATAATTTCAAAGTTATTATTATTTTTTGCGACAGTATTTGGTTTTGTCGAAAAAGCGAGCGGAAATTACGTGGAGATCAAGTCTTTCAAGTTTCATCCAGACGAACAAAGCGGGCGGGGAACAAAGAGTAATGGCGAGCTCAGGCTTATAAGACAAAAATGTAATGGGCACAAATACGACGAGATAAGAACCATATCACCCCCCCCTGCCCCCCCCCCCCCCCTGTTTATGCAGGTACACATTGTTAGGGCTGAATATAAACCCACAAGGTGATAAATTCAGCCATGTTTTGGCATGAAATTCATTGGCTGCGGAAACAAAGGCTGGGAAGATTTAATAATGAAAAGGTCACCCCCCGCCCCCCCCACCCCATCATTGTTCGTGTCAAGGTTGTTTTAACTCGGGTGTTGACTGATGGATTTTTGTAAGCGTTGTGAAGCGCCAAAGCGTGTCTTGGCTCACAAAATAATGTCAGACCTTCACAGCCTTTGCATTTCAAATTCGAGCTAGCAAAAAACGCGCGTGCGCGCGGGCTAGCTAGCAACATATGGATCGCTCCCATTTCTAATCGTAGATCTGTTTCAGGCTGCGCCACTTCAAACATGTTTGCAATCCATCCACTAGAGCCAAATGAAAAGACTGGAGCGGCACTTTGGATCCCTTTTCACAAATTGTTGTCGATCGAATCCAGATCTCTGCGCGCGACACCGTCCGGGCTAGCGTCTTTCTCTCGCTCCGCCGCCGAAACCCAGGACGAAATCAATACAACACGCCAAACAATAGAACGCATTGATTTGAGTTGAATGCCCTCGACCCGAGAATCGCTCATGTTGCCGTTGCTAACGATCGATAGCGGAGTCGCGAGGAACGAAAGCGCATCAAGCGCCGCTCCGCGCTCTGTGACGGCCTGCGTTTACTCAAACCGCGCAGCCCGTCAACCCGCTGATGTGACATCATGAGTGTTTAATTTATCCCTGATTCGTGCGGGTTGCGATGTGAAAGGAGAATCAATCAAAACGGGCCGTGAAACCGCACTGAATTGACTATTTCAGCCCGGTGGTCTGGTGGTTAGCATGTTGACCTCACAGTACAGAGGTACCGGGTTCAATTCCAGCTCTGGGCCTCCCTGTGTGGCTTTTCTTCGGGTACTCCGGTTTCTTCCCACCGATTGGCTGGCAACCGGTTCAGGGTATTTTGGGTTGCCGATCGCTTGCAGGCTGAAGCGGGAAATGTTTTCCTCAACGGGTCACCAAAAGGCTAATATTTGATTTGGTCCGCGCCCCCCGTCGGAAGAGGAAACGGGTCGAGTTTGCTTGAAAAACGCACCCGAGCATGCTTCTAAGAGACTGAGCGAGCGCTCGAATCATCCGACTAATTTGTTGACTTTCATAATGCCTCAAGGAAGAGCCCCCTCGGAAGAAGACGTCTTGACAGTTTGAAACTTTCCGTTTGTTCTGAGTTTCATAATTCTTTCAGATAAATCCAGCTGAACACGGGGCGCGTTCATGTGGAAAAAGTTTGCTCCGGGACTGCAGTGTAGCAGCCGGCACGCAATTAATTAACCATGTCCTCGGGGGTAAAAAAAAAAAAAAAAATGACAGCCGCATTTTGGAGCTTCTATTACAGGGTGTTGAGTTGCAGGCCTTGAGGGGGACCTGGCAAATGTCTCCAGCCTCAAATCAGACACTTGATAAATATTCAGTGACGCAGGGGGGGGGGGCTTATGGGCGACACCGGGCTCGGTTTCCTCGAACGCGATGGTAGGATGGCGCGAAGAAGCAACCTAAGACGGCAGCTCCGACCAAAAGCGCGAGTCTGCGTCAAACCCCCCCCCCCCCCCCCCCCCGGTGATTCTCCCTTTGATCTCCCGGGGCGATAGCGAATGATTGATTCAAGATACAAAAGGTAAAAAATCCAGTGTGGGCTAGCACTCGCATCTCCGAGTTACCTGAATGCAACATACTGTACTCGTAGCCGCTCTGCCATTGGCTATTACCGAAAATCATCCTGGCATCCCATTGGCGGGAGATTAGAGGGACTTCCACCGTATGTGGGTCATTCGGTTTTACGTAAACGTGAGTCACCCAGAAAAATTTTTTCGCCGTTCGGGCGATCGCGCCTTGGACATTTTCAAAGGATTGTTAAAAAGCCATCGTTTATTGTGCGATAATGTAATTGTCGCGTGTATTTGTTGCATATTTTGATGCATTTTTACGCTTCATAAAACATCTGTGGTTGAATTTGTGCGGGGCTTGGAACGGATTAGGGCATTTACATGGAAAACACGTCTCGACTTAAGAAACTTCTTCCGGAACCAACCTCTTAATTGTCATTGCACATTAGCATTAGCAACATCTTGCCTTGTGTTGAGGTCCCCGCTTATAACAACATAAATCTTCTCGAAACTTTCATGAGCTAAGATCGAACATTCCATTTAGCCCCAATCACCCCGAGGCACGTGTAACTCGACAGAATAACGCCTCGGGTGTGTTGTTGTTGCCTTGCGAAGCCGTTGCTACTTGAATTCGGAGTCTCCCGTTGCGCAATCCTTCCACATCTCGGATGAGATGTGTTTAAACGGCACCGTACGCTATTGCGAGCTTTAGGAGGGGAAGCGGCACTAAAACAGGCCAAAAAACCCCCCAAAAATGATCACAGTGGCGTCGCCACTCGATTTCATTTTTTTTTTTCAATTGAGGAAGGCAGATAGGAGCCGTAGCACTTGGGACTTTTTCATAAAACAATGTCGTAAGGCGACCGGAACGCGTGCGAGCGCAACGCAGCCGTTCTTTCTTAACCGGTTGTCGCGGTGAATTTCAGGCCCTGTCACTGAACTATGCCGCCAAGTAGATCATTTCACGCTTAATTGAATGCGCCTCCCAAAACCGCAGCGTTCCACTTTCACATGCACAAGAGAGCATTAGCCCCGTAAGCTACGTCGGACGGGGGCCTTGTTCACACGGAACGCGAGTCTTATGTGGAAATCCCGCCGATGGGCAAGATTATTTTTGTAACTCTGACGTTTGCTTCGGAAGCGTGTTAAAGGCATATTTACGACTGAAAGTGGCATCCTTTTCCTACGTCGTCCTGGACGACGCCTTAGCACTATTTTAATGCCAAAGCAAAAGCCGAGCAGAGCTGCACTGTGGTTGGATGCGCCGATTAGCATGCGCTAGCGGCTTTAGCAACTTGTGATAATCGGCACATTGACCCACTGTGTTGAAGTGACACGGTAGCAGTGCCTATGATTCCCCCCCCCCGCCACCCCGTCCCAACATGGAGTCTCAGTCGTCGCCATGGAGACTCGATCGTATCTCTTATGTAAATACGGACGTGCCGCGCCCTCCGCTAGCTTACCGTGAAATCCGTTTGGAGGTCGAAAGCAGCGTCGCGGTTCTCGAAACCCCAAGTTAGGATTTATTTGTCTTCTGGCGTACACGTGCGTTCTTCGTTTTCCCCTTCATATGTCAAACCACGACACGGCGATTGTCGAACGCTGCGAAAGTAAACACGGCGAAGCGGGGTGAGTCTCTGCAGCTGTTCCGCACCTTTAATGCGGAAGGTTCATCCATCATCCCAAATGTAAATCCAGATCGGACCACTTTTCACGCCTTCCAAATGCTCCCTATCAATCCCGACTCTTGTGCAATTTTCAGGAGCAAAGAGCCAGTCTGAACCTCGGACTGCTGAGAACGCTCCGGAACCGAATTTACTTTCCAAATCTTCCAACGGCGAGTACGTGAATTAGCCTCTCGCTCATGCTAACGCTTAGCAAATACTTGCACCGTTTCGGCAGACCCAGGTGGGATGCATTCACTGTCCCACCGTAAATTTTCCATCAATAGCTCCTCTTATCTTGCAAGCCTTTCCGACGAAGACAAATGGCCGCGTGTCCAAAAAGTAATTAGCCAAGCCGGAGTCTGCGTTTATATCTTGAATATCGAAGCCTCCACGGCGGGTTCTCCTTTTCACAATCCATCATGAGCATGAATAGCCGCCGGCGTGGACAATGAAGCGAGTCGTTGCCGGATTGGAAACCAATCGGGCGCGAGCGAGCGACCCCAAAGCGCAAACGGGCCTTTTTTGCAAGTGACACACTGACGGAACGTGTTCGACAGAAGTCGGCATTTTATTTGCGCTTTTCCAATCCCCCCCCCCCCCTTTTTATCCCCATTTTGGCTTTCGTTCAAGCGATTACGATCACCGACTTGAACAGGATCACCGTGAGCCACCGGCAGAACTTCAATGCTACAAAAGATCCTAACAAAGGTTTGGAGAAAATTTCCCCACTCGTGCTCTGTAAATTAAAGCTAAATTATTCATATTTTCACTCCCACAGAAATAAAATTTCGTCCCGTCACAGAGTCGGAGCTCAGTAAAAAAAAAACAAAAAAAAAACGATCCTGTCCGTCCTGTTGAAAACGATTCCTAATTTTTTAATTTTTTTTTCCCTGACGGGAAACTTCAGAATTTGGACCGCCCCAGTTGATGACATCATAAGCAGTGTCAGCATTTGGTCCGTGACCTCACAAGCCATAAATTTAGCGAGCATCAACCGAAGAACAGAGTGCATTCCGTGTCTCTTTTTTGTTTTCGGTTTAAAAAAACAAACAAAAATGTTCCCCAAATTGCAAACATTGATTTAGAATCTCTTCATAATCCAAACAGATTTGAGGTTCAGCCAACATGCCGGACTGATTATGTTCCATCTTCGAGGTTCTGATGTGTTTGAATGAGTTCAACAAATGCAGCCTTTAAATTTTTTTTTTTTCAAATAACATTCACAGATGATTCATCAGATACGTTACAACCCCCCCCCCCCTCACACTCCCACCCCCACATCTGTTTTTCCACATCTTACGTTCCCTTTTCCATCATGGATGATCCCCTGCAAAACATCCTGCGGCTTTTTCACCTAAGCTGAGATTCGTGACAGGAAATTGATTCCTTTTTGGACGTTATTCTCGCGCAGAGTCTGAGGCGGGGCGTCGCTCTCATTTGTCAGGTGTCTACGGCGGCTTCGTGAAGCTTCGTGACGCTTCGTGAAGCCTTCCGGGCCGGCCGCCGAGGAGGAGATAGGCTGCCGAACAAATGCTTGCTGTCACGCGAGAGGCGGCGGCGGCGGCGGCGTTTAATGAGCCTGTCGGCAGAATTGCAGGGGTGCGCTTCAAACTGGGGGGGGGGGGCAAAAAGTGGACCCAAAGCTCTTTTCATTATTTTGTTTTTTTCCTCTCCGAGGCATCTTTGGATCTCCAGTTTGTCTGCTGAATCAATATTCATGACTGGAATATCAGATGGAGAATTTTGGCCTTGTGGTAAACTTCCTTGTTTTTTTTGTGGTTTTTTAAGGATATCGAGCATTTAGAATATCAAGTCCACAAAAAATGAATGACACGGTTTTAGAGCAATACTCCCTGCGGCTGTATCGAGTGTCTTCTGTTCAGGATGCGGCGCAACAATTAATCCTCGGATTGATTCACTTCCTACTAAAGTGACCCCCCCCACCCCCCAAACTCCAGATGTAATTTGACATTTGACCGCTCCTCGCTAAGCCGAGGCCTCCCTTCGCCCACCCGATTTGAAAAAGGATTGAAGCGTCTCTTTGTCCATGTACTTTGGAACGGGGCTGCATGTAGAAATTGCTCGGTGATGCTGAAGAATTGCGCTGGATTGTGTGGAAGTGATTATTGAATAATCTCTAAAAACTCAAATCGTTGCCGGTGATGTCACCGGGAAGTATTGGCAGCTCCGATGAAGGCTGAAGCAACAGCCGAAACTACTCCGGCCCTCTCGGAGTTTTTCTCTAAGCCCCAAAAAAAACAAAAAACACCCGAATTTCCCCATAAATTCGCTTTCTTCCTACCTCGAGTCGTTGAATTTTGTCGAGCGGTCTGGTTAAGTTCTAACCAAAACCTTTAATTAGGAAAATACCCATGACATAATCACATCCTATCTCAACCAAAATACAGAGGGACCTGCTTTTGTATGGCCCGATTTTTGTCAAATGAGGGATTTGACCCTTTTGGAGGCGGAGCATACTTTTGACCTTGTTGCATAAAGACATCAAGAACATTTGAGCAAAGAATGGAAACGGTGGCCTACCCTTTCAGTCAACTGGACCTGGTTTCACTTTTGAAAAAATTGCTCTCAGCTGCCACAAAAACTTGAATTCAAAAGCTTCGTCAATTTTGCAGCCTATCTTTCACCTTGCGGCTTGTCTTGGAGACGTATTGCCGGCGTGGCGCTGCTCTCTCCTTTTGATTGACAGTCTTGATCCTGATACTGCCGTTGACCTTGGCTGCCGCAACCCAAAACAGCTCGGCCTTTAGTTGCCTCTTTTGCGCTTTTATAAAAGTCCCCCCCCCCCCACGCTCCAAGACGCGTATCAAAAACAGCGATGACGACGACGACGATCTGATTTTGAGTCATTTCCTTGTTATCCGGGTGTGCCCTGCGATTGACTCGCCAGCAGTCCAAACACGCTCACCCGCAGTCAACAGCGATAGGCTCCGCCTCAGTCGCAAGCTTTCGGCCGGAAACCATTTCTGCCGGAACCATTACTGCCGGAACCATTACTGCCGATGCTTTCCGCCTCGTCGGAGGAGGGGGGGGGGGGGGTCGGCATTCTTCTTCTGGTTTGGTTTTGACTGCGATTCTACAGTTCCCCGCGAGCAAAATGATTCGGCCGGAGCAGTCGAGTATAAGAAAGTTGCAAATGCCAACCCAAGACTTGAAGAAACTGCTCTCTAGGCCTTTTTCACCTCCAACCGTTCCGGTCGAATCTCTTCCTTGTGGCACGGAGACGTTGGGAGTTCTGCTGTGTCACCCCGCGGAAGCCTCGGGGCAAACAAAATTCAACCACCGGCGCTGTTCTATCTTGTTAGGCACTGAGGCCGAGGGGGGGGGGAATCACTGCTGTGGACGGATGTGAGCGGAAACCAAAAAAATGTGTGACTCTTCACTATAAGTCAGCTTCCTACAAATATTTAAAAGTGTGTCTAATATTTAATTAATAGCGATAAAAAAAATCGTGTCGGGAGGGAGATATAAGCAGTTCTCAGATATTTCCAGAGGAGTAGACACCCCCCCCTCCATTGTGTGCATTGTCCGACAACTCGATTGGAAATTGGAATCAACGACCAACAAAAGTGCGACCAGTTCAATATTTATTCTTCATCATGTTTGACAATAACGCTTGACTCCATTTAGAATGTCATACCTACCGATGGCTAAAAAGCGAAGCGTGGAGACTCTCTGTTGCACAATCGCAGCGAGTGAATGTGGGGGGGGGCTACCATTGCGGGCGAGGTTCGCCAAATGTAAATAGCAAATATTCTACAGCCGATCAAATAGCGAAAATTACAGCGGTGGACTTGATTTCACCTTCAAACGACCTTCAAAAGTTGCGGCAAGAACGGCGCGTTGAAGCGGATGCTGCGCTTCCGCGTAAGACTGATTTGCAGGGAACTGCGAACATGAGACGCGTCGCTCTCGCCGATCAATAACTCTGACAGTGATGGACTGCAATAAACAAGGGAGAAATCGGAGAGAGAAAATATTCCAGAGCTGGTGATACGGCGCTTGTTTCAAGGTCAGCTGGAATAGGCTCCGGCATGCGACCGTCGCGTGAACTGAAGTGGATCAGAAAATGGATGGATGGATGGACGGACGGATGTCTGACATGCTAGTTCCTGTTCGGGAGCAATTTCTGACAATATTTCTCATTCGGAATCATGTTCGCTTCAACGCTATTGTGGATGGCCACAGCCGGGCCTGATAAATGATCCAACGAATTAGCAGGCCGGCGGCGCCATTACGGGGGGTGGGGGGGGGCAAGTCAGGACCCTGACAGCCACGTTCAGTCTTTTTTTTCGCGACCTCCCTGAAAATGAGAGCCATTTGAAAATGGCGGATCAAGGCCATTTGCTTTCACGTCCTTCCCCGCGCGGGGCGCTCCTCCATTAGCTAGGATACTCCGCGTAAAGAACATCGTCGCGCAAATTGCAACTGCGAAAAATTGTCAACCGGTGGCACCTGAAAGTTCAACCAAAGAAACTTTCAAAAGATCTTCCTCATGTGGCGCGCTCGTTAGCCAACGGCTGACCGCGTGGCTAATTTGAAGAAGGCTAATGACCGCCTGCTGTTTGCTGTGACGTCACGCGCTAGTCTGCTAGCTAGCTAGCAGACAATGAACGAAGACCGCGTGAGCGCAATGCGATACCGTCCGGCAATAAGATCGATCGATATCGATCAATCAAGCGATAGCTCGTAACGTATATGTTCCTATTTTGGTTTGGTTCTGTTTTTGAAGTTTGTGACGCGCCGTTCGTTATATTCGCTACGCTACACGTTCATCGATTATCGCGGACAAAGCGCCTGAATGTTTGGGACTTTGATCTAACGGTGACAAAGAGTTGCTTTGAATCCTGATTGATTCTCTCCTGGCTTTTCCCCTTCCCAAAGACGTTTGGGTTTTTTTTGTTGTTGTCAGTTTGCTAGCTTCTGGGTTTCATTTTAGCGGAAACGTGAAGCTAGCAAGCGCGCCACTCGCGATATACCGGAGGACGGATAGCACAGAGAATCCGGTAAGATTTGAAAATAACTCATCTTTCACATTCCGAAATGAATAAAACGGAAGTACTGTAAGTTATTTATTCTTTATGTGTAGCAAAAGTTTTAATGTTCAGTCGGGTTTGCTCCTCAAATCGTTCAAACCGAAGCCGCGTACGGAATGAAACGCGCGATTGATTCTCGGAGGGAGGCTCATGCTCGAGATGATGTTTACGACTTGAGCGGAAAACGTTTTTCCTTCTCGCCTCCGCGTCTCCCTGAAAGCCGTGAGCCGTATTCATGGCATGTTTCAAGTGCGCCTTCGGGTCTTAAATCCAGATGAGATCCAAAAACGAAATCCGTACAAGCATCTGAAAGGGGGGGGGGGGGGGGGGGGAGCTCGGCGTGACTCCATGAAATCTCTCTGCTTGGCGACAATCGCGCTGATGTGTGTTGACGCCAGGAGTTGTTACCAGAGAATCGCAGAGTAAAAGATTGCATCAGAAAGACATGTTGAGGCTTTCTTTCAGCTCGGTGGGCGATCGCGCGTTGAACGGTTGACGGGGGGGGGGGGGGGGCGCTTTTTTTTTTCAGATTGCGCAAACGGATCCAAATGTAAGTCCCCAGCCACACACGGCGAGCTCCTCTGATTTTCCCCCCACCAAACTATTCCAGCTCTGCCGCAGTTTGGCACCCAGTCGGGTGGGGGTGGGGGTGTCTGGCAAAAAAAAAAAAGTTGAAAACAGCCACTGTCACACTTTTTTTTTTGGTGCTGCTCCGTCATCGCGGAGCGTCTCGCCTGCGAGGAGTCACAAATCTACCGCACACCACGTGAAGTGCGCCACATTGCAGTTGTCTTCAACTCAGCAATTTTACTCTACGCCAGGGGTCCCCGACCCCCGGGGTCGCGGGACCCGGGGCGGCCCGCGGAGCGTTTGTTGCCGGGGGCCGCCCAGAAAGACTAAATAACCGAATCCGAAATATGTTTTATTTCCAACAATTACCCAATTCCGCGTTACATCCATCTACAGCACGGGTTTCAAACCCACGGCCCGGGGGCCAGATCTGGGCCGTCACTTCACTTGACGTGGCCCGCGAAAGCAAATATAACATGCTGACTTTTCTGTGAGGCTTGCTAAAAGTCGTACCAAAAATTCTAATTCTCATCTGTAATATGTAAGTTGTCTTGGTACCACAACCCTCTGTAATAACGGTAACTTAAACTTTAGTTGAATAAAATATTATTCTGTCACACCTTCAAAGGCCGGTAAACCTGAAAATATTGTTTGACATTAAACCGCTCCGTGGGGCGAAAGAGTTTGGGGACCGCTGTGACCGAGATGGGCTGCACAGCGTGAGGAAAATACACATGGGGTTTTGCAACCCCCCCCCCCCCCCCCAACCCCCTCCAGCGGGCTAACCCAGAATAATAAAAAGTGCAGATTTTAGAACGGGCTTTTATTGAGGGCAGCCTCCGGCGCACCTTTGGAATAAACGTGCTGGCTTACTAACGAGCATCTTGACATGCCACACGGCGCTGGACAGCAACGGATATCGACAAAGTCAACAAACCCTCTGCAGGGCTTGTTTCCTTGGCAACACCCCCTCCTTTTTTTTTTGGTTTTGTCTTGTTTTTTTTTGTGGTCCTTTTACATGTGGATACCCTGGAGTAAAAAAAAAATCCCATCAGTAAATCATGCACTGCAGACATCGTAAATCACTAAAAATGAAAAATAAACAATGTTTACTTCGTTTTCAAACATCTTGGTATAATGGACACCAAATGCAAAAAACAAAATAAAAATAGTGTGTGTTGTTGTGCAATATGGAGTAAATCAATAACTGCATGTCATTATAGAGAGGGGAAGAAAAAAAATTAACGTTTGTAGCATTTAGCCTAGCTTATTCACTCCCAAAGACGTTTTTAACCGTCTTTTCAGACTTGGTCCAGAATTGGCTGGTACTGAACGAGTTAAGATTGAAATTGAATTGCATTTGTTACATATTTTGGTTCATTTTTATGCTTTAAGGTCTGGCTTAGAACGAATTAGGGAATTTACATAGAAAACGTGTCTTGACTTACAAAATTTCTAGCTAAGAAATTTCTTCTAGAACATATTCAGTTCGTAAGTAGTCTGTGCAAGATTGTGTCGAAGCAATTGATCTTTTTGACGCCGATTGGGACCGGATTTGTGTTAGCGGACCCAAGTCTCGGGGCAACGTGCTAGCATTAGCTTCATGGAAGAAGCCGCGTAAAAAAGCGCTGCTTAATATCTGCGGAAATTGCTCATTTAAATTCAGTGAACACGACTTTTTAAGGCGCATTTTTTCTACGGTTTGCCATGGACGTGATGTCGCTTTTACTTACGCCTTCCTTTTGTTGTTGTTGTACGCGATCGGCAGCGTGCTACAATCGGACTTCATGCTAAACATCGGGTGAACGTTTGCAATTCGGGTGCGCCGCTAACCGCTCGAGCTGTTTATGACCACGTCAGTGCCGTCATAACAAAAGCCAGATGTCTTCTCGGCTTGCATTTGGAACAGCGTCCCACCTCTTCAGCGTGGGACACCTCTTCCTGGGGGGGGGGGGTGGAATAGAATAACAGCACACCCACTCTTTCAAACGGTAGAGTGTACCAGTCCAATAAATCATTACTTTCTAAATGAAAGTGTGCTCTTGCTTTGACGCGTCAGATTTAGATGTGACCCAAGCAAGAGTTTTTTTTGGGGGGGTGGGGGGGTAGTGCTACACTGGTACCTCAATAAATGTTGATGTTGAGAACTGCTCATGCGTTCCCCTGCGCTTGCTCACGTGACGTTTGCAATCTGCGCCGCTGCCGGCACTGCGACGTTAATTTCCATCCACAGCGGGCGTCCGTAGAGTAACAAAATGGCAGCCCCCCAAGGAGGATTTTTCCACTTGAAAAGTCCTGCGTTTAGATTCGCGCACCGAACGTGTTGTTGCAAAGAAAAGCTGGAATTTGACGGTAATCCATGAGCAGCTTGAAGTGTCGTCTTTTGAGAAATTGTTCTCTCTGTCTGCCAAACGGCTGCTTGTTGTGACCTGAGTTGACTTGCGATCTCTGCCACAGACGATCTCAATTTTTTTTTCCCCATGAGTCAAAGAAAAACAAACTGGGGGGGGGAAAAACCCCTTTAAATCGGTTCTGCGGAATCTCAAGAGACTGCCGGACAACTGAACTTTTTAAAAAGTTTCAATGTTGAATGAGGTGATCCTTTTGTGTACCACTAGAGGGAGCATGCACATTATCTTCTTTTAGAATCTCAAACAGGGATCATTTTTGTCGCGGGGCCACTTTGAAGTTACGCCTTCCCTCAGAGGGCCGAATTTATGTTCAATCATCACGTAGTATTGTTATTTGTACACAACAAATTGATGGATTACTAATTTTGAAATCAGTCAATTGTATATCAGGTGAGTGTAAAATTATCGCATGTAATTTATTACACCTGACAATTTGACATTTCGGTACAAATTGGAAGAAATGATCACGGAAGTTGACACGCATGATCTATTTTCGCCGGCCACATAAAATGACGTTGCGGGCCAGATCTGGCCCCCGGGCCTTGAGTTTGACACCAGTGATCCCGCACAACTTTTTAAGAGAAAATGCATTTGCACTGCTGCTAAGTTAGCCCAAAGCATCCGGAACGCAAGACGAGATGAGCGCCCCGCCCCCGCCCGTGCGGCTCCACGGCCCACCTAATTGTATCAGCGGGGCCGAGGCGCCGTAATTGCAAAGCGGCGTAACGAGCCATTAGCCAACGGGTGGCGCTCGGCGCTCGGCGAAGGCACCTTTTGGCTTCGCTCGCCGCTCTGCTCGTAAACACAATAATAGCTTAATGGCCGCACCATTTGGGAGCAGCTGGAGGCCAAAGCGGCAGAGGCGGCTGTTTTAGTCCTTGAGCCCGAACACCCGCGGCCCAAAACGTCAAAATAGCTTAAAAGGCATCCGGGTGAGCGTACGTGCTCATGCCATCCCTCATGCGTGCAGAAAAGCGTCACGAGGTTATTCGAGCTAACGACAAGTAAGGAAAACTACGCTTACGTCCACGATGTAAAATAAAAATCCCTAAACAAAAAAAAAAATAATGAACATGCGCTGAAATCTAATGTTGACACAGGTTGAAGGATTAGCACGCTGAAAGCTACCTCAATGTAGCGCCCTCTACTGGCAGCAAGCTTTCCTTGGCTCTGTGGTTCCTCAAGACCCCCCCCAAAGAAAGCCTCTCCTCCCATTACCTCGCCCGCAAGCCCACCAACTGTAATTTTGCGGCTTGCTTGCGTAGGTGGACCCGCTCGGCTGCTTGTCGGCTCCTCCGCAACCTTTTGTCGGCTTTTTTTTTTTTCCGCAAGGCAAGAATGTTATTTAGTACTTGACTCGCGGCGCGAAGCGTTTGTGTGTTTGCTCACTTGTGGCTTCTGACGACGACAACTTTGTGAGCTTTGATTCGAAGCTGCCCCCCCACCCCCCACTTTCCGAGCGTGTGGCGCTAATGGACTGCGCTAGCGCTCAAGTGTAGCAACTAGCCTAGCCGCGGCGCGCGGCGGTTGAACGGGAACCCGATGTCTTTTTCTTTCTGGCCACCTGTGCAAACATGGGCGCTTCGGACAAAAGGGAAGGGGTGCGGGGGGGGGGGGGGGGGGGCTGTCAGGCTGAAGAGAAGCCGGGACGAGAGACTTGGGTGACTTGTCGGACATTCGACTTTCCGCTGAAGGCTCACTCATTAGCCACCACTGGCCTCATGTAGAAATTATTCGGGTTTTGCTTTCACTGTAGTTTGGTGTTTATTTTTTTTTAAGTGTACGTTATTCGTTCGTTATTTTCATTGTCACTTTGACGCCTCGACAAAACGGATTTTTTTTGCGAGGAACCGAGACGTTGCAAAGACGTCGCGTCGGGTGCGAAATTGGATCATTTCCCGCCGCAAAATAATAATAATAATAATAATAATAATAATAATAATACATTTTATTTGTGGGCGCCTTTCTAGAAACTCAAGGACACCTTACAACAAGCAGTTAAAATCACGAGTACAATGTTAAAAACAACATCAAATAAGAAAAAAATAAATACAACAAAAATAAATAAATAAATAAAATAATGGCTTTAAAAGTGTCAGTCGGGAACAGTGATGTCGATACAAAAAAAAGTACACCTTAGAATCAGGATGAGAAATATTTTTAAGCTTTCATTGCAGTAAATGTTTATATTTCTTCGGCTTTTTGTGCATTCGTTTTTTTTTTTATTCATTTTTGGAGCAAGATTTTCATCAGTTTTTATTTTTATTATTATTAAATTTTTTTTAGATGCTTGATTTTAGTTGTGTTTTTGTTCGCTTTAGTTTTAGTTTTTTTGGTGTGTGTAATAGGGAGTTTTTATCAAGTGCAAGATTTAAAAAAAAAAAAAAATTGTGTGATAAAGCAAACCGAACTTCCTCTCGCTGTGAATCATGTTTGCCGAATTCGTTAGACCCCCCCCCCCCCCGACCCCCACCCCCCTTTGAGAATTGGCAAAGCAGCGTTAACCACAAACTGCGAGACACCGGAGATATTGTACATTAAAAAAAAAAAAAAAAAGATATATTTACCGTCAGGGCGGCCCGGTAGTCCAGTGGTTAGCACGTGGGCTTCACAGTGCAGAGGTACCGGGTTCGATTCCAGCTCCGGCCTCCCTGTGTGGAGTTTGCATGTTCTCCCCGGGCCTGCGTGGGTTTTCTCCGGGTGCTCCGGTTTCCTCCCACATTCCAAAAACATGCGTGGCAGGCTGATTGAACACTCTAAATTGTCCCTAGGTGTGAGTGCGAATGGTTGTTCGTTTCTGTGTGCCCTGCGATTGGCTGGCAACCGATTCAGGGTGTCCCCCGCCTACTGCCCAGAGACAGCTGGGATAGGCTCCAGCACCCCCCGCGACCCTAGTGAGGATCAAGCGGCCTCGGAAGATGAATGAATGAATGAATATTTACCGTCTTCAGCTCCGACAGATAAATGCTGGCGAGACCACAACAAGGCACCGCGATGAAACAAATCAGTGAGGCGCGAGTGGACGCACACTCCGGCTGCCCGCGCTCCGTTTTACAAGCGCTTTGAAAAAACAAACAAACCCAAAATACAATTGCAATGCAAATTCCCGACAGGGGAAGGTGACAAATGAGGAGCGGACGTTGCTCGCAGTGCACTGTGACCAATTCCAAAGAGTGAAAGGAATTTCTCCGCGGATGCTCTCCGGAATGTGCGTCGCCGAGCGCCCTTTGTCCTCCGAGCAAATTGGGGAAGGACGACTCCTCGGGAGGGAGACGCTAAAGAGTTGCTGCATGTTAATGAGTTTCTCATAGCTTATCTCCAACATCGACAGCGACTCCTCAGGAAATTAAAATCAAATAAAAACGCCTTCTAGCTTGAGTTAGCAAACCGCTTTTTTGATTACTTTGTCATCAATTAAAAAAAAATTTTGCTCACTACCGAAAGAAAAACAAATAACAGAAAAAGCCTCCACAAAAGCAAACGACTTTTGCGGACAAGACGAGGCTAGCCACAATTTGCTGACTCGGCGCTAAGCGCTGTCATGGCGGAAATTCATTTGGATGCAACGTCATTTACCTTTTGCGCTCGCTATCCATTTTTTTAACAATGCAGGCTGACTCAAATGTATCTGACCTAACTGTCGGGGAGAGGGCAATAGCGCCCCCTCCCCCCGCAAAAAAAAACCATCCCAACCTTAAATCTTGAGGCGACATAATGCAGTGCCGTTCCCACAAATAAATGGGAGGGGTCAGGCATTAAATAAAAATATATATATATACATATATATATATATTTTTTAATTTATTATTATTATTTTTTTGATTTAATTAAAGGACAAAAAATGCAGCATTCATCGTGAAGTGAAAAGCAAAACAAAAAAAGAAAAAAAAATGAATCCATAGCATTCGCGCTAAATTTCAGAATGAATCATGAATGCAAACCAACCTAAAAATGAAAAATAAAAAAAATCAATCCCGATTATAAATAAAAAAAATAAATTAAAAAAATTATCTATAAAAAAATAAATAATAATAATAATAATAATTTTTTGTTTTGGGGTTTTTTTTCCCCAAAAGTAAGCCCGCTCGTCCAAGATGGCGCCATCAACAGGCACACATTGCTTCCTTGCAAAACGACATTTCAATCGAATCGACATTCAAGGCTTGTTGTGCCTTCTTGAAGGATCACTTTTCAGCGGGCCAGAAGGGCCGAGGTTGCTAAGCAATGGCGCCCCCCCCCCCTCCCCGACGTGATCTAAAACAACCTCCCGGGCCTGATTTTCACTCATCAGCTCCACACACACACAGAGAGACGCAGCCACCCCACCCCGCAGACACGCGCGCCGACACAGGTGCCGAAACCCACCCCGAAGGTCCTCTTCCATCCCGGGGGGTCTTTGGATCTTATCTCGGAGACGGCTGTTGTCACTCACCGCTTGACGTGCGGCAATAGATTTGACCCGATGAGGCTGGCGAGTCTCTCGGGAGAAACGAGCGGTGACAACGACGCGGGCGGCATAATGTCGTCGGCGGCTTTTGATCAATAATAGCATTGACGGCTACGCAATAGGATTGATCAACTGAAGAAAAGATAAGAAATCCACAGCTGCGGGGCTTAAACGGATTTTTGGGACTTGCGTGGCTTTTCTCCGGGTGCTCCGGTTTCCTCCCACAGTCCAAAAACATGCACGGCGGACTGATGGAACACCCAAAAATTGTCGTGAGTTGTGAGTGTGAGCACGAATGGCTGTTTGTCTGTGTGTGCCCTGTGATTGGCTGGCAACCGGTTCAGGGTGTCCCCCGCCTACTGCCCGAAAACTGCGATAGGCTCCCTCCGCTAAATTTGCGTCGTAGAGTTCTGTTGTAGCGAACGATGAAGCCGCAACACGATGATGTAATATTCCTCGCAAGGGGTTGTTTGCAGACTTTCTCTTTCACATCACCTTTACTTTTTCAAACGGCGTTCTTGTTCTCGTCCATCTTCCAGCTGTCTGAATTTTAAAAATAGCTCTGGAAAAAAAAAAAAAAAGAAAAAGAGCTCGCCCTCGCTGACTGACGCGAGAGCGCCAACTGGAGCTCAGAGCCAAAAGGACATTCCCCCCCCCCCCTCCCCCCACTGCGTGTGCGCTGCAGCTGTATCCATGGAAGCACAAATCAGGTCACAGCATGAGACCACCAGGCACATCATCATCATCATCAACATCATCATCATCATCACTTCTCACCTACGTTCACCACGGTCGATTGCAATCGAGTTTCATTTTGGAGACGGCCATTTTTTTTTTTTTCCAAAAGCACGTCAGAGGAGAGATGAAGCCGACCTCGGTTGACTATGGGTGAAAAGGAGGCGTACCCCCTGGACTGGTTGTCAGCCAATTGTATATTTCGTGTGGACAAACATGGTATTCACACTACAGTTGTACATGCATGTTTTTGGAATGTGGGAGGAAACCGGAGTACCCGGAGAAAAGCCACGTGAGCCCGCGTGCAAACTCCGCACGGGGAGGCCAGAGCTGGACTTGAACCCGGTACCTTTGTACTGTGAGGCCGATGCGCAAACCACCGGGCCGCTCCATCCCGATCCAAATATTTGCTAATATTTTATTTATTTTTGGTGGGGTCGATTTTTTTTTTGGGGGGGGGGGGGGGGGGTTGAATGTTTATCAGCGTTTCTTGAACAATGTCTCCGGATTTTAATAATTTTTCATATGCGGATTTTAGCTATTTGTGGGCCAGGCCGGTCCGTTTCCTCGGCGAGCAGCGGGAGTCCAGTGTACATTATTTTAGCAAGGAAATAAGAAATTTTGGATAGACTGAAATTGGATCATTTCCAGCGGCAAAATTGTCAGTCGGGGGAGGGAGGGTGTATCTTGGGAAGTTTTCATGACAGTAAATTTACATTTTGTTTTAAAATTCTGTTCCTTTTGAATTCATTTTTAGAGGTAGTTCATCTTTTTTTACCAGTTTAGATTTGAGGGAAAAACGCTTCATTTTAGTTGAGTTTGTATTAGATTTAGTTTTAGTTTTTTTGTAAAATGTGGATTATTTGTAGAGTGCAAGATTTAAAATAGAAAGTCCTAAACTATTGTGTCTGAAAGTAAATTCAAAATTCTCAAACCACTGCTTGACCTTCCTCCTCTTGTACGATAAGACTGAAAAAAAATATTTTCAAACGAACCGCAAACGCACACAAAAGGATATTTTCGCTCTTGTGATAGTTTGTTTTGTAAACGTACGATGTAGTGGCGCTTACTTTTTGTTGTATTTTCGTTTTTTTTTTAAAATTTGATTAAAAGAAAAGCTTGGGAAAAACTTCACAAGCAAAAAATGTTTAAAAAAAATGAAAAAACGTCCTCCGCTCTAATTCATTTTTAGCCAAGTTGAGTGCCGTGAAAGGACGACAAACGGCGGCCAAGAAGGCTTCGCCGGCTGCATGTTCCAAAAAAAAAAAAAAAAACGAGCCGGCGTGTTTTTTTTGTCAATTTGTCGTGGACATGCTGCCTTGTTTGGTGATTGAAAATATCTCCATCGAGTCTTCTTATTTTTTTTTTTGTACACTCCAGTACATGCGATTGAGACGGTTCCGCTACTTAGGCTACGCTAGACCGTCGCTAATTTATCTCCGATGTTTCTTTTTGTACGACGTTAGCCGTCGCTCGTCTTCTTTTGAACTGAAACAATCCGTGTGATTTAATACGGCGGACAAAGTAAGCAACCTACTTTTACATTCTAACCCCGAGGCCTTCGAAACAGACCTCCGTCGTCATTTTTATTTACTGTCCAAACTGCCTCTTGGTCGTGGCAAGTGTGTGTGTGTGTGTGTGTGTGTGTGTCGGCCGATTTTAGGTCTTTTAAAATTGACCAATTAGATTTTGTTTTTTGCCGATTGTCTATTTTTGGGCTGTACGTCGCTTATCGCTGATGTCGTCTGTAGTCGGGCTCACCTGGGGAGGGTGAAGATTATCCGCATGGAAATGTTTGTTTAAAAAAAAAAGAAAAATCGCATCTGAGACCGCAAAAAAAAAAAAATTAAACCGGGCGCAAAATCCCAACGAGCTCTGCGTCTGCAATCAAATGACCTTCCTGTTCAGATGCATAAATGCCCCCCCCCCCTCACCCCCTCCCCACACAAAAAAACTGTCTTACGGCAATCATTCCAGTGACGATAGGCGGGGAAATACTTTGGACAGCCGTTGAGAGGATGCGGAGAAGGAGAAAATGGAGCCAATCAAATTTTGAAGCGGAAGATGGTGAGCGGGGGCCATCTTGTTTGCGGCGAGCAGGTGGCGGCCTGACATTTGGAGACGCACGTCCAAAGCCATTCTCTTCTCTTTCGCCACGCCCGTCGTCCCGCATTCTTTCCTCCTGCCGACACTTTCACCATTTGGCTAGAACGGCAAGTCGCCCCCCCCCCCGCCCCCCCGCCGTCCCCTCGGCGATGCGCTCGGCGCAAACCGCCGGCGGGGACGGGGAATGTCGGGAAATGGCGACCGAGTTCAGAAGAAAGATTCTTGAGCATATTTCGATTGATTTGCTTGGGGATTAAAAAAAAAAATCGTAGAAAATATATATTTAAAAAATATATATAGACAATTTTTGGTGGGAGAGATTTTTGAGAAAACGTCGAGAAGAATGGAGGATTTTTTTTTGTGGATATTTTTCTGAAAAATTGGGACACAGTTGTGTCTGCACTCGCCGACAACCTTTTTATGAGTTCTTGAAGCAGTTCTAAGATTTTTTTTTCCACATCTTTTTTTTTTTTGTGAAAAAAAAAAGTCGAAAAATTTTATGGGAGACATTTGCAAAAAATAAAAGAAAAATGGAGATATTTGCATGAGAAGCGGAAATTTCAAGCATTTGTAACATTTTGAAGTTAAATAGGTATATAGTTAATGAGCTGATTTACTGATTAATTTGACTATCAATTAGTTGTTGATTGATCGTTGCACTTAAAATCGAGGGAAATTTGGGGAAAACATTTTTTTGGAAAGCCACTCTTCGGGAAATCGTTTATCGGTTGCAAGTAACTCGGTTTCAAAATAACGTCTGAAAATGTTGTTTTTGAAAATATGTGTTTTTTTTGTGCAAATGCACAGAACGTTAAAAAAATGTGGGGAACTGTTTAAAAAAAGGGGGGTGTCAAACTCATTTTTGTCGCGGGCCATTTAGGAGTTACATCTTCACTCGGAGGGTCGTTAAGACTGTGATACAGAAATAAATGTTTGATCATCACATCGTATTATTAATTGCACACACACACACACACACACACACAAATGTCTGGCTCACTAGTGTCGAAAAAATATCACCGTTATTTATTATGTATGATAATTTGAGATTTCGGTATAGATTGAAACAAGGAAGTTGACACAGATGATTTCCTTTCGCTGACCAAATAAAATGACATGGCGGACCAGTTCAGGCCCCCGAGCCTTGAGTTTGACACCCAAAGAAAAGACTCTTGGATTCTTCTGCTGACACCTTGTGAGTCGGTTCAGTGAGCGCTGCTGCGACATCTGGCATGCATTTGACCGGCTGAACTCTGGCTTGGGATTCAAACCCTTTCCGAGAGTTTTTTTTTTTAAAATCAAAACCACTCCAAAGTCTGCGAGACTGAAACGTGCTCGGGCCAGAATCCTCATGTCGCTTACGTGACCTCCGACACAGATTGTAATACTTTTTTTTTTTTTTTTTTAAATTTCCGCGTTAATCACGCCCACCGACTTGGTCGTCTTTCAAAACTCGAAAGAACACTTTGCACGTGTGGCTCGCAGTTGCGATTGGCTGCCGATGAGCTCCGGCGACCCTTCGAAAGACGAGCGAGCGCCGGAGGACGTTCAGCTGCCCGACAGTTGCGATCGTAAATATTGAACCTGCTTAACTTTTACGATTATTGGCCCTGACTGTTTTCTGGGCCGTTTGTGTGGGATCGTGTGTCGCAAATGACTTCTCTCATTCCCCACCACGCCCTCCAATCTCAGCCACCTGCAAAACAAAAAGTGAGCTGGAAATTTCACGACAAATTACCCTGTGTCTGCCAACCTCCCCCCCCCTCGGGAGCCGAGGAAATCAAAACCCTGGATCTCCCTGCAACTGCCCCCCCCCCCGCCCCAACAGCCCCCAGGGCCTCGGTCTCACTCACGCAGCAAATGTCTTCATTGGCTCTCATGCTAACAGCGACGCGTCGGAATCAAGCATATTGTGTTGCCTCGGCTTTGAAAGCAACAGCGGGGGGGGGGGGGGGGGGCAAAAAGCGCCCACGCTGTCTACTCAAGTCAACGTAAACAACAAATTCAACTGCTGAACTTTAGTGAAAGTACATCAAAATGTACTTGAGTACAAGAGTGAAAAGGATTTTTTTTTCATCCCGTTAATTATATACAGCGGATATTGAAAATTCACACAGCGCAGTTCAAATTCCAGATTTTTGTGAATATAAATAAAAAAATATAAATATCTCTATTAATATGACGTTTAACCAGTATTGAAAAAATATGTTTCGATCCTTTTTGAAAGGGGTGCTAAAAATAAACGGAAAAAATATACTTGCTAACTTCTAACTTTGGGATGCCATTTTTACCAAGGATTTGCTCTTTGAGTACTCATCAGTACGGCGTAGATACCTCGAGGACTTTGGAGATCTAAAATGTCATTGGACGCAGTGACAAAAAAACATTGCAAATGAAGACGGATTCACTTTTTTTGTGCTTGGGAGAATTTGTTATAGTCCCAAGTAGAAAATCCAGAAATCATTAAGTCATTAGTAGTGTGTGAAAAATCAAATAGAAGTCCTTGAAAGAGCAATTTTTCCTCATCTTACGTCGAACGGAGGCTCCGGGTCAACGTGACACCGAGCTTGCATTCCTGCAAAGAAAGCGAGAAAAACCGAGACCTGTTTCGCTTCAGGGGGGGAAATCAAAGACAAGCGCATAGTTGAGCAGTGAAGAAAGATGGCGGCTGCTCCCGCCGGCTCCTAGGCGGCACACCGCCTCCTGCTGGCGACTCCCAAAAAGGCAGGCAGGGAGGCGTCGCATAGCCTAGCTAGCAGAAGCTATCGCGTTAGCTGGCTGGATGTGCCACCGAGGTGAGGGTTGAAAGCTGCTTGGGGGGGGGGGGAGATTAGGGCAAGTTTACGTTGGGCAGGCGGACGCTTGCCAGCTGCTCGATAGGGAAAACGTCTGAAAGCTGCGCGGCTTCAAACCCGTCGTGAAGCTTTTCGCTCCTCCGCCCAGCCAGCGGTGAGGCTGGAGGCCGTTTTCCGAAGCACCCCCCCCCCCACCTCACACTTATCCCCTGCCCTCCCTCGCATTCAGACAATATTTTCTCCCGTCCAAAATAAACATGTGGGGGGGGGGGCGATAATATTCTGCTTAATAAATGCACGCAGCCATGACGTCATTCAACAAAATGTCAATATTTCTACCATTTTCTTTGTGTTGCCCTTTCTGATCTGCGTATCGTACACACACACACACACAAATAAAAAACATTTTTTGAAGAGTCTGAAATCAGATTTGGACGATTTGAAGTTAAACAATGGCTCCAAACGATTTCTCAATTGTTAAAATAGTTTTTTTTATTATTCGTGATTTGTTGATTGTTTAATTTTGCGACGTCTAGTCGTGTTCATCTTGCTGCTGCCCCTTCCTTAAATATCGTCAATATTTTTGAATTGACCTTTCAAAATAAGTGCTGCTATAAATGCTATAAAAACATGCCTCGGGAGTATTTCACCAGGGTTGTTTTTTTTTGTAATGTTTTGTTTTAAATTGTTGGTTTCATTGATTGCGTGGGTGGTCTGGAATGTAACCCTTGTGATTAAAAATAGATTTCTGCGTAATTGCAGATGCTCCTGGGAGCACGTCCAGCTCACCGTCCCGAGGTTGGGGGTTTGAGTCCGCTCTTTCGGTAAGTGTGACTTTTCCCTTTGTCTATACGACGGGATATATTGGTTAGATAGCGACGAGTATGGCATGGACACGTTGATCGAAAACTGAAAGCTGACTTCACTCATTTCATTCCAAAAACGAAATCCCCGCTCAATGTGGACTGCAGCTTTGAAAACACGTCCGTTTGCTTATGCTGCCACCTCTTGGTGAAAAATAGATATTACATTTAGGTTTTAATCGTAGGCTCCTCCCATTTTTTTACATTAAAAGTGACGCGTGGAAAATCCCGTGACTTTTTGTCGCGCTATTCGAGACTTCTGTAGAGTTAGACTGTTTTTTTTTCCAAGTTCAAAATGTTCTATGAAAATATCGCTCGTTTAAAAAAATATATACTGTCAATAACTGAGTCTCACAACCAATTTTTCTTAAAGTAAATTAAATGTGTGTGTGTATTCACCGTAGGGAAAACATCTATTTTAATTTGCCAAAATGTGGTCTTTCCGAAGCACCGTTGTGTGCGTGTTTTTTTTTTAATTCGAGCTCGGGTTTTATAAATTTACCACTAGATGCCGCTAAATTCACACACTGTACCTTTCAGGATTAAATGCAAATACTGTAGATTGAATTTTTAAATCCAACTGAACTGTTTAATTATTTATCAACACATTTTTACTCTTTCATTTCTTTAAAAAAATGTCAACTTTTCTAGATGATTCCAAATCTTTACTCCGTTTTTTTTCTCACATCAGATTTTCTTTTTTTAATCATATTTAGGAAGTACGTGTGAGTTAGGTTCATTAATAGGGTGGACTTTATTTCGGAAATTTCAAAGCCTTGAATGACTTTTGAGTGAATGGTCAAAGCCAGCTTTTATCCGTCAAACTTCAAAACAACAAAAAAATAAGAAATCGCAAAAACTTGATGCGCGAGGGGAAAAAAAAGATTTTTTTTTTAAATGAGCGTCAAATTATGATTAAAATGCGCCGTTGAGCAACGTTGCTTCATGTCGACATCTTGCGAAAAGAACGCTTCGGCGATCGTGTCAATCAAATGTGAGGGTAATGATCTTTGCGATTGTTTTTCTGCTGTCTTGGTCTTTGATTGGGAAGAAATTGCGGTTATGAAGACCATTTGTCAGCCCCCGATTGTGCAGGCAGGTTGCGTAACGCCGCGACTTTTCACTCAAAAGAGGAACCCGAGTGGAAAACAACAGTTAAATCTTCCCCGGCTGTCAATGACCCCCCCCCCCCCCCCCCCTCTGCTCTGCTTTTGTGCGGCCTCCCCCCGCACAACGATGACTCGGTATTTCCAATATCGCTCCGAGTGGTAAATGGGGAGCCGGGTTTCACTATTTCTGTCGAGACTGGCACACTGATAAACCGCCACAAATGTTTATTAGTATTATTTTAAGAGGCCTGGATTGAGTCCAGTGAAAACGTGACTTAGTTTGGGTTTCTTCGTGTTCTTAATATACGCGCCGGCCCGGCCAAAGTACACTGGAGATGGAAAACGGCTTCTTGGAAGACTTCCCGAAGCTTGTTACCAGAACGGTTTTTAAAAGACCGCCTGGTGGGAGTCAAACGAGACTTTGAATGATAGCTTTCTCCTAAAATGGACTCTGAATCAGGCTTGTTGTTCTCAGAGCTGACGATCAAAATGAAAAGCGGGAACATTTTGAGACCCACAAGAAAAGATGTCCCCCCCCCCCACCCCACCCCAAAGACTAAAAAACCAGGACCTTGGATTAGCAAAGAGAGGATTTTCGCAAATAATTGCCATGTAAAATGACTGAGAACACCTAAGCTAAGCTAAGCTAACAAGTGGTTCGCAAAAAAAAAATGTGCAAGGGAAATGTATTTTACAACCACACATACATGGAATACGGGGGGGGGGAATCTGGAAGAAAAACAAACAAAAGAAAGTATTTAAAAAATAGTGAATAACCCCCCCTAGGGCATGAAGTGGCATTTTCTTTCGCTTCCCAGTGTGGGACCACACACTCTCACACACAGTTCAGATTTACACCCAGCGCTGCCACAATATATTGTGCCTTAATATTAAAGCAAGTTGCGGGTGGGAATGAAGAGCGTTGCACTTTGCCGGCGTCCAAAAGAGAGAAACGGAGAAGGTCACAGGTGTTTTATGGTGCGCCCCCCCCCCCCGGCGCCGCCACAAAAGCTTTTGTCTGACGTTTGGCCAGGGAGTGGGCGGGGCCACGGGCTCCCATCAATCGGGACTCACAAAAGACACCTGGATCACCCCGCATTTCATCCGCTTTGCGACGGCCATTGGTCTCCTTTGCGCCGTGGGCAAAAATATTGGGACGGGGGGGGGGGGGGGGGGGACCTTCATCCGAACTTGACTCTGCAAATTTGCAACAGGGGTTTATTCTCACTCACCCAAAAGAAATGGAATGCAATAGCTGGTTTGTGGTACAAACAGTGGATTCTGCAATCCGCGCGTCCTGTTTGCACAATAGACTCGCATCTGTTTTGACATGTTGGGATCTTATGTCGCCATTGTTCCAAGTCTACCCGACAACTCTGATGCGGTTGTCCGACACCGTTTAGATTTATGTTGCTCGAAATCTCGCGCTATCCTTCCTGAGCATTTCATTTGTTTTCAAATACAATTCTGATGGATGCTTATTGAAATCCAGTCCAACAGTCTATTCTTGTCATTTTGTAACGTTTCTCTTTGCTGGACTAGTTGTGGATGCTCCATACTTTTGCCCAATCAGATTTCAGCCTCTGTGTTGCCATGTCGGTGTAATCCGCCCCGAGGCCTTCAGAATCAGCAGCGCTGGTCCACGTAACACGTACTATGTTTGTTGTTTGTTTGGCTAGTTTTCATAATACTGCCCCCTAAAGGTGTAAATGTGTCAATGGTTGTCTTTATAGGGATACAGATGATATCGAAAGTCAACACACCCCTGTTGAAATGCCACATTATGTGATGTAATATCGCAAGCACTTATTTTAGCCTTCTGCCAGAAAGCACAAAAATGTGAGAGAGAGCCTACTAGAACAGCTGAGCTTCATTTGGGATGAACCTAAAATGGTGGCAGTCGCGCGCTGACTCCCATTTAACACTAGCGCGCATGTGATCGAGTCATTGTGAACTTCAACTACAGCCACGTCTAAGTTATAGAAAAAGAGGGTGTGCACACTTTCGCAATGGCATTATATCGGTTTGTTTTTAACCTTCTGTGCTGGGATTTTTTTTACGATTGAGTTGGAGAGCGCATAATTGAGGAAACGGATGGATGGATTGATGATCGTGAGCAAAACATAGTCACAAAGTCCTTCCGGCAACAGCTCCGATCCAGATTGATACGTCAACAACTGGTGATGTGTTTTGGAAAAAAGGATCAAGCGAGTTTGCTGGCAGCCAAACCAAAGACGCGCTCGCGGTAGCCAACAGCTGCCGCGCAAGAAGCGGACCAGCTGCAAATTTACGGGAGCTCCTCTCCGCCCGCCGGCGGGATCCCCAATTAGCTTTGAATCCGGGAACGTTGGCGTGCGCTCTGCCCATTCAAATCATTTGACATTCCGACACGTTAAGAAAGAGAAGACGTTAAAAGCATTTGAAAGCCAAATAACGAAATACAAGGTTTCTGAAATTTCCCAAAGATCGGCGAGTGAACTTGGTTGCAAAATGTTTCAAAAGATCCGGTAAAAGTTTTTACATTCAGGGTTCAGTTGACTCGGTTTGCAGCATAACAGCTTTGCGCCGCTTCACCGTGTTTGGTAAAAATGAGAAAATTGAATTTATTTCTTTATCTGTTGTTGTTGCTGCTATCGAATGTCAAAACGAGTCCAATTTGAATCGAATACTGTGTCAGGGTGAAAGGGCCACGGTGGCCCCCCCACCCCCCCTTGTTGGTTGTTTTCGGTGCGGATCACAAGCGAGTCTTAGCCGGCGTGTGAAGTCACGCTGTGTTGTGCTGGGAAGTTTCTCTGAGAACGAGCTGACCGATTGGGACCGCTACAGCACCCGTGGGATTCAAGCTACCCCCCCCCCTGCCCCCCCCCCCAGGCCCCCCGCCCCAATCTCCCCACCGTCCGTCTTCCATTGCTGCATGTTTTCTTCTTTGAACAAAACGTTTGTTTTTCGTTAAATCTACTTGGACTGTTTTTTTGGGGGGGGGGGGTGCACAGATTTGCAATTTCATATTCAGTGCAGCGTGCAAGAGAGCAATTTGGGTTCAAAACGAGTCTCGTCGTAACCCCGGAGTCTATTTGGGGTGCCCCCTCTTTGCTAATTTTGGAATAGCGGACAGCGTGACCTCAGGCGGTGTGTTGGACGGATGGACCCCCCCCTCCCCCCCACGTCTCAACACCCAGCCGCTCACTAACTTGACACGTCATCGGGCCATGTTGAGGAAAAGGTGCGTTGCAAACGTGCGAACCGATTCACATTCGGGAGGAAATCTCAGAAACGGAGCCTTGTCATCTTTTGTCAATTCACACTTGTGTAAACGACCCCCCCCCCCCCCGACTGGACTTTGCTCATTGATTGACAAGCGATAGTAAAAGTTATTTTGCATACTTCCCGCTCTACAAGTTTATAAACAACTCGCGTCTCTGTGTGGTGTCTTCTTACTGATGAGAGGGGGGGGGGGTCAGGGGGGGGGTGTACGGGAAAGCCAATGAACCTCAGGAGACGACCGTCTTTATTTGTTTCCACCAAAACTGCCTTAGCAGAAGTGACGCAGCTCAAATTTGCCGCATTATCCAGCTAATCTTATGAAACGTCATCGGTGGGGTGGCAAAAGTATGGCACCCGGGCCACACAGGGCCCGGCCCCGTTCTTTGACTTTTGAAAACCGCGATTAGACTGTCCGACTGCTAATTGGTCCGCGCCTAGTTGTGAATACACAGTCAGTCAAATGATTTCGATTTTGTTTTCTTTTTAAGAAAAAAAAAATAAATAACGACCAAAACCTTTCAGCTAACAACTAGCGGCATCCAAACTTAGTCAGTTTTTGTCATCGTTAACCATTCGAGTCAACCTGAAGCACTCGCTTTCTACCACCTGGGAAGTACTCCGGTGCCTTTTGGTTACAAACCCCCCCCCCCCCCCCCAAAAAGATCCTAAAGGCTCAAGATTCAAACTCCGAACGCGTGAGCCAAAGTTGCTATCCGCTAACCCGCCGCGCTTTGATGAAATATGGAATCGCTAACAAGCGTGCAGCGAGGTTCCCAAGATTTGCGACTTCCTGACTCGGGTCCCCCCTTCCCTCCCCCTCGCGCCTCCCCGCCTTCCTCTTGACATTTTGGTTACATGGCGACGGAGGTGTTCCCCCCTGCCCCCCTCCCTGCATACTGGGTACATTGTGCTCCTCTGTGGGGAATGTAGCCTATGTTGCCGTTTCTCACCTAGCGCCCCCAGCAAGCCTGCATCCAAATTATTGATTACCACCAAAAATCCCGAAACATGTTTGCGGTGAACATACTATGTACTTCCCTTTTTTTTGGGGGGGGGGGGTGGATTTGCTAACTGTATTTAGCTTGCTGCAGTGTCCAGTCCATGCTGATAATGTGTCCTGTGTAAATGTGTCCTTGTGTTGTAATTCAACACCGTGGCCTATGGACACACACACACACACACACACACACACACAATGAGCAAAAAGTCAGCAGCTAGCTACGGCGCAAGTTAACTTAGCAGGCGTTTTGCAGCTAGTGAAGAAATCTGGTTGTCGCCACTCTCGGTTGACGTTTCCTGTCAAATCGTACAATACCAAGAGAATCAAATGCACACTTCGCCGGAGTCCATTAACTTTGTCTCGTGAAAGTCCTCTAGCTAGTGCAAAATGCTAACGGACGAGCTAACGACATCAGCATTGATATTCTGAACCTTGAAACAAGTTATGTTTGAACGCAAACAGGAGTTAGCATGCAAAACAGAGCGTACAATACTCACAGTCACAGGCATATATTCTTTATCCTCTGCGACAGATCAACGTGATTGAAACATGATCAACTCTGAATTGGCATGCATTGTGTCGAGGCTCGTGTCATTGTGTCCAGATTTTTTTTTTTTAATGTGTTCAGACTTGGCTTATTCATTCATTCATCTTCCGAGCCGCTTGATCCTCACTAGGGTCGCGAGGGGTGCTGGAGCCTATCCCAGCTGTCTTCGGGCAGTAGGCGGGGGACACCCTGAATCGGTTGCCAGCCAATCGCAGGGCACACAGAAACGAACAACCATTCGCACTCACACTCACACCTAGGGACAATTTAGAGCGTCCAATCATCCTGCCACGCATGTTTTTGGAATGTGGGAGGAAACCGGAGCACCCGGAGAAAACCCACGCCGGCCCGGGGAGAACATGCAAACTCCACACAGGGAGGCCGGAGCTGGAATCGAACCCGGTACCTCTGGACTACCGGGCCAGACTTGGCTTATTCAAGTTAAAAAAAAAACATTCCACCCCCCGCCCCCCCCCCCCCCTCTGGATAACCAAAATGGATTTATTGCTTTTCACAACTGATCTCGTCCCATCCAAGATTGCAAATGATAAACGCGCTCCAAAAAATGTCATGTGATGTCACATGACTTGGCAGCTGCCGCAACCTTGGATGGACTTAAAATAGATGGAGGCCGTATTCGCGTGTGTGTGTGTGTGTGTGTGTGAAAGAGAAACAAGATGCAAGATGCCGTCATGGTGTCATTCCCAAAGACCGTGACGGAGCATGAGGTCATCCGTGGAATCTCACCTAACAGTCCACTGTCCAGCGATTTTCATTATAGGGGGTGGTGTGGGGCAAATGAATTTTTGCTTGCGTCCTTATTGGGCAGGGCGGGGCTTGTATGAACTAATCTGTTGCCGTTTGATTGGATGACGGAATTGCACATTCCACCTTTAAAATGTATTCTTTTGAAAAGTTGAAGTGCCTTGAACAGACCGCAAATGCTGATCGACTCGAGTTCAAAGCAAACATGGCGAAGCAGCATTTCGCCGTTAGGCTGCACGCAAATGGAATAAGCTGCCGACAGAGTGTAAATGCTTTAAAATCCGGGTTAAAACGTTTTCCCTTATACGTTTAATGCTCTTCTAATACGTTTTGAAATAAATTTCACCGTTGGTCTTTTTGGTCGTTTTTTAAATTGAGTAATGGGGTGATGCGCTCGCCACTGTTATTTTGAGATGGGTGACTGAACCTTACAGAGGCGGAATCATGAGCAGTCGGGAAGCCGGGGGGTGGGCGGGGCATAAGTAGGCCGGACCGCTCCGGTATCAAATATGGAGAGCGAGAGAGGAAGGGGGGGGGGGGGGGGGGCAGGCTGACGTGATAAAAGCCAGAGTTGGAGCTGAGGGCTACAAGATTTCAGCACGGGAGGAAAAACGAGCAGGAGCATCAAGAGCCGCTCGAGACTGACTTGTGTTGCTCTTCCGTGTCCTGCGCTTTCAAGACGTTTTTCAAAGCGGATTGCCTGCTCGCTTTTTCTGCTTCCGAGGAAAAAGAACCCAGGAGAAAATCCAAAGTTTGCTCTCGTTCACCGATGGCTGCCGCGCGTCCCACGTCGGCGCAGGCGTCCGGTTTCCACGTCCTCCCGGCCCACCTGATGGCCTCGGCCATGGAGGAGTTCCCTCAACAGCTGCCCGTCCCCAAGGGCCCGTCCCGGGGCAAGAGCCGCTCGCGGCGACCCCGCGAGGCCCGCTTCAAAACCCAGCCGGTCACCTTCGCCGAAATCGCCGAGGTGGTGGAGGAAGAGGGCTCGTCGCCTCTGGAAGAGGAGAGGGCGCGACGTTCCTTCCTGCAGTCCCTGGAGAACCTGAGGAGGAGCACGCAGACCCTGCACTGCTCGCCGGGCACCCGCCGTCAATGCGCCCCGTCGCCCACGCAGGCCAGCATGGACTCCAGCGACTCTGACTCCACCCAGTGAAGTTTTTCAGGGAGTCAGCAACCCCCCGCGCGGTCCTCGATGGAGTTGAAGTGAACCAAACTGCGGCAAAGTCCGCTTTTAAGATCCACTAACATATCGATGTGCGGCGCGTGGGCGTGCCAATGCATCACGCAGCAGGTGGCGCTGTTTTTTCTTTTTTTTTAAACATGTTCAAATGTATGCTGTTTAAGTTCCTCCTGGCAACGTGGCGAGAATTTCGTTGACCTTCCATCAGTGTAGCTCATCAGTGCAGGATGTGGGCGCCCTCTTGTGGTTCCCTAGAGAATCACTGAATGAAAGTGCAGCATGCTACAGTGACTTCAATTTTTTTTTTTTTTTTTTTTTTTTTTTAATCCAGCATTGTTTGTTTAGTTAAGTACAGTTCCGTTGTCTCTAACAATACATTTGGATTTAACCGACACTTTTTGGGTACTAATCAAGTGCCGTAGAGTCGTATACAAAGAAACCTATATAGCATAATTCCAACAAAGACGGTATAAGCTTTGCTTGATGCTTTCAAATGTATTCCTTTTCTACTGTAGACTTGCGAGATGCTACATTGAGCTTTTTTTTTTTTTTCAAGGCTCACTGTTCGTTTTTTTTTTTCTTCTCTACTGTTAAGAACAAAAATCAACATCTCGTAGCCATGCCACTAATTTTGTAAATAGCACGACGAAGCGACACTGTGGCCTGGTTTCGCCAGCGAAGCTTTCTTCTGAGTTCACGCTCTTCACCAAAACGTTATGAAGAAAAAGATTCCTTCGTTAAAAAAAAAAAAAAAAAGTATTTATTTTCTTCATTTTGCTTATAACCAAATGTGGACTTTTGACTGACTTGTAAAGTCGCCTCGACTTTCAAAGAAAACCGCAAACCTTTCCACTGTGCTTTGTATCGAATGTACTTTATATTAAATACCGTGTTTTGTCATAAGTATTTTAATAAATATTTTCAAGTATTTTCAGGTATCGGACTTGTTTCTTGAATGATGGGGGGTGACAAGTGTTGGGGGGGGGGGGGACAAAAACCCTTCTCGCAACCTATGTTGAGTGAATGGCATATTTTTTACATCACAAAATTTGAGCATTTCATTGTTCTGCCTGTCACTATACGTCGCTGACATAGATAGTGAACAAAAATGATCAAACTGACCTACTGCTTATCCTCTGTATGTATGACCAATTCATCTGCCAGGCAAAAATGTGTAAAATCAGCTTTGTTTGTTGATATTTTGCTGACATCGCCTTGTTATTCTTAAAACGTTGTTTTGTTGCGGATGCAATATAAATCGTTGTAACGAACATAAAAACACAACACAAACATTTTAGCCATCTAGAGGTAGAAAGGAACAAAGTGAGGTCCATGACGCAGTTCTGACCGAGGACAGAGCAAAAGTTAGTCCACTAATCTATTTTTTTTCCTTTTTTTTTGGTGGTACCAGTATGTTTGTTTTTGACCTGTTAGCATAGCAGCTAACTCCCGACACACACCCAGGAGGAAGTTGTCAACAGTACAAGCGAACGCGTGGCCTCTTCTCTCCTCGTTCGGATTAAGGATGGAAAATGCGAACCTATTTTGTCAGTGTACTCGTGAGAAGTATATTTGAAATGTGACTTGTTATGATGAAGTCTCGGCGTACTTCTGAACCTCTTTTCTAAACTTGCTCCCATGGGAAAGGGCCTTGTTCTGTTAGCCCATGTCATGTTTGTACGAAGGACATTCTGCTCCAGCCAGGAATTTATTTTTGGTCCATCATCATAACAGACGTCACTTGCCCGTTCATTTCCATCCCATTACTGAGTTTGACGCATCATGTAAAGAATAATATCCCCGTGTGCTTTGAAAGGAGATGCTTAGAGATTCTACTTGCCGGGTGGAGAACAAAAAGGTGACACACTTACTTCCTAATTGCATTTTAATGACGGCTTCATTCATAGTCGTTTGCTTGTCTGATGAGTGACCATGAGGATGTGCATAAAGGCTCGATATCAACCCGATGTAGCCACCTACGCAAGATTTTATATGCCGACAAACACCTTGGAAAACAAATCATAGGTGGTGTTGGTAAAAACTGCCAAATATGCTCACCCAATTTACATGCCTCACAAATTTAAAACAAATCAGACATGCAATATGAATTCCCTACTCACAAAATCAAGACCCTTTAAACAAGTAATTAAAGTAAATAGTAATTATAACAGAGTTATAAATGTGAATATCAACTTATAACAACAGTAAAAAACACAGTTTTGACCACAATAACGACATACATTGCTGCATTTACACTTTCTAATAACTACACTAGTCTATGGTATACAGTAAATGTAAAAAACCACAAGTGAATAGTTAATTACGATTAAAAATAATTCAACAGTTTTTGTCACACGTTCTCATTCATTTTAATGCACATTGTGCTGCTCATTGTGGTGTGCGTGCTTTGGCCACCAGGGGGCAGTATAATTACCAGTTTATACTTTTGCACTTGTTTCCCTGCCCAGATGCAGCAGAGTTGTGTTCTTAGAGGATAAAGAATACAGTCACTCTATATGTGACTTTGAGAACTGTTTTATTGTTGACCAACATAACAAATAAAAATAACAACGAACATCGCTAACCTACATCCTGTTGCCATGTTTTCAGGGAAAAGCCTGGTGAGAATCGTCCTCCGACCCTTCGCTGATGTCTCTTCTTTCCTCAGCTTTTCATCCGCCCCTGCTGCTGAAGGGGAAAAAATGATTAGGATGAAAATCGGTGGTTGGTCCACGTGCTTTGGATGCTCTGACTTCTTCTTCTCGTGTGGCTTTTTCAGAAATAACCTGATAAAAGATTTACTTCGTTGCTCAAGTTCACACTTGATGAGTGGTAAGCACTCCCGAGACACAACTCTTTGTTTACAAGCCATTAAAATTACAATGCGTCATTTTTGGCACCTTGCGCTGTTGCGTTTTTGTTTTGAGGAAAGTGTGTCATGGTGCATTCGGGGAAGATGGGAAATTGGGCTTCTCTTGCGACTAGAAAAAGTGCACGACAACTTCAACAACATCGATTGTGTTGACAGAAAGGAAACCCACAACATATAGGCTATCGCGGATTTTTCTTAATAGTATTAATCATTTGGAGCGTAGTCTGTAAAGTTACGTCATAGCGTTCAGGATTTAAAAGTTAAAAACGGGTAGGTACCATTTGCTAGTCATTTGGCCCCGCAGCGTCACTAAACGTGACGAAGGGTAGATGCAACCAATTAGATTTTGGAAGCTGGCATCTGGCGAATCGCGACATGGCAACCTCTCAAGTTTGGGCCAATGAGTTTGTTGTTGTTAACAGATCTGACCAATCACCGTCGAGGAGGCGGTTTCTCGTTCAAGGAGCGCGAACGGTTAAGAATCTCCGAGGACGACAAAATGGCGAGCATCGAGTGACTTTGAAAAGTTTTACTTTATACCAGGAATGTAAACAAAAATCCATTATTATTTCCGAACTTTGCTTGTTTTGTTGCTTTGTTAGGACGATAGAGTTGGAGCATGTGAACCCGTAAAAGAAGAAAATAAGTATCGTTATGTCAAAGTGAGTCGCGGTCACGAATATGCTAGCCGGCTAGCATGAAATGTCAACATTAGTTTATCTAAAAATGTCTGACATGAAATGGCAGACGATGGATGGATTAAGTTGAGCGTGGACGGCTTGCAGGGTACACTTGATGTAATGGCGTGTCGTCGAAGATAATAGCCAGTCACTGCTTGACGGAATGGCTTTACACAACCTGGCTTTTGTCGTCGACGTGGATTCCGGAGATCAACAATCAAGCGATCGACTAGAAATCAGGAATCATCAATTGAAATGTGGAATTTTGCACATCTTGCTGCACTTCGGCTTCAAGTATGGCTTCGACAAAGTACGCTGGGGTTACAAATTCTTCCAATCCGCGACTGGCCCAGGTGCCAGCCTGAAAACGAGGGGCTCGGACTTCAAGGAGCTTCTCCACAAAACATTTGAGGACTTCAGCGTGGAATTCGATGCCAAGTTTGACGGGAGAGAGAAACAACGCGCGTCCCAGCAGCATTGCAGCCAATCTGCCTCTGTGCAAAACGCCCTGAAAGAAATCCTGCTAGACTTCCAATGGGACCGACCAGACCTCACCTCTCCCACCAAACTGTCCCTGAGGCCCAGGAAGACGAGGCGAGCTGCACCTTTACCAGAGGAGGACCTTCTTATAAACCAGGCGAGAAACGTGGTGTTTATTGTGGCAGACTGTCCACGAACTTGGACACAACTGCTGGACTACCTCAGCTTGACGAACCTTGACACGAGTGCGGAGGTGTCGGAGCACATTCTATCCAAAAGTATCCAGGACATGCTGGTTCAGAGGCAGGTTGTCCTGCACTGGGTGGACAGTACATCGCATGGGAATGTAAGTAACCAGCTTAGAGTGCATATAGAATAGGGTGCGCAAACTTTTTTTCTTCCAACAGCTGTATCCAGAGAAAATAAAGTATATTTGAACATCAGCTTCCCACAAGATAGACTTAAGTTCACCCGTGATCCTTGTGAGGACATGCATGTATCCTCATTCGATTGTGATTGGCCGCTTGCCAGTCCGAAGCCGCTTCTTGTGATCCAGTCAACAATGTCATTGTCATTTCTTCTTTACAGGAGGTGCAATGTGGGGACCACTTGGGCGTTGACAAGTTAGCCCAGGCCTTGGCACAAGTACGTGGCAAAGTGCTCCCCGCCGTTGCACTCCTGAACCGCCGCTGGACTGAGAATTCACACTCCAACGTCGGGAATGACACTTTCCTTTTCCGGTCCAGTCTTGGATATTTGCTGTCTTCCGAAAGGGAGTACCGCCTTGCTTTTCCTGCCACGGAGGGCACTCTGAAACTGGACACAGGTAAATGAGATTTGTGACTCTAATTAAGGAATATTGTCATTGTTTAATTCCGTGGGGATTAGAATGCCAACTTTGGCCAACAACAAGTCCAAACAACATTCCGTAATTTTTCCACGTGTTTCTGCGCCCCCTTTTTCAGGCGACGTTGCCCACAGCTGTGCTGTCAATCTCGAACCGCTGTCCCGCAGACAGGCACCTCTCGCCGAGGGCGTGGAGGTGTGTCTGAAGGGTGTGCTGCAGGGCTGGGATGCTTCGTCACTGTCGCGCGCCTCCGCAGAGTCATGGCTGCTCCGGTGCTCCAACACCAGCGAGGAAGGTGCCGCTTCCTTCCAGCGCGCACTCGTGGAGTTGTCGACTCGTTCGCTGCACATGGTGAGTTTTCAAATTGCTTGCTTTACGCAGATCGAAAAAAATAGAGACGAAATTGTGTGTTCACGCTAAGAAAAGCGTCTCTCTGATCCTGCCTGACACTGTTTAACAATTGCTACGGCGCATTTAAACGTTTACTCCGTTAGTACCGATTGCCACATTTCGAATCTACTCAAAACGACTCGCGGGTAAAGAAATGCAAAGTTGAAAAGAGTTTTTCCGTCCACCTTATGGCATGACTCCTTCTTGTGACTGACTGCCAAACCTCAAGTAAACAAGGCCACGTTTGACTTTCTATCTCATCGGCCAATCATTTCTGACCCCCCCCCCCCCCCCCCCCCAAGTTTGCTGAGGTGCGCCACAGCGGCCAGTCGTCCTCGGCCGTCCTCTCCCCCTGGTCCAACTTTACCGCTCTGCTCACCGTCCCCCGACCCGCCGACACTCGGCGCCATCACCTCGGCAACATCGACACCATTTCCAACAGCGGCACCGATGAAATCTCAGCTGACCTTCCAGAAGTTGTCAACAGTGTGCTGGGCATCGTATATGAAATGATGGAGCGAGACGGTGACGGCGCCGATGGTAAGGATTGGACACTTTATTCCAGGGGTGTCCAAACTTTTCGCCAAGGGGGCCATATTTTATGTGGTAAAATGTCGGGGGGGCCGACCTTGGCTGACATTCTTTACATTGAACAACAATATTGTTCAACAAATTTTAGTAAGCTTGTTAACTCGTCAGTGATGCCCCCTAGTGTCTAAATGCTATTACTCATTTAGTGAATGCTATTACTCATTTAGCCACTAGAGGGAAGCAGTACTCTATGAAACATCACTCACCAGTCTACGAGACCTCAGTCAATGCAACACGTGTTCCATTGCGCCCAACCTGCGGGCCAGACGGCACTGATTTTATGACGGGGGCCGAGGGCCGGATGAAATTCGACCGCGGGCCGGACTTTGGACATGCCTGCTTTATTCTCTCGCTGACAAGATTTTTGAGCAGCTGAAGTGCGCCACGTGCTACATATTCGAAACGCGCCGATGATTTTCACGTTTGCCCATTTGTTTTCTCCCTCAAGAGCAGCCAGATGTTCCATACGTGGTTCCCGAGTGGGCCCGGCAGGAACTCGGTCGTTGCTCGCCCAGAGTCGGTTTGTGCGAGACTTGGTTTCCGCATTCAGATCACTCGGGAGTGACTTCCCATCTGATGGAGTCTTTCAGGTAAGGAGAACAAGAGAGCGCAAGTTCACGACTCAGCCTAACGTTACGGCGGCTTGAACTTTTTGCCGCATGACTTCCGCTCTTTGTCAGGTTGCTTCATGCGGCGCCCGACCAAAGAGAGGAAGAGGAGCTTCTCTTCCAGACGGAGCTGATCAGTGATCTGGCAGATCTGTATCAGGCATCAAAGGCTACCGAGAGCAAAAACGGCAAGAAACGTAAGATTCATTCGGCTTACACGAAATGTGACTTGTCTATTTACTTCTTTTTTTTTTTTTTTTGTCTCTCTTCACAGGAGGCTCACAGCACACTCCGATGAAGCAAAAGATGAAGAGCATGAGCCGCTCGTTGCAGATGCTCAACGTGGCGCGGCTCAACGCAAAGGCCCACAAGTGGCGGGCCGACGAAGAGCCGGCGGCCGCGCCGGCGGGAAAAGGGGCGGAGAGAGCGGCCAAGAGACGCTCGAGTGACAAGAACAAAGCCGAAGGAGTCGACGTCATCCGTAAGTATCCCCATCAAGGCATTCTTTAGGATCGTGCAAAACATTTGGACTGTGCAACTCATGTCACGCGTTGGATTCCGTCATCAGTCTTTACCAGTCAAGCCGAGCTGCTGTCCCACGTGCGGTGCGTCTATGAGAAAAGCAACGCCGAGAGAGCCTCGTCTGTCCTGGATGCCGCTCAGCAGATCTCGGCTGCCGTAAAAAGTTTCCTGCTGGCAAAATCCCAACCGCGGGTGAGACGTCTTTTTTTATTTCTCGCACACCGTTTTTGACAACGGTCGCGAGCGACGCGTCTCTTTGGTTTACTCTCGTGCAGGTCGACGCCGTTCCGTTTTGCCAGCAGCACCTTTTGCGGAGCAGCGGATCCATCAGGCGGGCCTACAGCTCCCATGCCGATGTGGAGAGCAAAGTGCGAGAGTGAGTTTGCGCGTGTGGATTTGTCCACTCAAGCGAGTGAATCCAAGTCGTGAAATTGAGAAAAATCCAGAAAAAGGTTCATCCTCAAATGGCTGTAATGCATATTGTCGCCACTAGGTGTCAGCTCCAGGCGCTGCTCAGGTTGGAGTTATGCAAACTTTTCTCCCCGGAGGAGGTTGACGGGCTGGATGCTGAACAGATGGCAGAGGAGGTAAGAGGTGCAGCTGTGACTTCAAAGATTCAAGCATGCCCCCCCCCCCCCAATAAAGTCATGGCTACCATATGCAAAATAAGCCAATATTCTTTTCTCGTCAATACCGTTTGCTCCTCAGGTGGCTGAAATGCTCCGAATTATATCCCTAACAAAAGACCCGGCATGCCTCGCAAGCTTCCTTCAGGATGAAGTCCTCCCAGCGTAAGTGTTTCGAGAATCTCGTGATTTCGTCTTTTCCTCCACAAAACGTCTACAATTCGATCGGACTCGAAATGCCCATTGGCGCCACGGGGGGCTGCATTATACCGATTTGATTTGATTTTCGCAGAGGATAAAGAATATATATTTGCCGGTAGTCCATATAATCGTGACGAATCGAACAACGTATACACATTGATGTCTGTACATTGCTATATTCGTTTAAGAACAAATCGGATGCGTGCTCTTTTATTCTGTTTAGCATTTAGCATTTAGCTTGAAGTGCTTTGAATGCAATCTTATTTTTATTTTATTTTTTTAAACGCACGTCTGTTATCGCAGGTTCTTGACGGCCATCCCGAGGGTCCTCGCCGAAATTTATCACAGTCTGGGCACGCAGCCTCCCGAGGCCTTGCTGGCCGTCCTACCGGCGGACTTCTTCAGCGACGAGTCGCTCGCCAGGGACAGCGTTTCTCCGTCGCCCTCCTCGCCCCGCCCCTCTGCGCGTGACTCGCTTTCCAACTGTAGCGATCGCCTGCACGATCTGCGTCATCGCTCTGCTAACAAGAGGAGGTGAGAAGGAGGTTGCCTGGGGTCCCCCGTGGAGTGTCTTTTTTTTTGGGGGGGGGGGGCCTTTGACCCATTCAATGCATTCTAGGAATATTTTCCTTCCAACTTCAGTTATCTTATTGAACCGCTGTGGCGTTTATTTACTTTCAGGAGCGGGATGCTGACTCGTCATCGCAGTCTGACCGAATCCTCACAGAGTCTACGCCAGATAGAGATGCCAAAAAAGACGACACGGGCTGTAAGACCAACTCAGACGATTACCGTAGTCATCGATCACTGCGAGCTCATTTGTGTTGTGATCAAACTTTCATGTTTATTCTGTTTTTTTATCAGTCCAGATCAAAAGTTTGTCCGGCTCCGGAGAAACCAGTCGCAGTACCGCAACCCCAAAAGCAACAAAGCCACGGTACCAATTTGCCTCCCAATTTGGACAGACAAGTGTCTTCCCGTCTTAGAATTCCTCGCCATAATTTCTATTCTAAATCTGTAAATATGTTTCCGATTTGTCTCAGAGGTTACCAAAGTAAGAAGAAACCTGTTCAGTCCAGAGGCCGCGTCTCCGTCCAAGAAGAGCAAACTTTCCCGCAGCCAGTCCGTCTCCGCGGTGGAAGGCCCGAAGCGCAAGCGATCGCACAAGCACGATGGTAAAAAATCGTAAGCAAAAGGCCACCGATTTTTGTGCGATAACCAAATGGGAATTATCGTTGCTCCGTCTTCAGAGAGGCACAGACTCATCACAACCAAAGTATGTGAGACGCCCCACCACAAGCAGGTGTCAAATCGGCTCCTGTACCAACAAAAAATGGGGCGGTACGTGTCATTCCACAGTTGACCGCTTGGTGGCCTAGTCAAACCGTTACATTCATTCTCATTTTCTTTCCCCGTAGAAGCTCCGTCCTAAACGAGGATTGTGTTGTGGAGGAGTCGCCGCTCAAACCCGCCGAAGGTACCAATCGAAGCGTTTGTATTTTGAAGCTATTGCGTTGAAATCGACACTGTTCCCGTTTTTGCCAGAGGTCCGAAGGAGCCCGAGGTTAAAGGACTTTGCCAGGAGACACTCCAGCACTTTTTATTCGCGTTCCCAACGGCGGTCGCGCAACCTGGAGAGGGCGCTCTCCGCCTCCCGGCTTCCGCTCGGCGAAGGCGGGACCGGCGATGTGGACGTTGAAAAAGTCCGCTCTCCCGTGAGGCTTCTCTTTAGCGCCGCCCGGTCTCCCGCCCGTCCTTCCACTTCGACGGGCTCGACGCGGAGCGGCGCCACTCGGCTGTCTGCGGACTCCAGTGTCTTTGAGGTAAATATCTGCCGTTGGCTCGTCCCTCCCCAAAAACTCCTTCGGTCCGAGGTACCACTCTGAATTCTAACGCTGTACGCCAATGTCTAGAGTCCCAGCAAGACACCGGAAAAAACTCCCAAAAGATGCGGAGTAGCGACCCCGAGAACACCGAAAAGATGCGGAGTAGCGACCCCGAGAACACCGGCAACCCCCAAAACCGGGCCGTCTTCCAGGCCCCGGGTTCTCCCTGCCGCCGAGAGCCCCGTCGGACAACTTGCTATGGACCTTCGGGGCAGTCCTTTCAGATCTCCCGCCAGAAAGACTTTGGTGCCGGAGACGAGGCCACTGAAGGGAATTCTCAGGACTCCTGTCAAGTCTTCGGAAGCGGAGCCTTTTTCCTTCACGTTACATTCACCGTCCGCCACTCCCAAAAAGATGGTCTCTTGGTCTCCGTCCCCGCGGAAGAAACGTAGCGCGGCGGACGATGCCGTCGCTGCGCCGACGACGTCCCGTCGTTCACCCAGATTGTTGAAGACTGCGAAGCGGTTCTGCAGCCCGCCGAAAAGCCCCAGCGACATGCCGGGGACTTTCAAGACCCCCGACAAGACCTCGCATACCTTTCCCTGTCAGGTGACGTCGCCAGATACACCAAGTGAAAGGAGACCAGAGGCGGCGCCTTTCCAGTTTTCACCACCTCAAGTACACACCGCCTCACCGGAAGCCACCACGAGACCTCACGCCAGGACGCCCAGCCCGGTTCAACCGATGGCCACTCGGTCCAGACGAACTTCAAGTCCCAAAATCGGTTCCCCCTGGAAGCAAGCGTCTCCGGACGGCGTAACTCGCGTGCCGAATAAAGAAGCCGCTTTCATTCTGGAAAGCGGCGTGCAATTAACAGAAGGGACGAAAGCCCAAAGTGTTGAATCGTCTGCGAACGAGACGAGTTCTCCGTCGGATTCGCGGCCGTCGGAGTCTTCGCAACTCGACCCCGCCGCGGACGACGGTCATGACATTGTGGACGCGTCGGTGATCAAGACGCAGTTTAGCGGCGGCCTCAAGATGAACATTTCCTTTTGCCGCAAGCCTTCGAAATCCACCGAAGATGTTTTGACCGAGGCCGCCTCCACCAAGGACCCGGTTCTTCAGGCCCAAGCGACGCCCGGTTGCGGCTACGGCTTCCGACAGACGCCCGACCGCCAGCAGCGCGAGGCGGCCGCACGTTTGGGCTACGCCGGTGAATTCCCAAGGTTCTCAACCCCCCGAGGCCCACCCCGGCAGCATCGGCAACAAAAAGCTACGCCTTCGCCGAAATCCGCTTCCTATCAAGTTGAAATGGAAATGCAAACGTCCGGGCTTCCCAAACTCAAATTCAAACGTACGGACTCCACCGATGTCAACGAGGTTCTCGCCGAGAACGCTCCTCGCTCGGGAGCTCCGAGTCCTTTCCCCAAGCATCGAGATCCCGGTCGCGTCTCGCCGTCCGTCTGCAGCCACGCCACCCCCGCAAAAGGCGGAGTGGTCCAGACCCACATCTGCCAGTCCTACACGCCCACACGCCACCCCGCCGGGACCACGTCCCCCAGGGCCGTCGCGGACGTCTTCTCCCCGTCGCCTTCCCCGCAGAGTGTGGGGAAATTGACCCCGGACAACCTGAACAGGTGGCCCCGGAGGAAAAGAGCCCGCACGGGTGCCGTCGGAGCTAAAGAGCCCTCCCGGAAGGGCGATCTGACAGACGAGGCGGAACTGGGAGTGAGCAGGTTGTCGGACGCGGACGACCCCGACGACCTCTGCGGTAAAGCCACGGGCGGAATTTTGCCGTGGAAACGAGCGCGCTCGCCTTGTGGGGACGCCTCTCCTCGACATCCCGACGACGACTGGATGGCACCTGAGCCTCACCGAGATGGCGAAGAAATGATGTGGACCGCCGTCGGTGGAGACGTCCCGTCCAGTAAGTGATGAACCCTCGCATATTCATGAACAACGCCATCTTCTGGCAGCCATGTGCAAATACAAACATTTTCCCGGGTGGATTTGGTAGCTCGGTCCCCGAGCCTTTGCCAAATGCCCGGACTTCACCGTATAGCATCCGTCATGTCCGTGGAAAGATCAACCAAGAGAAATGCTAAGCGACTGTCGTTTTGTTTCATCCGTAGCCACGCCTCCAGGCTCCGTGGTGAGGAAGCCGGTAACAGCCGGTGGGATTTTGGCCCTCACTCAGTCTCCCTTGCTCTTCAAGGAAAAGCCGGCTTCCGCGAGCAGGAGAACGCCTCGCTTGAAAGGTAAGAGCTTGCTACCTTGTACGCAAAGCGGCAAGCGGCATTTTTTTCGACTTACCAGAATAAAAGCAGGCTCGAACGCTAATGGCGAAAGGTTGTCACTGCATCACAATGCGCGACACAAGTCCACAGAATTCGCAGGAAGTTGGTGAAAATGTAAACCCCGAGCTTCACTTATTTCCTCCATGAGTACATATCTAACCGGAGATATGGTGAAGTATTGTTGTAAAACACACCTGTACTGTGCTTTTGTCTTGGCGGGGCGGGGGCGCTGACTGTCCCTCACTTAAACCTGTTAGGGCGTTTAGTTGAGGATTTTGAGGGTAGCCACCACTACACCATCAGCGGCACATCTCCACATTCCGAACCAAAAAGAAAAAGAACAAACTGTAGTTTTTTTTTTGTCATGTCGCGGGCCGCTAAAAATGGATGACGAGGCCACAAGTGGCCCCGAGGCCATAGTTTAGACACCACTGGTACAACCAGTGGGCTGGACTCACCTCTCGTGAAATGCGCCGTGGAGGCCTGCGCATGCCAATTTTTAAAATGGCCGACAAAAAGGTTGCGCTCGTCGCCATTGTGCGTTTCTCCTCCACTCGACGACTGGACTTGAATCTTGTCCGTGTCGGATGTTGCAGACAAACTCGCAGTCGAGAGGAGGACGGAAGCGGACGAGGGCGTGTCGGGCTTCAGCCAGCCCACCCGGCGCTCGGGGAGCAGGAAGAGGCTCCTTCGCTGATGCGGCCCGCAGGTCAAACTCATCACACACTTGTTCATTTGAGGATTTTTTTTTTTTAAAGCCAACACTTCAAACGTGCTATGAACAAATATGAACAAATGGCCCTTTTCTCCAACCGTTTAGTTTTCTTCGGATCCTTTTTATATATTTATGTATAAATGTGTTCATGGACCAATTGGGTTCATTTTTTCAAACGTGTCCTTGCTGGAACAAGTTAAAAATCTGGAACGATTTTACTCAACCTCATTGTGTTTATTTATTGGATGCTACTGTTTTTTTTTTGTTTGTTTTGTTTTTTTCGCAAATGACAAAACAGATTTTAAGTCAACGGGAATGATTGAAGCTTTTATTGGTCATGTAAATATTCTACAGTCTTGTAAATAAATGCGAGTTTTCATAACATGTTTGCTGAGAATGTTTTTTGGCTTGTCAAATGCGCATCTCGTTATCTCGTGATTCAGTATATAGCGTATAATGACGGGTGTAACAAAAATACATCACTTTGTTTCCCCACAACCGCCACGAAGAGCGGTTTCAGTCAAGTTACGCAATACTGCATTTTAAAATCCTCGCCCTAATCACGGACTTTGGTCTGGGTACGGATTCCTCGGATCGTTTGTGTACATTCCACCATTTTTTCTTTTTTGTTTTAACACTTGCTCTGTGCTTTAGTCTCATGTAGTGCTTGCAACTAATCGCGCCCACGTAGTCGTGTTCTCTCCCTGCAGAAGTACAAAGTTGAACCTTGATCCCGAGCCCCCGATGGCTTGATAAGGAGCTCACGTCCTCAATGGGAAGGAGTGGCCCGGCCTTATTAGCACCCTTGTGACCGGAGGCAGCATAAATCCACGCATTTGATGACTGTGCTGACATGCTTGTCATGAACTCCAAATTGATGGTTTCTTACCAATCGTTACAAGCATAATGACATCATTGGCGAGATCTTTTTGAAACCGCCGTCATCGTGCCAATGTTAAAAAGCCAAGCATGACATTTTTTTTTTCTTTTTAGATTCTCAATCACCCAGGATCACCTTGGTATTCTACAAAGGTTGAAATGAGACACATTGGACCCTTCATCTTTTTTTTTTCAAAGACAATCATGCTATTAGACATGACATTGGACCCAGTTGTCCACGAATCATTATGTAAGTCATTCATGTAAGGACGTTGCAACACTGCAAATCTGGTAAGCATATTTAAAAGGATTACTATTATTAATAGAGGGCGCTAACGCAAAAGAATATCCAGCCGATGGGTTGAATTCGAAGCGTCACGCTTTACCGCAGCATGTGCAGCCCCAGCCGATGCCCTTCACAATTCGCACCACGTACTTCTGTTATCAAGTTCGCGATGATCAGAAAAACAGTTTCCGGTAGCAGGACTCTTCACAATAAAACCGTTTCACCATTCGTCACCGTAAGCCTCCGTACAAGCGACACGAATCGATTGCTGTTTATCGACGCAGATATTCAAGTATACACGTCGTAGCCATTTTGTAGCCCACGCGATGAAAGGAAAGGCTGTAGAGCTGTCTCTTGAGAAGCCGCATCTTGTTTTGAAAGCACACATCCGGTCACGCTCTCGCGCCTCCACTAGCTTGACGTAGTTTTTTTTTCTCCTCTCCTACTTTTCGCCGTTCCTTCACAGGCTCCATCAGCACCATCGCGCGCTCACATCCACCTGCTTTTCGTCTCTTGTCCTCCTTCTAGTCCGTCGGTGTGTTGACGACTCAACTCGAAGTTGATCGATTCCGTCAATTCGAAAGATGGCCAGCAGCTTCTCGAGGGTTCTGTCCTCCACACGCAACGTGGGGATCCTGTCGGTGGTCGGCGGCTCTCTGACGGCCGGATTTCTACTGCACCGGCAGCACGTCAACGCGGGAGCACCCGGGCGCAGGCTCTACCCTGCCAGGTAGCTGCATTGACGGGCCTTTCTTTCGCTTTATTAAATACAAAAAAAAGAAAAACAACTTAGTAAGTGTTTGTTTGGGTTTTTAAAAAAATATTTTCCTCCCAATTCGAAGTCGACTCGTGTGAATACGTGAAAAGGGCGCTAAAAGGCAGGGTGTGACGTGCCCTATTTCGACTGTAACTAGCATTTCCATTTTTAATAAGGTTTTTAAATACTAAATACAAAAAATGTGTATGAAATGTACATTTTCGTTTAACAAACTCTAAATACTTAATTGACTTCAAATGACTGGGAAAGGCTATTTTTAGACATCCTAATTAGTCGCGTGCTAACATTAGCATGCGGAGATGAAAGCCTACTGAGAGTAAAAGACATTTCTGCTGCTTATGTGTTGAATTCGTTTGTTGTTGCTTTTTTTTTTTTTTACTGGTGAAGAAATGAATTGGACTTTTTAATCCTCATTTTCGCCACGTTTCGTGATGTTGCCACTCTTGCTCATGTTTTAGCTTATTATCTTTCATTAAGCTTCTGTACGTCAATCTATCTCCAATCATAGTTCTTGAACTCAAACTCAAGGCTTAAAAATTGTACTAGGGACCAGATTCGGCCTGCTGACTCATGTTAAGTCTCACTTGCTAAGTACCAAAATTGCAAATTTTCTTCACTTTTCATGACACTGAGAAGCATTTTGCTTCACTACTTTCCCCTTTAAAATAACTAAAAAAAAAGATTAGATTTCTTTTTACTGGCTTCTGAGTGCAAAAAATAGTTATCCATTAATTCGTTGTATACTGTATATGTGATCATATGAGTCATAAAATACATTTATATGGGTTCGCAGTCCTAATAGCCCTCAAAGGAAAACCATAGCGACGATGTGGAGCCTGACAAAAATGAGTTTGCCATTCCGGCAGTAGGCTGTAAATTGGCTTAAGTGTTCAAAAACAACATTTTTTTAAGACATTGACACTTTGCATAAATCTAGTAAAACGTTTAAAAAAAGAAATTGCACAAAAATAATGATCTTACTATGTCATTCATCCGAGTCATTTCATTCTCGTGTCATTGAACTGATCACGACTGGTCAAAATAAAAATTGTACCTCACTCAATGTTTCAAAACAAACGGTTCTTAACGATGAAATGCAAACTTTTCAGCTAAGAAGTTCATGACAGCTGAACTGTATCTTTCTATTTATTGCAGTCTCGCTCCCTCGATATAAATAAAATCAATTCCCCTGCGTTATCACCGTGGCCTGACCTTTGGCTGGCACCGTATTGATAAATGTGCGCCCGTCCCGAGGCACGTCTCCATGTTACAATGTCTTTTGTTTGCGCAGCGCGGAGTATCCCGACCTGCGCAAACACAACAACTGCATGGCCAGCCACCTGACGCCCGCCATCTACGCCAAGCTGTGCGATAAGGCCACGCCCAGCGGCTACACGCTGGACCAGGCCATCCAGACGGGCGTGGACAACCCCGGGCACCCGTTCATCAAGACGGTCGGCATGGTGGCCGGAGACGAGGAGTCCTACCAGGTCTGCCCGATGTAGCCGAACGCTTGCCCCCGCTCTTTGCTAAACATAAGCTCATAAGCCGTGGGCGAAAAGAAACGATACTTTGATACTGTACCTCAATCGATTATTTTTTTTTTAGGTCGCTGCGCTGAATTCCTGTTGCGGTGAAACAAAAAATGAGGTCTTAAAATTGTTTGCAGGTGTTTGCCGACTTGCTGGACCCCGTCATAAAAGAGAGGCACAATGGCTACGATCCCCAAACCATGAAGCACCCCACCGACCTGGACGCCAGCAAGGTGCCGCTCGCCCTCCAACATGAGCTCAACATCGCATTCTTATTTCTATGCCCGCTTTTGAGGCCTGCACAACACCCAAGCTCTGTCCAATAGGAAAGAAGTAAATGGCGTCAAATGGTGCGAGTAGATTCAGGTGGTCCGGGAGACCCAGATTTGCATTTTGAGGTGCGGATAGGTTTAGCCTGGGTTGTTAGCGGAGATTACGGAGAGTCTTTGCCGCACAAAATGAAATTGTCTGTGAAAAGTGTTTTTTTGGGGGGGGGGCGAGTTTAAAATGACATGAAAGTGTTTTGGGTTCATAGTTTGTCACCTGTCGGAAGATTTTTTTGCGAGCGCGTTTCTATTTTCACCCGACTTTCAGCTCCAGTCGGGCCACTTTGACGAGCGCTACGTGCTGTCGTCCCGGGTGAGGACGGGCCGCAGTATCCGGGGGCTGAGCCTGCCGCCCGCCTGCACGCGAGCCGAGCGCAGGGAGGTGGAGCGCGTGGTGGTGGACGCCCTCGCCGGACTCAAGGGCGATCTGGCCGGGAGGTACTACAGCCTGAGCCAGATGACGGATCAGGAGCAGCAGCAACTCATCGATGTGAGCAACGACCTCGAATCGCATCATTGCATCTTGGAGGCGGTCTTTGGATGCGCGCTGAAATCAATTCATTGGATGACCGAATCAAAGTGTGGATGCTTGGGGCCTTTGTTTCCGTCAGGACCACTTCCTGTTTGACAAGCCGGTGTCCCCGCTGCTGACGTGTGCGGGAATGGCACGCGACTGGCCTGACGCCCGTGGTATTTGGTGAGTTAAAACTAGGTGTCTACCTCGTGGCTAGCCCGTGGCTACCTTGGCCTTACTACAGTGAAAGTCCTCTACAATGAAACCTACATGGGCGAAAATGCCCCCTACTGTGGAAATAAATGTCATGCATGAAAGCCATTCCCACTTTTCTGCCCCCCCCCCCTACAGCAAAAAAATTCACCTGTTCCGTTATGCGAAATCTTTTTCTCTGCTCTTGCCTCGCAACGAGATTCACTACAACGAAAACAAACCTTACTCAAAAGTCTAATCCAACCTCAGCATGCCACAGTGACCTCTGGTGCTTCGTTCTGAAACTGCAACAGCAACCACATGCGCAGTAGTCCAGGAAGTATTTGTTATTGTTCGTTTCAGATGCAGCACGAACGTTACATTGCTAAAATGGCTACGAAACGGACCTTTGCAGACAAAGAAGTTAAGAAAAGAAAAGCATTCGTGCTTGAAGACAGGACAAAAGGAATCAGAATGAAAAAGTGTTTTCATGTTTCTTGTGCAGAGCGTGAAATCTCCTTGCACGGAAGTTTAATGACAATAAAGGCAATCCAATCCAAAATTGATGAAGTGAAAGTGAACACTGATCGTAAATTTCTTTCCCGATTTTCTCTTTCTACGCTTGCCATTTGAAGTGTCAAATAAGTGTATGCTCATATTTATGCACTAAGTATTGGAATACAAATAAAGAGTACACACACACATACGTTTTGTGTGTGTGTGTGTTTACATCCGAGATCAAATTCGCTACAGTGAAAAGCCCCCTGTTGTGAAAGATCTCTTGCTGCAAACGTGATTTCATTGTAGAGGAGTTTCACTGTAATTCATCTGCACTCATTCGCCTTTCAGGCACAACAACGACAAGACTTTCTTGATTTGGGTCAATGAGGAGGATCACACCAGGGTTATCTCCATGGAGAAGGGGGGCAACATGAAGCGAGTCTTTGACAGGTTCTGCAGAGGCCTCAAGGAGGTTCGACTCGGTCTGGCTTTGCCTTGCAATGAGAGCCATTACAATGAGTGTGTTTCTCTTCGCGCGGGCTCGCCTCAAAAGGTTTCTCTGCGCAGGTGGAGCATCTGATCCAGGAGCGAGGCTGGGAGTTCATGTGGAACGAGAGGTTGGGCTACATCCTCACCTGCCCCTCCAACCTGGGCACTGGACTGCGGGCGGGGGTCCACGTCAAACTGCCCCTGCTGAGCAAGGTAAGCGCTGCGCTTGAGAGGACGCTTGCCGTGGGGGCTTGTCTCATTTTTTTTTTGCCGGGGACCCCCCACCCCACCCTCCAGGACCCTCGCTTCAGTAAGATCCTGGACAATCTGCGTCTGCAGAAGAGAGGCACGGGTGGCGTGGACACCGCCGCCGTGGGGGGAACCTTTGACATCTCCAACCTGGACCGTCTGGGACAGTCCGAGGTAGAGCGCTCAACTTATGATGGACGGTGACGTCACTATTTGGGCGGTGATGAACGGGCACGCCCCGTGTTCCCACTTGATAAGGTCCAGTTGGTGCAGACGGTGGTGGACGGCGTCAACTACCTGGTGGAGTGCGAGAAGAGACTGGAGAAAGGCCAGGACATCAAGGTGCCCTCGCCCATCAAGCAGTTCAAGTAGAAGCCCGCTTGCGCCCCCCCCCCCCCCCTCCTGACCCCCAGATAGACAAGAAATAACAAATGTCAGTGTTTCATTTCATTCTCATTCATAGCCAGTATAACCCCAACCGCCTCTGTTATAATATAAGCATCATATTTAATACTCCTGAGTAGGGTGTCAAAGGGGTGGAAAATATCCGGGGGGGGCAGTTAAGTTGGAGGATTGGAAATATGCGCTAATTCTATTCTTTGTCATTAGAAGACGCGTTGCCTTTTGTCTCTCTTATAATCGACGTGACAATACAGAAAAAAAAGGGGTCCTCCTCCGAGTCTTTATCTTCTTCTCAAAACCTGTGCAGATCTCTTATTCCAAGTCACAAGTACAGGGATGGGTTCATTTTTACAAATATCGAATGGGTTGGATTCCAGATGACAAATATAAACAACCAGTAGAAATGTGGAAATGTTCCAACTTGTAATTTTACAACCCTACTCCCGACACTCTAGAGCAGACATGTCCAAAGTCCGGCCCGCGGTCGAATTTCATCCGGCCCTCGGCCCCCGTCATAAAATCAGTGCCGTCTGGCCCGCAGGTTGGGCGCAATGGAACACGTGTTGCATTGACTGAGGTCTCGTAGACTGGCGAGTGATGTTTCATAGAGTACTGCTTCCCTCTAGTGGCTAAATGACTAATAGCATTCACTAAATGAGTAATAGCATTTAGACACTAGAGGGCGTCACTCACGAGTTAACAAGACATCACTCCGTGTTTATATTGACTGATATGTCATATTTCAAATTCCTGTTTCAAATGAACCAAAAGAAATTCTTAAGATTGTTGAAATTCAAATAAAAATGGAAATGTGAAACAGACTGGCTTACTAAAATTTGTTGAACAATATTGTTGTTCAATGTAAATAATGTCAGCCAAGGTCGGCCCCCCGACATTTTACCGCATAAAATCTGGCCCCCTTGGCAAAAAGTTTGGACACCCCTGCTCTAGAGCCACAGAAAACACCGCACTGGGCTTCAGTGGTATTCATTTTAATGTAATAAGTGGAAGCCAAAAAGTCCACCGGCAGCTTGCGAAAAAGTGAAAGATGGCAACTGCAAACACTCTTGGATCGCTGAATCCGGCGCGGATTTGTTTTGGTTCTGCCACCGTTGCCCACGGCATGCCCCACCCCGCGCTGACCTCAGCTCATGACATTGGTGCTCATGCTACTCATCACTCAAGTGGATTTGAATGTCCAAAGCTGCTCATCGCTGATTGTCACACGCGTGTCTTTTATTAAACACATCGTCCATTTAGCAGAAAAGACGTCTGCTGCCTTTTGTCTTCCTTCACTTTGAGAAGCGAATGACTGAAGGAAACGCCAAGGGAAGGTTCATGAAGCAGTCGGCAATCTGGAGCCTCGTTTACAAGGCCGGTCATTTGTAATGCCTTTTTGCCATGTCACTCTGCTTCGAAATTGATTTTAGGGTTTGGGTAAGGTTTTAATTTGGGATTTCAAAAAAAAAAAAAGGGTCAGCTCAAATGTTTGTCACGTTTGGACGCGGACAAAAAAGTGGCCAGTGTTTTGTTTTCTCTTGCTTTTTTTTTTTTTTTTTTTCCGAAGCGATGTGAAGCGTTGGAGGAGCTTAACGACGAGCATGACATCAATATCTTTCCCCTTCTCCTCGTTCCACATTATGATAGCGGGAGACAGCTGGTTGCCATGGCAACCGCTTCTGGTGGGGGGGGGCTCTCATGGGGGCAGGACAGAAACAAGAGACTGTATGGTGACAAAAGAAGGAAATCACATCCGTAGTACGGTTGTTGTAAACTTGTCCCGTTTTGACATTTGGAAGCCATTTAAAAACAACTCATTGTCATTATTTCACTCTGAAATATGATGACTTTTCTTAAGGGCTACCCAAAACAAACAAACAAACAAACAAACAAAAAGATCACATGAAAGAAGGCTGAAACCTGGTTTTCTAATCTATCCAACTCATCCAGAGAGCGCCCCCTGCTGGGTTGTTTTGCACTTTCAAGTAAGTACTCTTGTCATTTCGAAACGGCTTCATATAGGAATCGCTTTTATCTCATCTACAGTTACATTTTGCTAATATATTTTAATCAACAATATGGATTATGAGACATTACTTTTGGAAGGGGTACAAAATTCTTCCAATTGACTATTTCAGGGTTCGTCAAGTGGCGCGATGCTCCATCGTCGGGCATATAAAGCCCCTTGTTTTTCAAATAAAGGGTTAAAAATCCGAATGCAGGTAGAAATGTCGACTATTTCAGCCATTTAAACTGCCTGCCCTCAAACTAGGGCAGTGGATAACGGCGTCCGGCGGTTCAGCAAAATGCGTCATGAAATTGCGACAAGAGAATCAAACGCGTCATGAAATTGCGACAAGAGAATCGGTTTCTAATTTCTCAATTAGCAATCTTTTTTTTTCAAATATTCTGCCTAGATAACACGTCCTGGCACTGGCAGAAAAGTAAACCTCCTACAAATCGGTTGGGAATTGAGCAAGTCACCACTAAATTAATCGTAGACTTAGTTGGAAAGTTCGTCCCTCCGAACACGGCCGACAAACCGGCACGTTTGTAAGCGCGCTTTTATCTTCGGTTAAAGGTCTTCCACTAAATCAGTGTACTCTCGTCATGATGACTGGCGAACGAAGTAGTCGTGCTCCGATTGGCCGCCTCTCGACGAAGCGCCGGCATGCTGCACTCTGATTGGTTCACACGCGGTGAGCGAGACATCCACGCGACCAATAGCGGGCTGCCACAGTGTGATAAGGAGCGGCGCAGAGGCTCTTCCAGTATCTTCCCCGCCTCCTCCGTCTTTTCCTTTCGATCAGCGGCCCGCAGCGAACAACAAGCTCAAGAACCTCGACGTTTTTCTCCTCCCCATCGCAAGTCTGTTTCGAGGACTTCTTGAAACGACAACCGAGTGCGATGCTGACAATAATCTTCCTGGCCGCGCTCGCCGGGCTCTCCAGAGCCAGCGATGTGCTCGAATTCACCGACGACGACTTTGAGAGCAGCATTGAGAACCTCGAGCTCATCCTCGTTGAATTTTATGCGCCATGGTGAGACATTGAAACGACTTGGATAATTTTTCCCCCAGTCAAAGAGTAAAGCTGCTTGTAAGCGTAACGACTACGCTAGCTTGTTTTTGGCGTAAATGTCTTAACTGGCTCAGCGTCTAGCGTGCGTGGCACCTTATTAGTTGAAATTATTTTTCACAGTTATGTTACTGAGAAAGAACGTTATTGTTGCCTTAAAATATAGGCTCGTGATGAAATGTTAGCATGCTAGCTACCAATATGTGAAAATATAACCGCGTCGAAACCATGACTCCCATAGAAACATTTCGTTTATGATAAACTACAAAAACATCCAAGCAGCTGCCTGTTTTGACACGCGAAACGACCGTCATAGAGAAATTTCACGTAATTTTCGCACTTAAAAAGCACAATTTGGTAGCATGCACAAGGAAGTTGGAGGCGTGCCTTCTCGCAGTGTAATGCTCCGATTGGACGACGAAGTTTGGGTGGCCGCATTTGATTGGTTAATACAAACTATGACGTTTTGTCCATATAGCGAAACGACTTCGACGCCGTGGAAAGTGAAACAATGTCGGCGAAGAAGAAAAAAAAAACTTTTAAAAAATGTGTTTGGCTTTACACAACAAAAAAGTATTGCTAAATAATGCATGCAGCTACCAACTCGTTGGTTCTACTAATTTCAAGACGAAATTTACATGGACATTTGTTCAAGTTTTTTTTAAAGCAATGTTAGACATTACATTCATACACAAATGGTCAAATATGACCATGCAAGACATCAAAGCGAGATATTGAACGTCGTGCGCAAAAAGGAACAAAAATAACGACCAGCCGCTGCTCATCTGTAAGCACTTTGAATGAGAGACTCATGGTTTCGGTCGGACCAATATAAAAATGGCAACTATTTGTTGGAATCTGGTTACTGAGAACTGTCACGGTGCCCTTGAGCAAGGCATGACCCCCACCTCATCTAGCACCTCACGCGCGTGACTTTATTTCCCTCATGTGCATTTGTAACGTCCTGTTAAGATTCCTAAACATTACCAGCCGAGCAAACACTTTCCTCGGTCTTATTTACCAAGCGCAGCGCAGATTACACATTTTGCTCCTCTGTCCCATTAAGGTGCGGCCATTGCAAGCGCCTCGCCCCCGAGTACGAGGCAGCGGCCACGCGTCTGAAAGGCATCGTCCCCTTGGCGAAGGTACTCGACGGGACAATTACCGGCTTTCAACTCGTATTTGAACACTGCATTGCCCCCCCACCCCCACTCTCTTCCAGGTTGACTGCACAGCTCACACCAAGACCTGCAGCAAATACGGAGTCAACGGCTACCCCACCCTGAAGATCTTCAGGGGCGGAGAAGTCTCTGGACCCTACGATGGCCCCCGATCTGCAGGTACCGTTATACTGTACTTTGATTTAACAGGTCGGACTTATGTGAGTCAATATTTTTTTTTTTTGTGTGTGTCTCTCGTAGATGGGATTGTGACTTTCCTGAAGAAGCAAGCCGGCCCCGCCTCCGTGGAGATCACCGCCGAGGCGGAATTCGAGAAGTTCATCGCCGATAAAGACGCCAGCGTAGTCGGTGAGTCGACGCGGGCAATTTTAACGAGAACGTTTGGAAGTCATCTCGTTGTCGGCGTTTTCCCATGCAGGCTTCTTTGCCGACAAGCAGAGCCCCGCGTACGCCGAATTCCAGAACGCCGCCAGAGACCTGAGGGAGAATTACCGCTTCGCCCACACCAGCCTGGAGACGCTCCTCCAGAGCCAAGGCGTGGACGGAGAGTGAGTGTGCTCCACTTTGCAGCTTCACCAGAAGCCGACGGTCAATTCTTAACGGTCCTTTTTTTTTTTTTTTTTTTTTTTTTTTTTTTTTTTTTTTTTTGGGCGTTCATTTATTTGGAATCTGCAGGGGCGTCATTCTGTTCCGCCCGCCCAGACTCGGCAGCAAGTTTGAAGATGCCTCGGTCAGATTCAGCGAGGAGAAATTCACCAAAAACAAGCTCAAGGCGTTCATCAAGGACAGCGTGTACGTTTGTGCGGAATAAAAATTTTTTTTTTTTTTTCCTTTTGAGCATCCGCGTCGGTCGCCGTTGTGCATTATGGATGACTGTAAACTGATTGGCTCTCCTCTGTTCAGCTTTGGAATCTGCCCCCACATGACTGATGACAACAAAGACCAGCTGAGGGGGAAAGACCTGCTGGTGGCCTACTACGACGTGGATTACGACAAAAATCCTAAAGGCTCCAACTACTGGAGGAATAGGTACGGGAAGATCGTAATTTTTTTTTTTTTACCCGACAACGTGGGTATTTCCATTTCCGTTCATTGCAACGGGATATCAAAGCCGCCTCGACAACAGCTCGCGAGACTTGAGCCGCGCTCTCTCGCGTGTCGGCAGGGTGATGAAGGTGGCAAAGAGCTTCTTGGACCAGGGCAAGGAGCTCGGCTTCGCCGTAGCCGGCAGGCAGTCGTTTGGCCACGACTTGGCCGAGTTTGGCTTGGATGGCGCCCAGGGAGAGCTCCCCCTGGTGGCCCTCCGCACTGCCGCAGGAGACAAATACGTCATGACCGAGGAGTTTACGTAAGTGGCATGCGGCGGAATATCGCCCGGGTTCCGGCTCTCTCGTCCCGCCCTTATTTCCCGCCGACGTCTTTTTGTTCCCCCGACCAGTCGTGACGGAAAAGCTCTCGAGCGCTTCCTGCAGGACTACTTTGACGGCAAACTGAAGCGTTACCTCAAATCGGAGCCCATCCCGGAGAACAACGACGGACCCGTCAAGGTGACCCGGTCGCTCAAACGAGCGCCCGCGCGTCTTTAAAATTGCCGCTCGCCAAATTGTGGGCCCCGGTGTGTGTTTTCAGATTTTGGTGGCAGAGAACTTTGACGCCATCGTCAACGACGACGGCAAAGACGTGCTTATCGAGTTCTACGCTCCCTGGTGCGGTCACTGCAAGAGCCTGGAGCCCAAATACACGGAGCTCGGAGAGAAGGTGCCGCAGCGCGGGGACCCTCCTCCCAAATTGGATTCATTCGATTTCGCAGAGGATTCCGAATTGCAACTCCCGTTTCTCGTTTTAGCTTGCCAACGATCCCAACGTGGTCATTGCCAAGATGGACGCCACGGCCAACGACGTGCCGTCGCCTTACGAAGTAGCCGGGTGAGTCGAGAGTCATATTCCGTCCGCAACACAAATTGGCTTGTCGCATGACGTAGCCAATGCGGCCCTCAAGCGAAAAGAGCGCCTCGTTGTAATAATGCTCCAAACTTTCTTCCTTTAGATTCCCGACAATCTATTTTTCACCAGCCGGCAGTAAGATGCAACCAAAGAAATATGAGGCGAGTATTGACAAACGCTCTACTTTTAATGAACACGCACAATCATTTTTAGACATTTTGAACGTTTAAGTCGTCTTGTGTATTTTGGGGAACTTGGCTGGAGAAATGTTTTTGTTAATCACCGTTTTGCTTGATCCCGAGCGACCATTTTGGACTGAGGAAAGGAGCTTGATTTATTCAGGCCTTAGCGTTGACCAATAGGAAAAGTCTGTGGCGCCCTCGTGTGGCGTCGGTCGGTATTCCTACCTCAAATTGGTCCTAGCTGACTGCTTTTGGAATAACGTGACCCCTCTGTCTGCATTTGCTGTCTGCCGTAAAGCACTTGCGGTCAACAGCGTGCATCTCCGATGCGCTTACTAAGACATCCTTTTTTTTTTTTTTGATGCTAATGTTGTCATCCTGCGGTGCTGCAGGGAGGCCGCGAGGTGAGCGACTTTGTCTCCTACCTGAAGAGGGAGGCGTCCAACCCTTTGGTGATGCAAGAGGAGCCCAAGAAGAAGAAGAAGAAGCAGCACGATGATGAGCTATAAAAAAAAAATTAAAAAATAGTCTCCAGATTTGGGAACTTGATGTCCCCGCTGCAACTTAATGCAATTTTTTTTTTTTTTCCAAAGTGTTCAGGAGGAATCAACGGGAGAGAAGTAAATTATATTCCACTGTCTTGGTGAACTACAAAATGCTCTGAAGCTAAGTTGATACTGTGGAAGATGTGGAGCCGTTTCTTTTAAGTGAAGAGGGTCCCCTTTTTCAAAAATTTTTTAAACGTTTTTTTTTTGTTTGTTTGTTTAAAAATGAGGAAAAAAAGCCCATTGTCTACTCTGCACCTACGGCTGACAATGCACTTGGGCCATGCATCATTCCACATCACCTGCCTCAGTTTTTGTTGTTGTTGTTGTCGTCACGGGTGGGGTTGGGGGGGTGTAGCGGCAACAGTGAATGCCTTTTTGCTTGTCTGTTTTTGTACATTAGGAAGGATTGTGAAATAAAAAGGCCCACAAAACCCCAACTAAACTTATTATTTGAAGCACCAACACTGCCATGGGGAGGTTTGTTTTGAATGTTAACATAATGTAGTTTACACAGCTAAGCATTGGTTAGCCTTAAGAAAATAAAAATGAATTATTACAATTGACATTAGCGTAGACATGACATCAATGCATTGATATTCGTAGATTAATGTACTAACTAGGGCCCTCTTCCTCAACTGGCGGACCGCGATCCACGACCGGACCGCCGACCTCCTCTGTCCGGGCCCTCGGCAAATTGTATAAAATAATTTATAAAGTGATTTTTAAGTTATACATTTTATATTTGTGGACTATAATCTGCGCATTACCGCGATCGCTTGTTGAAATTATCCGATTATTAACAGATGTAAGGCAGAGGACCGCGGCAGCGCGACTTTGTGTGTATAATTGGAGACCCTGGTTGAGCAGGGCATGTCGGCGATAACGATGCGCTGATTGGCTCCTCTGAACTGAAGGTGTGTCCATTCACAAGCGTCAGCATATACAAGGCGCTGATTGGCTCCTCTGAACTGAAGGTGTGTCCATACATAAGCGTCAGCATATACGAGGCGCTGATTGGCTCCTCTGAACTGAAGGTGTTTTCTATACATAAGCGTCAGCACGCGTCTATCCCAATAAACACGCATTCAAAATAGTTCATTGTGGCCGGAAACTTACGCATGGTCAACGTGTGCTCACAGCTTCAGTCCAGGAGAGCCGCACACACAATTAGGACGAAGGTTTCGATTGTGTGCAGTTTTGCTCCCATCCACCAGGGGGTCTTTGAGAGCTGTTTAACAGCAGAACAGGTAAATAAACGTCACAATGGCTTCCTCTAAAATTGCTTCAAAGAGAAAGGTGGACAGTGAAAATCGGCGTTTCAATGAAGAATGGACGGACAACTGTGCTTTCATTCTACCTCCGTCGAGCACCAAGCCGTCTAATATGCCTAAAGACGGTAGCTCTGGTCAAGAGTCAAAATATTAAACGCCACTATGTGACAGAGCACAGCTCTTTTGAACGGGATTTCCCTCCTAATTCAGAGCTAAGAACAAACGAAATAAAGAAACTGAAAAGGTCAGATCAAGACTCTGTCACGTTGCGCCCGAGGCGATGAAAAATCGCCTCGTGCACAACAAAAAAAATAACGAGGTGGATCCCAGGAAAAAAGCAGACACGAAAAGATCTTATATGAAAAACAAAGGGTTTTAATACAAACAAAAAGAGCCCGACAGGGAAAACGGTAACAGAAAATGCTGGTCAGATAAGGACCAGGAAATAAGGAAAAACAACCGAAAACGCTCGCGAAAAAACAAAGAGCGAGGAAGTATTGAGATCAGTAATCTAGCGCAATAACAATTTGGATGAAAACGCGAATAACAATAGTAGTGGCCGTAAGGCAAAAAGGCAGCGAGTAAATTCGAACGATAAGTAGCGAGAGAGAGCAATGGCACGGTAAGGAATTCTCCGGAGTCTCTTAACCCTCATATTATGTTGAAAAAAAAACCCCCGCCACCTGCTGGCGGGCAGGCGACGTGACAGACTCAAGCAGGAAGATCACATTGTGACAGAGCGCCTCACTGAAAGTGGCCTGGGTTCTGGGTAAGCATAAGAAACCATTCTTTGATGCAGAAATTATAAAAGAATGCATGACTGAAGTTATGGGCACAATGTTTGAAGGCAAAGAAAAGGAGCAAATGACAGCCAAAATAAAGTAAATTCCACTGTCAGATTCCACATCGACCAGTCGAGAGAAGTACGTGCTAACTAACCCCTCCCCCTTTTCTAAACTGCAACGCCCACCTGTGCTCCCAAGTACACCGACTTCGTAAAAGCATAACCGGCCGTGCGACAGGCAGCCTCAACTTCTCACTCCCTTGTCCTTCTGCGATAACACCTTTGGTGGATACCGAGAATGTATCTCCTCGTCCTCTTTGTTGCGGCTCTCCAAACACTCAACGTGACGCCTGGTAAGTGCACTTTGTTGGCAATTTATTTATTGCGCGAAAGATTGAGGAACCGACCGGTAACCGGTCTATTCGCGTGTCCGCTGTCTCAACATTGACCAGCAGATATATGTTGACGATTAAATATGGAAAGGCGAACCCACGGTCATGAAATGTTAGACTGCGTCAGTCGTCGAGCAGAAAAAGAGTAGCTTCAACGTTGCATGTTAATCTACCCATCCATCCATCCATCTTCCGAACCGCTTGATCCTCACTAGGGTCGCGGGGGGTGCTGGAGCCTATCCCAGCAGTCATCGGGCAGTAGGCGGGGGACACCCTGAATCGGTTGCCAGTCAATCGCAGGGCACACAGAGACGAACAACCATCCTCAAGTCAAATTTTCGACACAGCGTGTCGTGTTGTGCTCTTGTTCTGTGTCTTGTTCTGTGTCGTTCGCGACTGGTATTCAAAGTTTACTTATGTTTGTTTTACTGTAGGGGAGCCGAGCCAAAAGAGCCGCCTCTCTAAAAGTAGCCGGTGGCGCGCGAGGGGCGGGGCTTAAAGTTCGTCAGTGTCAGTTCTGTCGGTGACATCAAAATTTATTACAGGATCAAACCGCACCGCCACAATGCCTGACATGTAAATAAGTCACGTGGTCTAGTGACGTCGCTTCGCGAACCCGGAAGTACACAAAACACAATGTGGGTGTAGGCGTTGCGCGAGGCTGCCGAACCGAAAGCAAAAGACTAAAACTTTCTTGTCTTTTCTTTCAGCGCGACATACGCTGCGTTATTTCGTGACGGGGTCCTCTCAAATCGCAAATCTGCCAGATTACTGGGAGGTCGCGTATGTGGACGACGTTGAGATTTTGCAGTTTGACGGCAACAGCCGCAAAACGAAAGCCAAGCTGGACTGGGTGAACAAAATCGCAGCAGAGGATCCAGACTTGTTGGATCGAGAGCTGTACAACAGTATCGGCAATGAGCAGGTGTTCAAAATCAACCTTGAAATCGCTAAAGAGCGCTTCAACCAAACTGGAGGTTCGTTGTCCGCTCGTACAACGTAGCGGGTGTGTCCCGACTCATACATTTGTAAATTTCCCCAGTGTGGGACGAATAAAGGATATCTTATCTTATCTTATAAACGCGAACGTCGCTGCCGGCTTCTCTCTGTTCATTTCAGGCGTTCACATGATCCAGTGGATGTTCGGCTGTGTATGGGATGACGAGACTGGTGAGGTGGATGGTTGGAGTCGGCACAGCTATGACGGAGAAGACTTCATCTCATTTGATTGGAAAACGATGCGATGGATCGCAGCCAATCCACAAGCTTTCATCACAAAGAACAAGTGGGAACAATTGGACGGCTACAAAGAATACACGAAGAGATACCTCACTGAGATTTGTCCTGCTGACTTGAAGACGTACGTCAGCCATGGGCGGGACTTCCTGATGAGAACAGGTGCGGTGGCCGCTCACACTCTCTCGTCCCCGCACGGTCTCGCTTTCTTTCACTCTCTCGACATGCTCGCCGCCGGTTGTCTTCTCGGCGCGCTTCCAAGTTGTCCCGGCTCGCCGTTCCCTTCGCCGTCTCGATCCTTACGCGTTCCCTGAGCATCATTCCCTTGCGCCTGCTCTCCCAACTTCCTCCTCTCCCACATTTCTCTTTGCTCAGTTCTTCTCGCACTTTCTTTCTCTCTCCATCTTTGCTCCTCACACGTGTTCTCTGGTCGTCTTTGCCCCCCCCCCTAAGTCGTTCTCTCCCTCCTCGCCGCAGAGCTTCCGACGGTGTCTCTCCTCCAGAAGACGCCTTCCTCTCCGGTCACCTGCTTCGCGACGGGTTTCTACCCCTTCACATCGGATCTTTACTGGACGAAGGACGGCGAGCAGCTGTACGAGGACGTGGAGATGGGCCGGACGCTCCCCAACCACGACGGAACCTTCCAGACCGCGGTCCACCTGAACGTGGAGGTGCCGCCCGACGCGGAGGCCAAGTACGAATGTGTGTTCCGGCTAGCCGGCGTCGAGGAAGCCATCGTCGTGAAGTTGGACGGCAAAAACATCCTGAGCAACGCGCGCGACGCAGGTGAGCCACTTGAATCTCCTTGCGTCACCTCGGGACCGACTCTGGCGAACGGCGTCGTGACGAGCCCTTCACGTGCTTCTCTTCGTCTTCATGGCCCACATCTTTGTTGCCACGTGAAAAGAAGAAGAACGAGTCAAGATGGTGGTGGGCGTCGCGTTGGGGGTCCTGGCTGTGCTGGTGCTGGCGGCGGGGGTGGCAGCGGTCCTTGTCAAGCGTCACCGGAAGAGACGAGGTGAGGTACACCAAGATCTGGTCTGTCGGGAAGATCCAAAGAGAACTTGCGCCACTTGTGGCAAAAAAGTCCGTCGTCCTAAAACTTTCTTTCTCTTTCCTTCCAGCAATGTACTCTGCAGCGTGTAAGTAAAACATTTTCTGTTTCCTTTGAGCCACGCTTATCGGTACGTCACTAATATGAGTTGTTTCGACACAGAGGATAAAGAATACGCAAAATAACACCGTGTACTGTACGGCGCAGACACGGCAACAGTTGTAGAATAAAAAGAAGTAGAAGATCGGACAGCGTCGCAAAAAGTCATTCGGCAGTGAACGTCTCAGCGGAGCAAATCCTTTGGCGCGAGTCGTGACTCGTTTCGCTTCACATCTCACTCTGCCGTTGCACTTCCGCAGCCGTTTCCGAGCCCCTTGCTGAGGGAGACGCGGCGGCCATCGCACGGTGAGTTAGCTCCCGCGCCATCTTTGGAATGTGGAAATGCTGTCGGCCATCTTGGATGTGGATTCTCGTTCACGCTTTGCTTCCGCTCTTCTCCCTTTCAGACGCCAAGAAGACGAGAAGAGGCCCGCTGAGCACGTTCTCATTACAGCGCCTTTGAAAACGCAGAAAAAAACGTTTTTATAACACAAACTACATCATTATAAAAATTGTAAAATACGTAACTTCAGGCCTTTTTAAATATGAACACACAAGGGTTAAGTAGCGCTCCTAAGGTGTCTGTTTTTGGGTTTGTTCCATTTCAAATGGAAATTATTATTTATTGAATTTGTCGTCGGCAAGATTTTGCCGCGGCCAGCAGAGGAAAGTTTATGGCTCTCTGTCTAGTTTTGATTGTGTTTGAGCGAAGGGCACTCCGCCGTTTCCTCATCGGGTCTCGGCAAGCTTTGTCGCGCGGCCAAGTCTCTGTTGGATGAATTGATTTTGCTCGCTGTTGTATCCTCGACCTTTTAGTTCTTGTTTTGCCGTTGAACTTTGGAAGTATTTTCACGCAGCAGGAAGTGGTAAAAAAAAGTGTGGGACGAATAAAGGATATCTTATCTTTATGATACTTTTTTTTTTAAAATTGATCTTATCTTTGGTTTGGCGTAATTGGACTTCTTCTCGCTGTTCCCTCGAACTTTGCCTTTTGTTTGATGAGATTTTTGTTTGTTTGTTTGCTGGACGGCCCGGTAGTCCAGTGGTTAGCACGCCGGCTTCACAGTGCAGAGGTATCGGGTTCGATTCCAGCTCCGGCCTCCCTGTGTGGAGTTTGCATGTTCTCCCCGGGCCTGTGTGGGTTTTCTCCGGGTGCTCCGGTTTCCTCCCACATTCCAAAAACATGCGTGGCGGGCTGATTGAACACTCTAAATTGTCCCTAGGTGTGAGTGTGAGTGCGAATGGTTGTTCGTTTCTGTGTGCCCTGCGATTGGCTGGCAACCGGTTCAGGGTGTCCCCCGCCTACTGCCCGGAGACGGCTGGGATAGGCTCCAGCACCCCCCGCGACCCAAGTGAGGATCAAGCGGTTCGGAAAATGGATGGATGGATGGATGTTTGTTTGCTTTTCCTGGCTCCTTGTGGCCAGCGATTTCAGCCTGTACTTTTCTGCAATAAATATTTTTGTTTTTGCACTTTATCTGATCCTGCATTTCTGGAATCCAAAGCACGATTTCAGTTTGGTTCTGAAGAACCTGACAGAAAGCCTTGGTCAACCTGTTCTTCGTGACACGTTTGTGACTTGCGCAAATAGCAATCAACTTTCTTCTACTCGAATTCCGACTCTATCCGTCAAAACGTCGATTTGTGAATAACACAAAGAAGGAGCATTTTTGAGAAGTGACAACTGGCCATGACGCGGTTGACAAACCAAACGGAAGTACAATTTGTGGAGTGAATATTAATGAGCAGTAAATACATGAGTTGGATATCTGAACAGATTGTTATGGTAACCATCCTAAACGTTAAGACTCCTCTTTTTGCACTTGGGTTGACTCTCCAAGATTAGAAAACCTGCCAAACATAGCTAAGAACAATTTGTGGCACATGGTCGAGTTGTGACTGGTGTTTTGCATTCAACAAGGTTTTGACACACAAAAGTCAAATCAATTGAAGCAATTAAGGCAGAAAATGAGAATTATTACAGCCACATTGTGATGTGAAATATTTTATACCTCAATACCGAATACCTTAATTGAGATCTATATGGGATAATTAATGAATAATAGTTTCATACTAACATTTCGTTTCAGTTCAATGTAAGGTCATGCCGCAGCACAATATTTCAGGAGAAATATCGCCCCCCTCTTAAAATAATGGCCCCAGTCATATTTTGGGGAATAAAAACAAATAAAAACATCTCGTTGTGCAAACATTTCCCTATACTGCCGATAAGGGCACTAAAGAACAAACAGACTTACTCGCCAAGCGCCCAAAAAACGCGAAGAAGAAAACGCGGAAGTTCTTCAGGGCGTAATGTTGTCATGGCGCCTCGCATGTAAACCAACTTGAGCTCCTAAGAATTCATTCAAGACGTTTGTGTGGATTTTTAAGGTATGTGGACCCCAGTTATACTCCGCATTTTATATCGAATATTAGACGGAGATTTTCCGCTCGTGAAGACGTCGTAGGCGACGTCTTGAAGTAACAAAAGTGGCTTATAACGTTCTGGAGTTAGCATTAGCATCAAGCGACGACCAACAACAGTTCTAGTTTATTTATTTTGATCGGTATAATTGGTCACTCTAAATCGCAGCGATATAGTTCACTGTATATGTTTGTGTTTAGGTTGCTGTGGTCAGGCAAGCTGTACCACTGCGGAAATGAGCACTCAAGTAAGAAAACCAATTGCACTCAACATTTTCAGCCCCCCCCCCCCCCAACAAAAGCAAATCCTAATAACTAAAAACTTGCATCTTTCCATTTTAGTACAGCATCCTTTTTAAACAGGAACATGGTGAGTACCTACCAAACTATTTGCACAAAATGTAGTATTAGAGAGCGCAGCAATATTGAAACATTCATTAGAAGGGTGGTTAGTAATTACTATGCTCTTATCCTAAATTCGATTTGGGTATCTTGTGTGTGATGTGTGAACATAAAAAGCTAAATTAAATTTAAAACAAGTATTATCCATCAGCCTACTGCATGCACAGACACACTAATGCCTGTTCTAATGACTATTCATGCTTACTTCAGGATGCCACGCACTGTGGCGGTAAAACTCTACTTTGCTATTAGACTTGGGTAAGGCCCATCTACGTAAACTGCTTCGCTCTCTTAAAAATCATTCATTAGCATAAGATGAAGGCAGACTACTTTGTGAGACAGCTTTTGTGTTGGGTCTCATTAAATATACAATACATGCTGATTTATAGATATGCTTCATTTTGCAACTGGTGGGAGTCTTGTATTCCTCCTGTTAATTCAAACATTTTTTTTCTCCCTTCAGCACACGATGATTCAATCTGGACTGCAGCCTGGGGTAAAAGCGAGGCAGACGGTTCAGAAACAATCGTCACCGGTTCCCTTGACGATATGGTCAAAGTGTGGAAATGGTAAGTGTGTGTGTGTCACCTTTTAACATTAACTGTCATGTAAATTGATCACTATGTAATAAAAACGTAAAGGCAACAGAAAGTTGTTTATGGCACGATTGTGTCATCTAGTGGTGTGTAGTGGTATTTCTGCAATCACTAAATGCGGCCATGCAGATTGACATTGATTGAATTGGTCATATGTAATACATATTGCATTTCAAACACAAACACACAAAAACATACACACACACGCAAAAGCCAAAGAAAAAGTCAAATAAATAGGAATTCATATTCACATTCACAATTCTGGACAATTTAGGGTCTTCAGTGGACCGAACGTGCACGTTTTAGACATTCGCAGAATGAGTCAAACTCACCGGACGTTTTTACAGTGCTGCCTAGAGATGTACAATCAACTTACATATAAAGCAGACTTGAAGATTTCGTCGGACAAAAAGACAACGTGAGCTGACGGTCAGGTTTCCCACGCAGGTCGGACGAGAAGCTGGAGCTGCAGTGGACACTGGAGGGGCACCAGCTGGGCGTCGTGTCCGTGGACATCAGCCACAATGCCGCCATCGCTGCCTCCAGCTCGCTCGATGCCCACATCCGCCTCTGGGACTTGGAGTCCGGGAAACAGATCAAATCTATGGACGCCGGACCAGGTGAGATCCGTTACGTCATGATTTGCAAGTGTTGGGGGGGCTCATTTCACCTACAGGAAGTTAATGATGAATATTTCTTGCATTTGTCAGGGAAGACTTAATAGGAAGACCTATTATCCTCTAGAAAATGAATGGGCCCACAGGACATCCCTGAGGAACGCCTCTTTGCTTGTGCTTGCTCGCGGGATTAATTGAGAGTGTTCTTACATTCTATTGTGATATCCTCCACTCTAGTGGACGCTTGGACGGTTGCCTTCTCGCCTGACTCCAAGCACATTGCCACAGGAAGCCACCTCGGCAAGGTCAACATCTTCGGTGTGGAAAGCGGCAAGAAGGAATATTCTCTGGACACCCGAGGGAAATTCATCCTGAGCATCGCTTATGTAAGGAATGCAAACACGATGCATTTTGGATTCAAAGTGTTTTCTTTAATATTTATTTTGTGACTGCTCAGAGTCCCGATGGTAAATATTTGGCTAGCGGGGCTATTGACGGCATCATCAACATCTTTGACATTGCCACGGGAAAGCTCCTCCACACGCTGGAAGGTGGGTTCAGTTCGGCTCAAGGTTGAATTACCTCTGCGCATGCTCGTTCGTAATGTGACGAATCCAATTGGCCAACGTACTTCAGACACATATTTATGAAAACCTTAACTCGCACGCTCATTCTCCCAAACAGCCACAGAAGAAAGGCGACGACGATAATGAAAACCTATTTTGAAGTGCAGTGAGGCTTGTGATGTGCAACCATAATTTGGGGCCTGCTTGGAGGTTCTTAAATTGTTCACCTAAAGCAGGGGTGTCCAAACTTTTTGCCAAGGGGGCCATATTTTATGTGGTAAAATGTCGGGGGGCCGACCTTGGCTGACATTCTTTACACTGAACAACAATATTGTTCAACAAATTTTAGTAAGCCAGTCTGTTTCACATTTCCATTTTTATTTGTATTTCAACAATCTTAAGAATTTCTTTTGGTTCATTTGAAACAGGAATTTGAAATATGACATATCAGTCAATATAAACACGGAGTGATGCCCTCTAGTGTCTAAATGCTATTACTCATTTAGTGAATGCTATTACTCATTTAGCCACTAGAGGGAAGCAGTACTCTATGAAACATCACTCACCAGTCGACGAGACCTCAGTCAATGCAACACGTGTTCCATTGCGCCCAACCTGCGGGCCAGACGGCACTGATTTTATGACAGGGGCCGAGGGCCGGATGAAATTCGACCGCGGGCCGGATTTGGCCCCCGGGCCGGACTTTGGACATGCCTGACCTCAAGTCTAATCTTCATGATCAACATTCAAATGCAGCCGTGTAGTAGCCTCAAGTGTCTCTAAAAAAAAAAAAAATAAGAAAGTGAACGCTTCTGAAAGATTAAGCGTAAACGTATGAATTTAAATTGACTGGACTGGATTTGTAAACTGCCAAAATGTTGTTCCTTATTCCTCTACTAGGGCACGCTATGCCCATTCGCTCCCTCACCTTCTCTCCCGACTCCCAGCTGCTTGTCACGGCATCAGACGATGGCTACATCAAGATTTATGACGTGTAAGTTCTGTTTTTTGTTTTGTTTTTTTACACTCACACGTGAAAGTGCACTCCCCCCCCCCCCCAAAAAAACAAAACATATTGGCATGAATTTGTTTTTTTTTTTCTCAGGCAACACGCCAACCTGGCGGGCACGCTGAGCGGCCACGGATCCTGGGTGCTCAACGTGGCCTTCTCCCCGGACAACACACACTTTGTCTCCAGGTAAGGTTTCATCTCAAGCAGGGCAAAGAGACGAAAGCATTCCCCCCCCCCTCCCCCGCAACGTTTCCGCTTCCACCTCTTCAGTTCCTCGGACAAGAGCGTGAAAGTTTGGGACGCCGGTTCCCGAGCCTGCATCAACACCTTCTTCGACCACCAAGACCAGGTAACACCTGAAAGTCACGGGAACTGTTTGGATTATTCATAGCCCCCCCCACCCCCACCCCCTCCCCCCATTTTCCAATACATATTTCATCTCAAATAGAGAGCCGTGATTCTGTTGCATAATTGCACCCTTCCTCAGGTGTGGACCGTCAAGTACAACAACAACGGCTCCAAGATTATTTCGGCCGGCGACGACCGGGCCATCCATATTTACGATTGCCCCATGTGAGGTGGGCCATCCGAAAAGGCTGCAGGGAGACTTTTTATGTGAATCGTTTCTGTACTGGCTTGTGACAGTACATTAAAGTTTGTTATTTTTTTTTAAATTAAACCTGTCTGGTTGCAGTTGAGTTTCACTCGGTACTAAACAACTTTCGGGCGGCAGTCATAAAAATTAATAACTAAAAGTGCAGCTCGGTGTTACGCTGAACGTAGTAGTTGCTGCGACGACCGTTGGCAAGGCCCGTCTTGATTCAGACCAAATCAGAATCAGAATCATCTTTATTGGCCAAGTATGTAGAACACACAAGGAATTTGTCTGCGGTATAACACGCTGCACTCGTATCATCGTAAACAACAAAATCATTGAACCATTTTAGAATAACCGGTAGTTTTGTAGTAACATTTTGTAGTACAAGAAGAGTGACTACGTCAGTGACTGTTTAGGGAGTTAATGGCTAGAGGGAAGAAGCTGTTTTAAGTGTCTACTGGATTTGGTGCGCATGGATCTGTAGCGTCTGGCTGAAAAAGGTGGTGGGCAGGATGCGGGGGATCCAGGAGGATTTTCCGTGCCCTTGTCTTGATTCTTGCAGTGTGCAAGTCCTCAAGAGTGGGTAGGGCGGTGCCAACGATTTTTTCCGCTAACTGTCCGTTGAAGTCGGATTTTGTCCTTTTTTGTGGCGGCCCCAAACCAAACCGTGATGGAAGAACACAGGATTGATTCGATGATTGCCGTGTCGAACTGTCGTAGCACCTCCTGTGGCAGGCCATGCTTCCTCAGCAGCCTCAGGAAGTACATCCGCTGCCGGGCCCTTTTCAGGATGGAGATGGTGTTGACTTCCCACTTCATGTCCTGGGAGACTGTGATTCCCAGGAACTTTAAGGTCTCGACGGTTGACACAGGGCAGTTGGATAGTGTGATGGGCAACTGAGGAGAAGAATGTTTCCTGAAGTCCACGATCATCTCTACAGTCTTGAGCGTGTTCAGCCCGAGGTTGCGTCGGCCGCACCAGGGCTCCAGCTGCTCCACTTGTTGCCGGTACGCAGACTCGTCGCCGTCTTTGATGAGACCGATGACCGTGGTGTCGTCTGCGAACTTTATGAGTTTGACAGCTGGATCTGTTGAGGTGCAATCGTTTGTGTAGAGAGAGAAGAGCAGTGGCGAGAGGACACATCCCTGTGGGGCTCCAGTGCTGATGTTGTTGCTCCCAGTCTCACCCGTTGTGTCCGTCCCGTCAGGAAGCTGAGGATCCACTGGCAGATCGCAGGAGACACACCGAGGTGGAGTAGTTTGGGGGTGAGGAGTTCCGGGATGACGGTGTTGAACGCAGAGCTCAAATCCACAAACGGAATCCTTGCGTAGGTCCCTGTGCTGTCGAGGTGCTTGAGGATGTAGTGCAGACCAAATTTGCGATGCTTAATCTTCCACTGCTAGTCATTTTCTTTATTAACGCCATTGACCCTCAAGTATGCATCGTTTCATGAAGACATTCCAGAAAAAAAAAACATCTGGGACAGTTTTTAAGAGTCCATCAATGCTCTGAATCAAGAGCGGTTTTATTCTAAGGACCGTCATTGCAGTCTGTTCACGAGCCCTGGGTGGCCATTTTGGCATGTGCATCTGTAGCTGTTCACCTCACACACAACATGTGACGGTTATAAAAAATAAAAATACAGTAGGTAGCACGCTTGCCTCACACTAAATGAGGTTGCAGATTCAATTCTCTGTATTTGAATAGGTTTCCTCCGGCTTCATTGAAGCGTCCAAAGTTGAGCTGTCGTTTGTCCTGTATGTGCCCTGTGATTGGCCAGCGACCATTCCTGGGTGGCCCCTCCCCCAACGTCAGCCGCCCGGAGGACATAGCACACCCTATCAAGGAGACGCACGAGAGAAAACGGATGTTCCCAGAGGAGCTCGAATAGTTTTTTTTGTTTTTTTGCTTTTTAATTTGTCCTGAGGCGGCCCGGTAGTCCGGTGGTTAGCACGTCGGCTTCACAGTGCAGAGGTACCGGGTTCGATTCCACCTCCGGCCTCCCTGTGTGGAGTTTTGCGTGGGTTTTCTCCGGGTGCTCCGGTTTCCTCCCACATTCCAAAAACATGCGTGGCAGGATGATTGAACACTCTAAATTGTCCCGAGGTGTGGGTGTGAGCACGAATGGCTGTTTGTCTGTGTGTGCCCTGCGATTGGCTGGCAACCGATTCAGGGTGTCCCCCGCCTACTGCCCGAGGACAGCTGGGATAGGCTCCAGCACCCCCCGCGACCCTAGTGAGGATCAAGCGGCTCGGAAGATGAATGAATGAATGAATTTGTCCTGAAATTTTCAGCAGTGAGCAACTTTTCACTTTAACCCAATGCACCAAAATCCCGACCGACACTCAGTAGGCACAATTTTTGGGCAAGTAAAATCTACATGCTATTCTTCTCGGAGGTTGTGTCTTTAAAAAAAAAAAATCTCCACATAACATTACTCGCGAATCCCCTAAAAACACAAAAAATAAGTTGACCTAGCCAATAGTGGTGTAAATAACTTGGAGCTGAAAGCTTCAAGGCTGATGACTAGCGCAGAAATTGAGAAAAAAAAAAGAAGTCTCTTGTTCCCTTGGCGGTGTTCAACCAAATAGGTGTTTTTTACTTTTCTTTTTCTTCAACTTTGCAATACCGTACCTTGAGCGCAGTCTTTTTGAGCCGCTTTCTCTTTTTTTGGGACAGTATTATCTTGGCGGAGAGCCAATAGTGAGCTCCTGCCATGAGGTAAAATGCGGCGTTAGGCTTTTTGTCCTCCTCGTCAAAGTCTACCAGTGTCTAGAGTGGACCAGGTCGTCCCGCAGGCTGAGCCTCTTGAGGGTCTCGTAGCCCACCACGATGAGCACCGACGTGGGCGTGGAAGAGACGATGCGGGCCGAAAGCCCCTTGGTCACGGCGCCGAGGCCCTCCTCCGCCAGCAGCTGCTTGAAGGTCTCCACCACCGACGAGCGGCCCTCCACCTGCAGCGGACGACTTTACTGGCGGGTAATGAAACATTTTGATCCGCCGGCAACGGGAGAAAATAATTTTCATGATGGATAACTGTATCGGAACGACCCGCGCGCAGCTAACCGTGCTTTGCAAACTTGCTTTTGACAGTGAGTAGTAAATATGTCAGTATGTCGACTCGGTGGAAAAAGTCACATTTATTTTCGATACTATGGTCAGAAGTAGTTAAGCTCGAGGGCTTGTTTTGTACGAATCACCCTTAAGAGTGGTGCACTTCTTTTTACACTTCAAAAGAAATTATAGCCTTGGACCGTACCTGCACCCTGGCCCGGACCACGTCCATGGGGTTGGTGATGGTGGAGGCGGTGGCGGCGGCCATGGGCCCGGCAAGCGCCTGCAGAATGAGGTGGGGGCACTCGCTAGGTGCCAGCAGAGACAGCTGCTCTATGGATGCAAAAAAAACACAAAAAAAAAAAAAACTATTAATATACGTCTCGGATGATGAGGACCAAAGGAGTTGCTCAGACTAAATAGTAGTACATTGAGAATGGTCAAATTTGAACAGCATAAAAAGTCTTAAAATCACAAGAGTAATGTCGTCGTGCCCCAAATGCAAAAAGTACAAATGAGGTTGACATTCTTTTGTCGTAATTTATAAAAACTACGTTCCAATATTAGAAGACTCAAGTCTTGAGTTTTCAAGAACAAAAAAAAAAAGTGATTTTTTTCATCGAAGCGGAATATGATGGAAATAAATCTGTACTTACAACGAGAATCCAGTTACAAAATTAAAGTTTCGCTACGGTGGGACTACGGTTTTATTTTGAAGGGGATAAAAAGCAGTACGTCCAGTCAAGAAGCGTTGTCATGTGTTCACCGTGGCCCTAATATGTCTTTGTAATTCGAAAACGGGATGGAGACTTTGAATTTACCTGCGTAAAAGTGATAAAAAGGCCACCAGAGGGCACTGTTTGGGATGTAGGTGAGCAGGGAGGCCACGTAGCCCCGGTAGAAGCCCCGGAAGCCGTCGGCGGCGAAGATCTGCACAGAAATGTCCCGCGTCTGTCCGAAGGTCAGCCGGCGCTTGGTGGCCGCCAGCATCATCTTGGACTTGGCCTTGAAGCGGCCGCTGTGCTCGCCTTGGCCTTGCATCATGAGGTGCTGCGACACCACGTCGACGGGCACCGTGATGGTCTGCGCCACCAGCGAGGCCGCCCCGCCCGCCACCACCGACTTGAGCGTGTTGCTGGACGAGTAGCGAGACACCTGCCTGCGCGCCAGCTCGTAGGTGGTGATGTACGCCTGGCCCGACACCAGCGTGAACGTGTTGACCAGGAAGCCGCGGTACAGGCCCCGCACGCCCTCCGCCCGCAGGATCTTGCAGAAGGCGTCCGCCGTGCCCGAGTAGAGCGCCTTGCCCTTCTGCACCTGCAGCCGCGTGCGGATGAGGCTGGCCGGGTACACGGTGGCGCGCGTGCTCAGCGTCATCAGAATGCCCAGGGAGTAGAACTTCCTCTTGTCCAGGTCCTCCCATTCGATGATCTGGATGGCGCCTTTCTGCTGCATGCTGTTCCCGGGTGGGGTGCTAAAGCCGTGCGTCTGATGTCGGCCGCCCTCCAGGTGCCATCTCGGACTGGGAAAAAAAAAAAATCGAGTAATTCTTCCCTTTTTTTCAAACTGAAAAGTCTGAAACGCGACTCATCATTTGATTCGTTTGTTAAGGTTGATCTCGCCCAATCAGATCATTGCAACCAAAACCAAAATAAAATCTTACAAATGGAAGCCAATTCAATAACAAGAAACGGTCACGAGCGAAAGCTGAGATGTAAATATTTTTAGGCACACAAAGATGACGGTGGTAACGAAAAAGAACAGCTGTCATTAAAAAAAAAATCTGCCAAAATATCTAGTCTGTGTCTAGTTTAATCTAGCAAAAGGGGGGAAAAAAAGTAATTTGTTTTATTTAATATACCACAAAAGAAAATCACAATTTCATAATTCCATAACGCACTTTGATCAATAATATGAAACCCATGACTGGTGGAAAAGATGATACTGCAGTTTTTTTCCTGTCACAACGACAACAATCTGTTCGGCACAGTTTTTACACCAGATGCAAATCCATCCAATGAGTTTATTTGAAGGAATAATCAATAGGATTCTAAAAAGATTAGATGTGACGGCCCCAGCTTAAATCCTACAAAACAGATGCCCTGTTTATTTTATTTGATCTTTTTTTTCTACAGATGCATATCGCTTCAATTACAATAAATCCTGTACCGCTATGAGATGCCCATCACCCTCTGTAGTTGAGTAAACACTATTTGCCCTTGACATTGAGGAAATGCTGTATTGATTTCTCCTGAAATCCCCAAAAGGGACCAGTATATTCTTCTTTTCTTACTTACTTCTTACTTGCTTAGGTGTCAATTCTGAGCAATTGGTATGCACTACTGTACCATATGCGCGTGGTGAGTAGTCTGTTCGTCCCACCAATAACAAAAAAAAAGGGAAGTTCACCTTCACGGAACGTCTAACAAATGACACATTGCCGAAATCTTTATTGAACCTTCGAACCGATCGATGAAGAATGAGGAAAATACGTATCGGGCCATTTTCCTGCTCCATTCGGAAGGGAGTCACGTGTATATGTCAATAGAGACCCCTCTACCCCTGTTAGCTTAGCTGGTTGCTAACGACGACAACAAATTTACTCGCAACTCTCTTCAAATAAGACGTCTCGTTTTGACGAACCTGTTTCAAGGCCCACTCGATCGGTTCACCCCTTGAGGCTCGTCTCACTCTTCCATTTGGCCTTGTGCTCGACAACACGCTGGGTCATGGCTTCCGTCCATGACTGCTGCGAAACCGAAGGGGAAAGGTCGTCTTCCGCTGCTTCGTACCCTTATTGTTATTCCGTGTGGAAAAAAAATAAAACAAAACCCGATAACAATATTGACGAGTTGGCTTAATCTCAAGGGCGCCCCTCGAAGCGAATATTTTCGATTGTTTAACTTAGTTGACGGCTCGTTCGATTTTTTCGCTCGTGACGCGTTCAAGTGCACCGCAGCCGTCGCAAATGTCAAAGTTTATGTAACGACCCATATACTTTTGTGATATTTGTGTTTGGTAGTTTGTGTGCATGTGGAGTGTGCGCATATTTAGTACTCGAGTACAGTAATCTTTCCGTTCGTATCGAAAACCTTTATTTTAATGGAACGGCGTTTCCGTTGTGCTTTTAGTGTGAAGGCGTCAAATCGCTGGGCGTGGCTGCATCCACCCTGCCTTGTGATTGGTCCGTTTGGTGTCGCCACCGGGATCGCGAGGATGAGTCGTGTTGATTTCATAAGTCATCATGGCGCTCACAGCGGTCGAAGGTAAATCGGACTCTTCTTATTCTGATTGTCCTCTTGTTATCCCGTCGCCATCTACGTTCACCTTCACTGGCGATCACACGGCTCCAATTCACATTTTTAAAACGAAATTATGCTTCCGTTCAATGTTATTGAAACCGCAGCCAGCCTGGTTATCCTCTCGAACCGAGCGAGTTGTTGAAATTAACCAGTGCTGCTCACCACACTTGAGTTCACTCTAACTTAGTTCATTGCATACTGTGTAGTAATTACCATGTCGTATGCTTTTTTTTGGGGGGGGGGATGGGGGACGTTATCTCCGCCGCCAGTTGTTCAAGTAGCTGCGCGATAAGTAGAAAGCGAAAGGTCTTGATGATAAGGCTAGTAAGCTAACGCCACCGCCTACATCCTGTTGTTAATTGGGGGTCGTTTCATTATGTCACTCGTCGGCAGTTTTAAGTTAACATTCAGATTCGTTTCTTTTGTTTTTCAACCGACGCATGTAGGAAAACTAAATTCCAACGATTATAGCCTCGTGAGCATAAGCAGTTCAGATAATGGATGGATGAGTGATCTGATTCCAAATATGCGTTTTGCCCCCCCCCCCCCTCCCCCATGCTCCTACCCACCACCGTCTACTGTGATTTGATCAGATGTGGTTTCATCTTGTGGGAGAAAACTGTTTATTTAAAACATAAGATAACGTTCTCTGGTAAATTAACGTGTTAAACTGTTCATCAAGTTAGCATAATGACATGAGCAGGACTCACGGAAATTGCTTGGTCAAAAGCTCCATACATCTGCGGTTTGCAATTCTTTTATACAAAGTATAAGTGGTGGGACGGTACAAGTAACCTTACCGGTTTTTGTGCCACAGCTTGGTACATCTGTGACATGCGTTTTGTGCATAACCCGATAATCTTGTTCCCCTGCAGAGCACCCATATCATCATTTAATCGACCCGCTGTCAGATGACGGACGCCTCAAGTTCTTCAATCTGCACAAATTAAACGATTCAAGATATGGTGAGTGCCCCCCCCCGGCCCCCTCCCAAAAACTTTTTTTTTTTTAATGTGTCTTTCTTTGCATCCTCAAGTCAAGCTGCCTCTGTCCATCCGCGTCTTACTGGAGGCGGCCATCCGAAACTGCGATGGCTTTTACGTCACAGAGGAAGACGTCCAAAACATTTTAGACTGGGAGAAGCAGCAGGCTTCCACCGAGGTGCCGTTCTTGCCAGCGCGGGTCCTCTTGCAGGACTTCACGTGAGTTTGTTGCACCGATGGTGCGCATCAGTATGTTGAACCGTTGCCGATTGTTTGTGTCGATTATGGCCTGTTTTCACGTTCAACGGGAGTAAAATCATTCTACGTCATTCTTGCACCGTGAATTTGGATTCATTCAAAAGTAAAATAAACAAACGTGTGTAAAAATGTCATTTGTTAGTGGTGCTTTAACATTTGTATACGCCTGAGGGTGTACTGGGGTGAAATTTGGCCGTGTCTACCAAATTACATTTTAGAATCACCAGGAGACTGCTGCATTGAGATATGAGTTTAATTAGTCCCGTGGCCACACTCTTAACTCAAAACACTCCTCTCAAATCATCTGTCCTCATCGAAATAAATGGAAACGATACAAATCCGTTCGGCCTCCCTCTAAAAATTCATCCAAAACCTTGGTCGTGAGCTTTTCAAGAAAACGTCACCGTACAATATTGCACAGCATGAAACATAAATAACAGAATGTCGTTAAATATCATTTGAATTTCAAAACGGGTTGCACTTCATGGTTAATTCAGTGTGCTTGTGGCCCCCTGCGGGGGCAGTATGATCCATATGTAAATAAATGGCGTTGTCTCAACTCCACGGTAAGTTTCAGCCGTGTTTGTGATCTGTCTGCACGCGCTGCTCTTTGCGTTCTAATGTTTGCTTCAAGGTTATAACTCTTTGACGGATATTCTTTTTGTTTTTTGCGTACTTTGTATGGATGAAGCGAAGCGGGCTTTGGCGAGGCCAAATTCTTTGGTTGTTATTAAATAGCCGTCCTTTCATATCCTTTGTTTAATGTTTAGTGAGAGAACAAAAAAACAAAACTAATCGGCAGTGGCATTCAGCAACCATTCGGGAAGACTTGTGAGCCATCTGCTGAAGTGCTTCTTGTTTTGAAGTGAGTTGACTTGAGTTCACTGTGATAGCACTCGCGGCTCTAATATGATTTCACGGCGCCGCCGCTGTAATTCAGGGAAATGGTCACGGGGGGGGCTTGACATAGTCCTGAGAACTGTCTGTGTGACCACCACATTTGTACAGAATCACGAGTAAGGCGGCCCAAGAATGCTCACACATGCTGAATTTAAGGAGCAGCAGATACGAGGGACATCGGTGGGACAGCGTTGATGCAAATTAGCTCCGCTGGTACCTCAGAGTCGGATGGGAGTTCAAAACCTGCCCCCTTTTTCAACGATGCTCTGGTCTCGACTTTGTCTTTCCCTACTAGTGGGATCCCTGCCATGGTGGACCTGGCTGCCATGAGGGACGCCGTGGCCAAACATGGCGTGGACCCCCGGCTGGTCAACCCCAAATGCCACACAGACCTCATTGTGGACCATTGTCTGCAAAAGGACTACAGCAAGTGGTGGGTCTGCCGTCACGTCGCGCTCTCATTCGACCGTCGCATTTGTGTTCCTTGGAAAACGAGCCGCGTTTTGCGCGGGGAGCTTCACGCGGTCCGCGTTTTCACTTTTTGGCTCTTTGGGTCTGCAGTGCCATCCAGAATGCTCCGAACCCCGGCGGAGGGGAAGGCGCTACCCGGCCGCCCCCTTCGAAGCCTGTTCCGCGGAGAGGCTCCCACTGCGGAGGCCAGCGGGGCCCCTGTAGCAAAACAGCCTGCAACGAGCCCCCTTCGTCGACGTCGGCGGGGCGACCTCATGCCCCGGTGCAGCAGATCGAGAACACGCCGCTCCTTTGCCCCTTCCACCTGAAACCAGTTTCTGAGTGAGTGTCCTGTCATAATGTTTGTTCAAGGCATTCATTACATGCCCCCCATCAAGCAAATCAAATAACAATAACACCCAATCAGTTTTGTAGTTTATAAAAAAAAAATACACCATGCAGAAAATGTCAAGTAAGTCAAGAGGTAAAACTGCCTTGACCACCACCCACCAGGGGGCAGTAGTCTCCAGTATGAAACCGATTGGCACATCACTCACGTGTTTTGAGCGCAAGGCCAAAAAGAGTTGACCATTTTCAGAGTGGCGATTCCAACGCCAGAAAAAGAAGCAATGCCCCTTTTTCCGCTGGACCGGTTCTACCCCGAACCCGCCTGCTTTTTCACCCAACGCGGCCGCCGATTTCTTGCACTTTTTTCGATGAGAAATGAAGTGTTCCTCGGAACCTTTTGAATCCTGGTTCTGGAACGCCAGGTGGAGGCGCGCCGTGACATTGCCGTCATCCGAATGGCTGATAGATGTCGGCAGCCTCCCGCAGACAAGTCATAAAAACACAGTATACAGAGTATGCAGATATTCTTATTTTACAACACTACTGAACCAAAGTTACAATTTCATATGTGCCTGTGGAGGAAATACTGAAGTTTGTGTTCCAAAAAATATGCAAAAAATATTCCCAAAAATAATAAATGATTTTTTTATTGTTTTTGAATGAATGACAAATGGAAAAAATGAATTTCGTACAAATTCCTGCTGAGTTTTCCGTACGAAAAATTGGGACAATAGTGGTCGCGTTATGGGAAACGATTCATTTATTTCTGGAAAAGGTCCAGCATGCGATGTGTCGGGTTACATTTCTCCCAACTTGGATCGATATTTTCTCCATTCAATAAGCTACTTCATTCCCCGATCCTGAACCGGACGTCCTGTACCTTCCACCAAACGTGACCCGATTTCCGCAACCGAGGCCGTTCATCATCAGAAATCAGTTTGACGTGTAGTCAAAGTAATTTGACGTGTTCCCTTCTGCAGAGGCGAAACCTCCGTGAAGAATCAGGAAATGGAGCTGAGCAGAAATAAAGAAAGACTTCAATTTTTTAAGGTAACAACTTGAGATGAAAATCTCCCGAAAGACATTCAAAGCCCCCCCCCCCCGAAGCAACTTTGCGGATGTCTTTGACACAGTGGTGCTCGAAAGCCTTCAAGAATGTGAACGTCGTGCCCCCGGACGTCGGCGCCGTCCACCAAGTCAACTTGGAGTATTTGTCCCGAGTGATCCAGATCGGCGGCGGGCTGATCTACCCGGACAGCGTGCTGGGCACCGATTCGCATACCACCATGATCAACGGCCTGGGCATCCTGGGTTGGGGTAAGCACGCCTCCCTCTTGGGAGCTGATGTGGGACACCGCGCACAGTTTCGGCTCGAGTGTGATTGAATATCTTTAATTGTCTCTTGAAATGGACATTTCCCGTGACGCTTAAAAGGACGCGTCGAACCCATTACTTGAATGTCACTTGGCAACCCAGTGATATACTCCTCGAGTTATTTTATTGATAATGTGGCATATTTTTGACCTAACTGCTTTTGGAGTGTAGTTAAAGGACTATATTATGTATTCTTTGCAAAAACAAACAAACAAACAAAAAAAAACCCGACTCATTGAGTCACTTTAGAACGGTGACAATGTAAATACAGACAAACGAAGAGCCATTTTCTTCTTTGTTTTTGTTGTTTTTACCGCCCCCCGATGGCCAAAGTGGGCACACCAGGAAAACGTCGTAGAATGAATGAAATCAAAGCATTAAATCGTCATCGACAAATTGTTTAAATATTTTGGATTGTTTTTAATTTGGTTATTACTCTATTTTTTTAAAAATAAATAATAATATAGTGTGCTATTCGCCTTATTTAGCGTACTATTAATGTGTGGTACTGTACATGTTTCTTCGTAACGCTATCTCTGATGGATGGATTTCAAATAAAATATTCAATGGAGTTTTTAGTGACTCAAATATTTCCCCAAAGGTCATTTTAAAGCCGTGATTTGAAGACGGTGAGACCGCCATATTTTTGCTCACCGTTATCACACCCTCGGAATCTCTTAGCGGGTTACTTGTGCGGTCACGGACCGAATTTAAATTAGTCTCTCCAGCCAGCACCGCACTGGTTTTGGTGGAAAACGCATTGAGAGCACCGCACATGATATCTATTCTAAATCCCAGCGTGAAAAACCAAAATTGACCGGAAGGTCCTTTCCGATGTGGCTCCCTCCACCGCTTGTTAGGAGTCGGTGGAATCGAGTCGGAAGCGGTGATGTTGGGCCAGCCCGTTTCTCTGAGCCTTCCTCCGGTGGTGGGCTGCAAACTGGTGGGCTCCATCAACCCGCTGAGCACCTCCATCGACGTCGTCCTCGGTATCACCAAGGTCTCACCGATCCGCTCGTCCGAGCTGTACAACGGGCTCACGCCGAGCGCTCACACGTTGCCTCTTCTCGCGCAGCACTTGCGACAAGCCGCCATCGCCGGCAAGTTTGTCGAGTTTTTCGGGCCCGGCGTGTCGCAGCTCTCGGCCCCGGACCGGACCACCATCGCCAACATGTGCCCCGAGTACAACGCCACCGTCAGCTTCTTCCCGGTCGACCGGGTCACCATTCAGCACTTTAAAAAGACACGTGAGTAGTTTGTTTTGGTTTTGCGTTTCCACGCGCTGCCTGCAGGGGGCCCATCGCGGTTTTCGTGGATTTGTTTCCAGACTTTTCCCAAGAAAAGCTCGAGTTACTGGAGTCTTATCTGAAGGCCGTGAAGCTCTTCAGAAATTACGAGGACCCCGCGGAGGACCCCCGCTATTCTGAGGTGACCGCACACAAGCGCAATGTATGCAGTGAGGGGGGGGGGGGGCAAAAATGCTCATTTGAAAGATGTCCAATTGTTTTTATGAAGGAATACAATCTTCTAATTTGATTTTTTTTTAGTTCATGAATTCCAGTCACTTTTATGAAATAAAAAAAAAAAAGCTCTTTAGAACGGCTTGAGTCATTAGAACGGTGACAATGTAAATACAGACAAACGAGAGCCATTTTCTTCTTCGTTTTCTGTTGTTTTTACCGCCCCCCGATGGCCAAAGTGGGCACCATCGACCTGAGCTCGATGGTGCCGCACGTCAGCGGGCCCAAGAGAGAGAGATTGCCTTGAGTTTGGGTGGTTCTTTTCCTCTCTGGCCCCGGAGGACCCGGCGTCGACCATTTCCCGAAATAATTGGAAACGTGGACTCGTCAGACCACAAAACACGTTCGTTCCCATAACCTTGGGAATGTCTCCATTGTGAGACTAATAAAGGTTTTTCTTATCTTATCTTGACGCACCGAGCTCGGATTTTGACGCCGTGCTGGAAATCTGATCTCCCTCTCAAGTTTGACCACTTTGTGGGGGTGTGGCTGGGGGGTCACCTTTGCGTTTGCGCGCAGGTGATCGAAATCGACCTGAGCTCGATGGTGCCGCACGTCAGCGGGCCCAAGAGGCCGCAGGACCGCGTGGCCGTCTGCGGCATGAAGGAAGGATTTCAGAGTTGCCTGGACGAGAAGGTAAAAAGCCTCGCTCGCGCCGACGACACGCGTGTCGCGTCTGACTGACACCCCCCCACAACCCCTCCCTGCGCTCAGCTGGGCCCCAGAGGCTTCCACATCTCCAAGGACAAGCAGGGCGTCCGGGTTCCCTTCCTGCACGCCGGTCAGGAATACCACCTGGGCCACGGCTCGGTGGTCATCGCCGCCGTCATCAGCTGCACCAACAACTGCAACCCCTCCGTCATGCTGACGGCCGGTAAGCCGCCCCCGCCACTCGCCTTAACATCAAGCCTTTTTTTTTTGTGACGTCGGTTGCGCGCGTGTGCCGGCAGGCCTGCTGGCCAAGAAGGCCGCCGAGGCGGGGCTCCGGGTCAAGCCGTACATCCGGACCAGCCTGGCGCCCGGAAGCGGCATGGCCACGCACTACCTCAACGCCGGCGGGGTGCTGCCCTACTTCAGCCGGCTGGGGTAAAAACGACCGGCTAGCTTGCGCCGTAGCCCGTCACGTCGACCATACATGACCGCCGCGCGCGCTTCTTTTTGCACTCAAGCTTTGAGGTGATCGGCTACGGCTGCGCCACCTGCGTGGGAAACACGGCGCCCTTGCCGGAAAGCGTCGTGGACGCCATCAAGCAGGTGATTTTTTATTTTTATTTTTTGGACGCTTGGGCTCCCCATTTTAGGCAGCCGCGTGACACCTAGCGCAAAATTCTCCCAGGGCGACTTGGTGGCGTGCGGGGTCCTCTCTGGCAACAGGCACTTTGAGGGCCGCCTCTGCGACTGCATACGGGCCAACTACCTGGCCTCGCCCCCCCTGGTGGTGGCGTACGCCATCGCGGGCACGGTGGGCATCGACTTTGAGAAAGAACCGCTGGGCCTGGACTGCGACGGGAGGGATTTGTACCTTCGCGACATCTGGCCGTCCAGGGAGGAGGTGCAGCGGACGGAGGAGGACGCCGTCATCTCCTCCGTCTTTAAGGATCTCAAGGCGAGGATGGCGGTAAGGACGCGCGGGGGGGGGATAAATAAATAAAACCGGCATGTTGTCGGCCATGTTGTTGCGAGCGACTTCAAGAGCGCTCACTATCGTCTTCTCCCCTCCCTCCTTTCCAGAAAGGCAACACGTTCTGGAGCAACATCGAGTGTCCCGAGTCGGCCGTCTTTCCCTGGGACGCCAAGTCGACGTACATCCGCTCGCCGTCGTTCTTCGGCAAATTAGTAAGCGCGGCGCCATCGCCGATTCCGCGCCCGGGGGGAAAAAAGCGAACCCGACGCGTGAGTGACGCCCTCTCTCCCCTCTGCGCTCGTGTCTGAAGAGCAAAGAAGTCCCGCCCCTTCAGTCCATCGACGAGGCTCACGCTCTGCTGTTCCTCGGCGACAAGGTGACCACCGACCACATTTCGCCCGCGGGGAGCATCGCCCGGGTCAGCGCCGCCGCCAAGTACCTGCTCAGCAAAAGGTGCTCCTGACCATCGACCGAAGAAATTCTTTTTTTAATTTTTTTTTTTTCCGTTGATGATGTGAGCAGTTTTCTCTGTATTCTGGCGTCCCATAGGCTGACCCCTCGGGAGTTCAACTCTTACGGCTCTCGGCGGGGCAACGACGCCGTGATGACCAGAGGGACCTTTGCCAGCATCAAGCTCCAAAATCGACTGGTGGGCAAAGCGGGGCCCAAAACGCTTCACGTTCCCTCGGGGCAAACGGTGAGCAGACCCCCCCGCAGACTCATTCTAAATCCAAATAGCGCGTTTAGACTCACGTTATATAACGCAAACATATTATACGTTTTTTTTTTGGTTTTTTTTTTTGCTCACGTTTTCCTTTTTGCTCCCCGCATTCCAGCTTGACGTGTTCGAAGCGGCCGAGCGCTATCAGAGGGACGGCGTTGCGCTCATCATCCTGGCTGGGAAGGACTACGGCTCGGGAAGCTCCCGCGATTGGGTGGCCAAAGGACCTTATCTGATGGTACAAAGCCGATATTGGTTTCTCATCATCGCGGCTTTGCGTTCTGACGCGCGCCGTCCTTTCCTCTCGCAAGGGCGTTCGCGCCGTCATCGCCGAGAGCTTCGAGCGTCTGCACAAGAAGCAACTGGTGGGCGTGGGCATCCTGCCTCTGCGGTTCGCGCCCGAGCAAAACGCCGACACGCTCCAGCTGGCCGGCACCGAGAGGTTCAGCGTCAGCCTGCCGCAACGCCTCGCGCCCGGCCAACAGCTCGACGTCAAGGTAGGACACGAGGATTCTCATACACTCCGGTCGCGGGCTTGACGATTTTTCAGGCCGATGCCAATTCCGATTTTTTTTGCCAGGAAAAAAAAAGTATTGCGTGAGAAGCGATTTTTTTTTTTTTTTGGCCCACGGCACCGCTCAACCGCAAATTGAAATCAAAGAGAGCTTTATGAGTTGCCGAATGTCTTTTGGATGGCGATTGAAAACACGTCTTTGCCTTTTTTAGGTTTTTGAGCTATTTTTTTTCTGTTGGAGCTTGCACAATAATTTGTTGTATGGTGTTGCCATGACAAATTCACAATTGCCGCAAAAGAAAAAAAAAAACGAAATGCGAACTGTATTGGTTTTATTTTGAAAATGATCAACGGGGCCGTTTTCCAGAGCGCTCCTCCTGATTTAGTTTTTTGTTTTGTTTCAGACGAGCGACGGCAAAAACTTTGTGGTGACAGCAGAGTTGGACAACGAGCTGGACGTCATCTTTCTCCAGCACGGAGGCCTCCTGCGATACGTGGCGCGGACGATGCTTTAAACGCACGCGCAGTGGACTGCTTTGGTCACTTGGCTTGTCGTCGTCGCAATGGACGCCAGGCTGCGTTGCGCCCATTCGAAGCTTGACGGACTCAAATAAGGACCTTTTCAAAAAGGCTTTTTTTTTTTTTTTTTTTTTTTTAAGCATTCCGGTTGGCTGGAATCATTTGGACTTTTTGGACAGAAGTCAACAAAACGCTTAGATACGTCGTCACGGATATGCTTTTTTGTTTGTTTGTTTGTTTTGTCCATGTTTGTCAACTAAAAGTTGTTTCTTAAACCCGACTCATGCAAAAGTGTCTTCTTAGGCTGTTTTTTTTTTCTTTTTCTCAATGTCTTTCAATCGTGTTGGTTTTTACATGCGCCTTCATGATTTTAAATGAATGGAAAATAAAGTCACGTCTCCAGTGGCCGTGTCCTGTTAAATGAAATCACACTTTTAGCTGCTAATCGTAGTCGGCAAAACAATCACACAGCTATGTCCTAAAATGTTGTCGAATCACATTTAGTTTGAAATTCCCCCATCAATGTGAAGTAATTGGACTACTCCAAAAGACATTTTCGAAATCCCACTACATGTTACTATGTTAATTAGGGGCGGGCAGTCCTTCCCCTTATGTAAAAATCTGAAACAATGAAAGTCAAGCAAAGTTCAATCTTGGCATTTTGACAAAAGTACAGACCATATATGCTGTGCACAAATTTCGAGATAAGAGTTCCTCCTCAAAGGAGCTTGACAGCCTTCAGGAACTTTCCCGAGGTGGGGGATGCAAAAGAAGATACTTGGGGCTGTTAATCATTCAAGGGGAAATAGGACCCCAACTTCACATTACATTCTTTGTTTTAAGTAGCAGATGTTCAGGACAGAGACCTAATAAAGTCGACCTGTCTATAATACAAAGTTTTAAGATAAACATATAACATATATAAGTGATAACTTCACTATACATGGTCATTTTTTGGGGGCTAAAAACGCCTTACTATTTATGGTCGTTTTTTTTTCGTTGAAAAACGCCTTACTATACATGGTTGTTTTTATATTGTTGAAAAACGCCTTACTATACATGGTCGTTTTTTTTCGTTGAAAAACGCCTTACTATATATGGTCGTTTTTTTGCGGCTAAAAACGCCTTACTATTTATGGTCGGTTTTTTTTCGGTGAAAAACACCTTACTATACATGGTCGTTTTTTTTGGCTAAAAACGCCTTACTATACATGGTTGTTTTTTTTTCGTTGAAAAACGCCTTACTATACATGGTCGTTTTTTTTTCGTTGAAAAACGCCTTACTATGTATGGTCGTTTTTTTGCGGCTAAAAACGCCTTACTATTTATGGTCGTTTTTTTTCGTTGAAAAACGCCTTACTATACATGGTCGTTTTTTTTTCGTTGAAAAACGCCTTACTATACATGGTCGGTTTTTTTTCGTTGAAAAACGCCTTACTATGTATGGTCGTTTTTTTGCGGCTAAAAACGCCTTACTATACATGGTCGTTTTTTTTTTGTTGAAAAACGCCTTACTATACATGGTCGTTTTTTTTTCGTTGAAAAACGCCTTACTATACAGGGTCGGGTTTTTTCGGCTAAAAACGCCTTACTATACATGGTCGTTTTTTTTTCGTTGAAAAACGCCTTACTATACATGGTCATTTTTTTTTGGCTAAAAACGCCTTACTATACATGGTCGTTTTTTTTGGCTAAAAACGCCTTACTATACATGGTCGTTTTTTTTCGTTGAAAAACGCCTTACTATACAGGGTCGGTTTTTTCGGCTAAAAACGCCTTACTATACATGGTCGTTTTTTTTTCGTTGAAAAACGCCTTACTATACATGGTCGTTTTTTTGCGGCTAAAAACGCCTTACTATACATGGTCGTTTTTTTTCGTTGAAAAACGCCTTACTATACATGGTCGTTTTTTTTCGTTGAAAAACGCCTTACTATACATGGTCGTTTTTTTGCGGCTAAAAACGCCTTACTATACATGGTCGTTTTTTTTCGTTGAAAAACGCCTTACTATACATGGTCGTTTTTTTGCGGCTAAAAACGCCTTACTATACATGGTCGTTTTTTTTTTCGTTGAAAAACGCCTTACTATACATGGTCGTTTTTTTGCGGCTAAAAACGCCTTACTATACATGGTCGTTTTTTTTTCGTTGAAAAACGCCTTACTATACAGGGTCGTTTTTTTTCGGCTAAAAACGCCTTACTATACATGGTCGTTTTTTTTTGTTGAAAAACGCCTTACTATATGGTCGTTTTTTTGCGGCTAAAAACGCCTTACTATACATGGTCGGGGTTTTTTTTCGGTTAAAAACGCCTTACTATACATGGTCGTTTTGTTTTCGTTGAAAAACGCCTTACTATACATGGTTGTTTTTTAATTTAACAAGTAATCGGTATTGAAAAATATAGTAATGCACGTTATGATTAAACAAGATTTATAAAGAAAGGAAGTTTTAAACCATTTAAAACGTGCATATAAAATCTAAATGTAATCCCTGCCTACACCTTACAAACTAAGGAGAGTGCTATTAAATGTATAAGTGTTAGAGTGCTAATTTGATAGCGTCTGCTGACATGGGTCTGTCTCAGTGACGGACTGAGGCTGCTGTTGTCTTCTTCTCTGTGAAAACAGTGCCCCTAGCGGATACTCAATGAATTTCACCGTCTTAAAAATATTCATTGTCTTTTATGCATTTTTTTTCATTTTAAAATTATCCTGCGGGCCTGATTTAACCTCGTGCGCGCACGTTTGTGTGTGTGTGTGTGTGTGTGTGTGTGTGATGAATGGAATTCCGCATCGGTGTGCAGTTGTAAAACAAGGCTGTGTGTTGAAAAAATAAATCTGAAACTGCATTTAAGGGTGGCTCAATACTGGCTCGCCATATACGGGCCGGAGTTGTAAATTGGTTTCTGGGCCAAATACTTCACAACTGGCCCTCATCTGGTTTGCCAGAGTCAAGCCAGTGCCTCCTTTGCCACTTCTGGGCCGTGTTCGGCCCGCATGCATTATGCCAGTGCCAGCTTCATGCCGAATCCGGGCCAGATGCCTTTGCCGACTGGGCAGTTTTTGATCCATTATTTTTTGGAATAAACCTGAAGTACACAGCTACTTGTGTAATGTTCATTGTTAAAGCATCGTTTTCAAACATTTACCCTTGAAACATTATACTTTTGAGTGTCATAATTCTTGATTCTGAATAAAAAAAAAAAAAACTAACTAAATTTAAAAAAAAACAGTTGACGAGAAATCCAAGTGTAAACAGTGCAACGTTTATTTGATTTCTTCTCCAAGAAAATTTCCGTGTCACGGGTGCACATTGGTGACTTTGGATCAATGTATTGAGAAAAAAACAATCTCACATTGCATTCAGCGACGGCCTCCGCGAAAAATGACCGAGATTTCATCCAACATGAAATGCATTCTTTCCTCACCGCATGTGAACAAAATTAAAGCTACGAAAAGACTTTCTTCGCTCGACTTCACGCCCTGGCACGCACGCGACTCAATTTACCATTCGTGAGACTTGTCAAGGAACATTGAGAGAAGCGTTTCGACGCACGCACGCATTTCTTGAGATATTTTTTGTGTCAGGCTGTTTGTAGAAATTAGCCAGGACACCCACTTCATTGTGCAGCATGTTTCCTATCATATTTTGTCACGTCACTTATCTTGCTTTTAAATGGGGGGTGGGGGGGGGGGAATAAAATGCTTATTTGACAATTAAGTCGTGCTTGTTCTATTGTCCAACAGTAAAAAGTACGAAGGAATATTTGGGCCACGGTGAGCCTTATCAAAATCATTGGGCAGTCATGCGCTATATGTAAAAAAAAAAAAAATTACAAGTGATAAGTCATATTCTCATTTTACAAGAGGAGAAAAAAGAAAAACACAAAAAGACCAAGTATATAAAAGACAGTAAAATAAAGACTGCATCTGAAAAGAAAAATTATACAAAATGTACTTTACAATTCTTTTTTTTTTACATTTATGCTAAATGGGTTAATTTGTAATTGCTATTGATGATCTGGGGCGTGATATATAGAACATTTGGAACAATTAAGTTCTAAATTTTGGTATGACTTTTTTTAATCCGATTTTTTTTGTGTACAATCCTAATACAGTCGAAAAAGGAAATACCGCAAAAACAAACCAAAGAAAAAACATTTGTTCTTTGTTTGTAATAAATGCAGCAAGAAAACAACAACAAAAAAGACGTACATTTGACTCAGTGAAATTGTGTTGTCCAATCAGTAACTTTGAATCTGTTTTCCACTTTGTACATTCACCAAAAAAAAAAAAAAAAAAAAAAAACCCCACACACACACACAAAACTTTTTTGTAACGTTTGCCGACAGGACATTCTGGAAATTCCGCAAGTAAAGATTATGAACTTTTTTTTTTTTTTAATTGTGCCACTTCTATTTTTTTGCACGTTATCTTGCGACTTTTTTGTTTCATTCATTCTGTCATCATCCATCATTGTTCGGAACAATTCGCTGCAAAACTTGGCTTTTCGTGTCAACAAAAAAACAACTTTTTTCCACGTGGCGTTTTTGATTGTTAAGAAAGCAGGTGAAATTTGCGCGCACACATACTTTACGATCAATGAGTCAAATATTTGCGTGTGAAATTGTTACTTTTGACGGGTTTTTGTCATCGTCAACCAGGAATGTGCATTTTTTTTTTGGGGGGGGGCAACTAACGACTTATCAACTTTATGAGTCCGACAAGTTATGTTTTTTTTTGTGTCATACGAATAATAGAACAAAACATTGTACACATTTTTTGTTCGGAAGGTTTGCCGCTAGTAAAGGTGAAATTTATTGGATTTTTTTTTTTAAATTCAAAACAAAAATTGAAGTTTTTTTTTTAACAAGTAAAAGTGGTCCTTTTGGGGGGGGTTGTTTCATCATAAACCGGTTTGATATTAGTGGCAAATTTTTGGGACTTTTAAGTGTCATCTGGATAATCAAACAAATGCAGGTAAAGCGTGTGGGGGTTTTTTGGGGGAGGGGGCGGAGTTAGCTGCTAGCAAAGCAAAGCAACTAAAAATAATGAATCAACGTAAACGTTACGATCGATTGTCATTTCAATTTCTTTGCCGGTAGGGTTATGCGACTATTAACCGGGAACGATCGTCAATTTTGCACCATCCGATTTGTCGCGTACTCCAAATACTCCTTCGTACGGTCAATAAGAAGAATAGACATGCGCTAAACCAAACAAGTTTCGTCATCGATGGACGCCGGCATCTCATCCCCGTCGCTCCTCGGCAGAAGGCACAAAAACGTCAAATCATTTGGATCAATCGATTTTTTTTTCATCTCTACATGACGCAAGATACATCCGGCGCGTTCTAATGCCCCCCGTGCCCCATCACAGCATCACGACATGTCTTGAATCCCTTTTGAGTCATTTCGCCGCTTTCACCCCCGACGCACCGTAAACGACAAAATGTGGAGAAAAGTGCCAATCTCTTAAGAAAATACGTGCGCTGTGAGGGTTACGTAACGGCGGACGAGACCGTTCGAAAGAGGGTCGATCGGAAAGCGAGTTGACCGTAAACTCTCTTTTGACGACGCCACGCGCCCTTCGTTGGTTTGAAAGGCGGGACGTCGAGTTTGAGCCGAAAGGAAAAAGAAAGTAAGAAAGAGAAAAGAACAAAAAAAAAAAAGGCAGAAGGTGAGCGTCGCCCCCCAACTCAGGCGATGGCTTTGGCCTCGGGTAAGAAGGCCTCCCAGTACTTGATCATCTGGACAGACGCACACAGACGGACGGAGGAAGACGTCACATGATTTCGCTAACTGCACTTTGACAACTCGACAAGGAAAGTTTCCGACGGCGGGTGGCAGGCAGGCATGCGGACGCTCTGTTCAGCGACAGTGAGTACGTTTTTTAATATATATATTTTTTTATCGTTGATTGAAAAAAAATATTAATAAATGGTGACTTTAATTTTCAAATTTGTTTTGTTGTTCTATTTTATTTAATTTTTTTTTTAATGGAGCAGAACTAGAGAGCGCAACAGGACAATTTATTCTTATTATGGTAATTCTCGTACCTGGAAAGCAAATTATTTGAAGTAGAGGTTTCAGAAAAAAAATAATCGGCGAGCAGAAAATGGCGACGGAAAGCTTCTCGTGCGTCCGACCGGCTCAAAGTGAGCCAGACCGAAGCCAAACGTCATTCCGACGGATCGAATTGAAACGTTCCAAAGCAAGCCGCCCTTCGAACGGTATCGGGGGGCCATGGTATCGGGAACACGTATCGAATCCGTTACCGTAGAGCCGCACAGGCCGACTTTGAACTGAACGCACCTGCTGCTGAGACTTGAGCAGATTCTCCAGATAGTTGATGATCTGCCTTTTGAAGTTCCTGGCTTTTTCTTTCTGTGAAGAGAAAACGAGGGTTGGTTGGGGTGGGGGTGGGGGGCGATCAGGAACACGTGGCTTCACTTGGCCAGGAGTCAAAAAGGTGCGCACCTCAAATCGCAGCACTTCCCTGCGCACGGTGGCCGACACTCGGTCAAAGTCTCGCTCAAACTGCGTCACTTTGGCCTCCCACTGGCAAAAGCACAACGGAGACGCGTTGAAGCGGCGCGGCCGGGGCGATTTCCCCCCCCCGCCGTTTACCTCGGCGATCTCCTCTTTGGCCAGCTGCAGCTTGTCGGGCTTGTTGGCCCACTGGAGCTTGGCCTCGGCCTCGCGCTTCTTCTGCAGCGTGCTCTGCGCGTCCTGCCAGCGCTGCCACGACTTCATGCGATGGTCGAACGAGCCCTGCGCAGGCAACGGGGTTCGGGGGGGGGAGCGTGCGAGGAACAAGTGAGGGACGGCGCGCTTGGGCGTGAAAGGCGGCTGGAGTCAACGAGGACATACCCTGACGGCACCGAGCAGTCGGATGAAATCGGCGATGAGCTCGGCGAAGCCGAAAGTGTCGTTGGCCGCCTGCTGCTGGTGCAGCTGCTCCATCTTGTCCTCCACCTCGGCCAACTGCGAGAGGGCCCGGGACAGCGCCGTGTTGTCCTCGGCGCTGCCGAGCATGGCGGCGCTCTTGGCGAAGCTCGCCGTGTTCGTGGAAAGCTCTGGCAAAGGCAGGTGAGGGGCGGGGGGGACGTGGTTAGAGCAGGTTTGGGGGTGGGGGGGGGGGGTGTTGGCATTTTTTGTGAGTTAGTTTTTTAAATGATTTTTTTTCCCAATTGGTTTTAAGTAGTTATAAGTTATGTTGTTCATTTTAATTTTTGGAATTATTTTTTGGTTTACGTATTTTTTCCACATATCGGCTGCTTGTCGAGTTCTACGATATCATGTGCAAAGTAAACTACAATACTTAGCTACAATTCTCAAAGGACTCCGACTTTCCTTCTTCTGTACGGATGCGCACGGAATATGAAAATCAATACGTTTAAAAAGAACACTCTAAGCTTTGGCATCATATCAACTGAAAAAGATGAAAATGAAGTAATTACGCGCGTTTGCTTTTTTTTTTTTTTTTTTTTTTTTTAGCTTTTTGGGGCGGTGATCCAGAATCTGCCCTCGTTTTTCATACAAATAAAAATGTGCAATAATATTTATGAATGAAAGGTTGGTTCAGTAACAGATGGAATTTTTTTTCTGAAACATCATAAATTACAGCGCATGGAAAAAAAGCGCATTGAGCCTTTTTTTTGGGGGTCAAACTTAAAAGCGAACTCAAAAACCTGATGCGTTAAAATTTTTTTTTAAAGAATTCACCGAGCGTCACAACGGCATCCCTGATTAAAATTTGCTGTTGACCGTCGTTAGTTTTCGGTACTTCTATCGACGAGAAAATGTGGTTTCAGTTTGTTTTTATCTGTTAATTTTGGCCAACTCGAATGACTCTAAACATTCAACAACGTGCGTCAGAAAAGTACCAGGACCGGCGTCACAACCGATCGATTTCAAACTCAGACTACAAGCTGTAGCGTAAATTCTTTCCGTTCGGGGTCTTCTCTGCCACCCTAGAAAATGGCGGTCGGTCGGAAGCGCTTTCCTCGGGTTGCTTACCTTTCCTGTGAAGGACCAGCGACTCCACCAGCGCGTGGAGCTTCCTGAACTGTTGGTCCGCAGACTCCACCTCCTGCAGCTTTTCCTCAAACCACTGCGGCAGAAAAGAAAAATCAGTTGGTGGCGTTAAGCCAACGGGGCAGCGCGCGTGCTAACTCACCGCGTCCGACTCGTTCATCTTGATGGTCATTTTGCTGACGGCGTCGGTCGCCTTGTTGATCATTTTCAGGAAGCCGGCGCCGCTCAGGGCCTGCGTGCTCACCGCGCGGGGCAACTAAACACATACAAAATGGGAAGGCGCTTGTAAGCGGGAGAAAACCCTCACGGCACCCAAGTTGGGGGAGGGGGGGGGGAGTTGCTTCGGATGAAGCATTTTGATTGGACGACTCGGTTGAAGGGGAGGAGCTCCGTCCGATGAGGCGGAATGGTAAAAGTGAAGTCTTACCTCGTCTCTCTCCAGGAACTCTCGCACGTCGGGGTCTTGGAGAAGCGAGGGGTGAGTGACCACCCTCTGAAGGTACCTGTTCAAACCAGGAGGTCAACATTTGCCCACCAAAAGGCGCTTTTGGAACATTCATTCATTCATCTTCCGAGCCGCTTGATCCTCACTAGGATCGCGGGGGGTGCTGGAGCCTATCCCAGCTGTCTCCGGGCAGTAGGCGGGGGACACCCTGAACCGGTTGCCAGCCAATCGCAGGGCACACAGAGACGAACAACCATTCGCGCTCACACTCACACCTAGGGACAATTTGGAGTGTTCAATCAGCCTGCCACGCATGTTTTTTGGAATGTGGGAGGAAACCGGAGCACCCGGAGAAAACCCACGCAGGCCCGGGAAGAACATGCAAACTCCACACAGGGAGGCCGGAGCTGGAATCGAACCCGGTACCTCTGCACTGTGAAGCTTTTGGAACATTGAAGCGAAAATCATCATACGACAGAACACACGACATAAAAAAAAAATTAAAAAGGACAATTATACAATTTTTGCATACGCTCGACATTATAAGCACGACACGTCGATGCGGAGTACAAAAGTCGCTTCTTCAACTAGTCTAATAATCGATTTACTTGAAAAACATTTTTTTTAACCATTTATGTTCAGCGAATTGAGGTAAGTAGTTTGTTAATATTTGGTGAAATCCACAGCGCTTTAAAAAAAATAAATAAAGTTTTTTCTTTATTTTATATTCAATTGATCACAAAGACACCAGTGAAGTAACTTTGTCGAGTTCCGACGACACCGTTCGAGCGCACACCGAGTGGAGATAAAAGTCGATGCACATCGTTTCTTTCTTGAAAAAAATGAATTCAAACTAAACTCGAACGAAAAAATCTCCAAGCATCAAAATCGTCATGCGGGGGGAAATTGTGCTTGGAAAGGCCGCTGGAGCACTCACCTCTCCAGGGCGCCTCTCCTCCTCTCGACAAAGTCCGCCGACGACGAGTCCTCTTTCCCCACCTTCATCTTGGTCATACCTGCGGGACGACGAACGCGGCGCGTCAGATGAGCGCCCGGCGGCGGCGGCGGCGGCGAGGTTGGCGGGAGGCCGGCGCCTACCGAGGATGCTCTTCTCGGGCGGCGGGGGCACGATGAAGCCGTTGGGGCCGTGCTTCTCCGAGAGCTTCTCGTACAGGCCCAAGAAGTCGCTGAAGCGTCGGCGCACCGTGAACGTCTTGTTGCGGAACATGCCGAGTGTGGTCTGAAACCATTTTTTTTGTTTTTTTTTTTAACGTAGCGTAATTAAAACCCTTTCGTCATGTTGATTGTTTATAAAACAAAACAGTTGCTTTACCCGAGTGGACACTTTGTAGGCCATGTAGGCGGTCATGCCGTCCCCTGCGCAGCAAATCAAGGAGCGATATTCATCATACGGGGGGGGGGGAGTGGATTTCGGGGAGAATGCGGACTTGGGACAGAAATCTCACCTATTTTTTCTGGGTCGGTAATGGAGACGGTGATGTCAAATTTGTCTTCCAGCTCCGACGACTCCTCTTCTTCCAGCTCCAATGAACGAGGAGGACAAAGCAGATTGGCACGGATGATTTTTTAAAATCTTTTTTTACTGTTACCGCGATACCTTGACTTACAAGCGCCCCCCCCCCCCCCCAATGTACAAGTTGGTCCTAGCTGCTGCTGCTTTTTGTTGTCGTTTTTTTTTTTTTTGGGTCGCAAGCCTAATTTGAAGTAGAGCAAGCTTTGGAAACATCACCAACTGAGTGAAGAATGAAAAAAAAAAGGGGGCCGGGGGGTTTGGGGCACATCCTTTCAATGGTAAAAATGTATTTGGAGTACAGTGGCAGCTCTACTTACAAAACCAATATGTTCTCGGAGAAATTTCTTAACTCGAAACTTTTGTAAGTAGAGACGCGTTTTCCATGTGAATGCCCTAATCCATCCCAAGCCCCCCCCCCAAAAAAAATTCAGACATAAATGTTTTCTAAAATACTCATCAATTAGCCCTATTTTGCAGACGATATATTAATATTTCTGGGGAAACCATCTACCTCTTTCCCCGAATTGCTTTCTAACGATCAGGGAGTACGGAGGATTTTCGGGATACAACTTAGAAGCGGCAGTCACTCACTTCCTCCAGCGCAGCCGTCGCTTGCTTGGCGGCTGGAGCCGACGTGGAAGGTTTGCTGCCGGCGGCGGCGGTGCCGGTGGCGGGAGTGGCCCCCGCCTTCTTCCTTTCGCTTTGCGGACTGTCTAGGGAGAGCTCCACTGTGGCTTCTGCCGGAAGAGGCGATGCAAATACTTGAAGTCACCTTTTTCTGAAGACAGCCAAGGAAAACTCGGCGACTCACCTGCAAAGATATCAGCGCCGACTTCTCCGTGGACTCCGTTTGTCCTTTGAGCGGAGTGGCCGGGGGCGAGGGCTTCTTCGGCGAAGATGTCGGCGCGGTTCAGCTGCGGCGGGGGAGCTCCGCCCACTTTGCCGCCGTGACGGCTCGCCGATTTGTCTGCCGGGGGCTCGTCCCGCAGCTCGCCGCCGGCGGGCTTCTTCTTGGCGCCAAGCGGTTCGCCGAACAGATCCTCGTCGGGCTCGCCGAAGAGGCTCTTCTGAGGCGGCTTGGCGGTTTTGATCAGTGGCGGGTCGGCGAACAAGTCGCCGCCTTGGTCTTCAAACAGGTCGGCGCCGGCGCTTTGCTTCGGGGCCGCAGCTGGCGGAGGATCGTCAAAGAGGTCGGCCAGAGGGTCGACTATTTTACTCGGCTGGCGCGGGGCGAGATCTGCCGAGGAACCGATATCTAAAAGCAGAGCGGTTTCTTTGACTTCCTCTTTTGCGTCGCCGACCTCATCGGGCCCACTTTCTCCCGCGCTCTCAACCGCCACGTCCCGGGTCGGCGCTTCAGTTTCGTTTCCCAGTATGTCAACAAACTCATCCCGGAGTTGGTTTTCACTTGCTCCCTTTCCACCTCCGGATTCGACGGAGGCGGTCGGAGTCATCCAGTTGCCCGCCAGATCGTCAAAGTCGTCGGAGGGCTCGCTGGGCGTTTTGGACTCGGACCCGCTGCTGATGGGGTCGCTCATGGCGTCGCTGGGAGGCGACATCAAATTGTCGCTGGGCGTTTTGGATCCCAAGCCGCTACTGATGGGTTCACTCGACAGGTCTGCCGTGGCGTCGCTGGGCGGAGTCACCAAATCGTCACTGTGCTGACTGACCGTCGCCGCCGTCTCACTCAGGGAGGAGTTGCTCTGGAAGCAAAGAGGAAAGCAGCTCCAAGTGCTCAGAATGTGCAGCGGACATATATTAGTGCATTTGATTTATTCACTGGTAAATCTTTCATAAACTGGAATTGTGATTTTTTTTTTAAGATGCAAATTCGGGCTAAATGGTTTTGATGAAGCCATTTGAGACCCCCCCCCAAAAATAGCAATAGCACTTTGTGATTTTTTTTTCCTCAAACGTCCTCTTCCCCATGTGTTTAACAAACACAAGCGATATATTAATTGATTCATATTACAGGAAATAAGATCTGATTCATTATACATAAATGTTTTGATCTTATAGATTAAGCTAACGCTAGCATAAATGCAAATGAACCACGAATACGAAAGACAGACGTTTCATCTGCTAAATAGAATTATCAACTAACTCAAACCCGCTCAACATTTCCAGTGAAATCTTTTCAGCATGACAAATTTATACCGCAAAAGTGTGCCATAAACTCAAGTCGGTCAGTCACATTCCAACAAGAACGTAAACGAATCCGTGGCTTTATCGCTTCAACTTTTCAAGTGTCATGAAGAAAAAAAACTTCTGAGGGAAACACGTGAATTGCACTTCTGAGGCATATCTAGAGATTAACTAAATACATAAAACGCGTATAAGTATCTCAAAAGAAAACCTACAGACCAAGCGAAATTTCGCTTTTTTTTTCAAGCCTTCGCCGGTGGCGAGCTTCAGATGCAATCAATGATGTGTTGTACCGCTACTGCCCTGCAGGTGGCAGCAATGCTAAATAAAAGGGGGGTTCTAACTGCCACACAAGTAAAGAAGAAAACATTTGTAGTCTTCAATGACGCGGAACCTGTTCCAGACGGCGGCTTCATTTCCATATTGATCAAATTTCCTGTTGCGCTAAAATTTTGTGGTTCAAGTGACACAATTTTGATTTGTTCCTCTCGAGTGGCACAAATGCGCTTTGTGTCATGATGGCATCAAGAGAAATAAAAATGTTGGATATCTCCACATCAGAACGAGAGGCTTCTTTGTTCAAATCTCGAACGCCGCTGCTCCACTTCAAACAGAAGCTTGCCGGCAGCATCACAAATCTCTCCCGAGACATTCCTCCACTTGCCCCTTCCCGCCTGTACTTTCTTAAGATGAGAAAAGATAAGAACATCCTTTCTTTGTCTCACAATGGTGGAATTTGCCAATTTAGAGAAATACCCTTCTTCACCTCACTTCCACTGCTTGTTACTTTTGAACAGGTTGTCCCAGGTACTTGAAGTCCTGCACCCGCTCCACCTCCGCACCTTGCAACAGCGCCAACCTCGGCCTTTCTCTTTCACGTCGCAGCTTTCCTCTATTTGGCTCACCGCTTTGTATGAGCCTTCTCCAAATGTTCCTGTTAAAGATTTTCTATTTATCTGTTTTTTTCACTTTCAAATGAGATTCAAATGCGTTTCCATCTGGCTCTTGTTGATCCTCATTTTAGGGCGTCACTGAAGACAACCACCTCACAGCCATCGTAAGATAATAATAAGATATCCTTTATTAGTCCCACACTGGGGAAATTTACAGCCTCCAGCAGCAAGAATCATCATCATTTCCGTAATACCAAGCTTCATTTCATTCTACTTTCTTGAGTGGTGCTTCTTCTAATCCGTTCGTTATGGCTTCACTTCTTTATGGAGTTTAACTTTAAATGAAACTTTGATTGGTCATGTGATAGCCTGAACATATCATGGGCTCTCCAAGAAGAAAAAAAAAGCAAGCTGGCAGATTTGCTGTGTGTTCTGCGTAAAGCTGCTGAGTTGGCCTTTTCCCAAATTGCTTTTTTTTCCCTTTTGAACTTTGACAGAGGCGAAAACATCCGGGTTCTAACCACGTGATCGCCACCCGCTCACATGACAAGAGGTTGCCCTCCCTGTGCACGGGGCACTTTTTCATCTCCATTCAAATTAAAATCACAGCCATTTATTCGGAACATAACTTATGTAGTCGAATCACAAAGCGAACGTCGACAAAAATATCACCTCCTCCCCTCATTAAAAAAAGAACTTATAACGCACAAGGTTTAATAGTTAAATCTGCTCGCAGTGGCGCAAAGATCACAGGCAATTACAAGCCTATGTTAGTTTTGGTGACGGAATAATCACATTGCACTCGTGTGAAAGTAAAGCTCGAGTAACATTAAACAACATTTGTCACTTTTATGCAACCATGTGGATGGGAGTGAAAACTTTTGCACTAAAAAGTGGCGACGAACATAAATATATATATATTTGTTTCCACTAGCGCATTGCTATGGCTAATTGACAGTGAGAGTTAGCAGAGTATGGAGACGGAAGAAGCGGTCGCGGGGAAAGTTGGAACCGTACCACACTCACGAAGAGGTCGTCTCCGTCGTCTTCATCGCTGCCTCGGCCCGCGGGGTCTCCGGCGTCGGGGAACGGAGGAGGACTGCGCTCCGAGCTGGTCGCCATCTTCAATTCGCTAATTTACAAACTTCACACCCGAGCTGAGAGACGAGACACGACAGACGTCGGGGAACGTGTGTGCTTTTCGGCGGATAAGCTTTACTCCTCCGCTGCCCATGCGAGCACACGCAACGCGGCTGTGGAAAGTGACGCCTGGGGGACGGTGGAAGTGCTCCAAAGTGTCAGAGAAGTAGGTAGTGGAGTGAGGGCGGAGGAGGAGGGGAGACGGGGGCGCGACGTCAATGAACCGCCGCTGTCACTTTTCACTTCCTGGTTAGCCTAGCGAGCTAGCACGCCCGCATCGACAACTACCTCACTTCCTCGTTATGATACATTCCACCGCGTTCTGGGCAGGACACGCCCTTGCTACAAAGTGATTGGGTAATGTCTGAACATGAACGACATGAAATACAAGACCGCCTTAAGCAGCCAATCAAATTGCAGCAGCGCGTGTCCTACCGCCAATGACATTGCAGCAAAGCTTGCACTGCCTGCAACAGCAGTGGGATTCATCACTTGCCCGCTGGTCTCGTCAGCAAGCTAATACAGCTTCTCACTCAGCGGACTGGAAAAAAAATGACTCGGGACAAGGAAAACGCCGTGCAACAGCACTTCTGACCGCGGAAGTTTACCGAGTTCGGCGATGCCTGGTAACACTTCCACCGGTGATCAAGAGCCGCTTCTCACTTCAAAACGTCGGTTGACTGACGAGTCGGATTCTGACGAAGGTATTTAAAAAAGGCAGCGCCACTCCTTTATGAAGCAGGAGAGCTTTTTAAAAAAAACTAACCCAAAAACTAACCCAAACTAAAAAGTATCCACTTTTCGGAGCCGAAGCAAGTAATTTCAATGTCCTTTTCTTTTCTTATTTTACACGCAACAGATTTGATCAGCAAGGATTATTTTGGTACCCGTTGCATTGTATTTTAATGTCTACATAAAATGACAAAGCTCAGTTGTTTATGTAGTATTATTTGTATTTTTGGTTTACTACTTTGCAGTGGTGTGTGCCATAAAACAGTCGCCTAACCCAGTATTCTTAAGCATATTTTTTACCATTTGCAAGTGAAATGTTTATTTTCACTTCTCAAATATTTGTATTGGCGGCCCGGTATTCAGTGGTTATTACGTCAGCTTGACAGTGCAGGTGTACCGGGTTCGATTCCAGCTCCGGCCTCCCTGTGTGGAGTTTGCATGTTCTCCCCGGGCCTGCGTGGGTTTTCTCCGGGTGCTCCGGTTTCCTCCCACATTCCAAAAACATGCACGGCAGGTTAATGGAACACTCTAAATTTTCCCGAGGTGTGGGTGTGAGCATGAATGGCTGTTTGTCTCCGTGTGCCCTGCGATTGGCTGGCAACCGGTTCAGGGTGTCCCCCGCCTACTGCCCGAAGACGGCTGGGATCCTTCCTTCACTTCCCCTCGTACAAAAGTAGGACAATAATCTCTTTAATGTGGAAAATATGCAACTTTTTGTCTTGGAAAAACATCGTTCTCGTGATACTGCTATCTTGAAAAAAAAATACAACTTTATTCTCTTAATGTTGTGTATTTAATTAAAAAAAAAAAAAAGATTGTTGATTGAACCGCATGACTGTTCATGGCATTTGTCAAAATAATGACCAAAACAAAAAGCAACAACTCAATAATATCGGCTTCATTTGATGTTTTGGCAACTATTGCGCATACAAGTTGGGCAAAGTACATTATTATTGATAAATTCACCACCCGGTGGATAATGCTAACATTGCCTCAACTTTAGCGGTTTGAAATGCAACAAGATGACCGAGTTCAGCACAAAAGGAGAGCGATCCAACGTCGTGTGTACCTCACAGCATTTTTGACGTCGCGTAACTGAGTAAATCGAGAAGGGATACTTTTGTCATACGATGCACCGGTGGGGAAAAAAAGTTGATCAATTCGGCAAGGAAAATTACCTGTAGATGACTTCCAACTCTTTCTTCCTCTCTTTTAGGTGAAACCTTATTTGAGAGGAGGACTTTAATCATACCGCACGATGCCGACGAGGGGGCGCGCGCCAGGTTGTCATACGAGGAAGCAGTCGAGGCGGCAGGTAATTAAAAATGGGTCGCCGCCATCTTGGAAAGACTGCATCACAGCGGAAGTCCGAGTCAAAATGTCACCGCCCCTTTCTTGACCGCCACGCCCACTTCTCACTTATTTCATCACAGCGTACAGGGGGAGCACGCCAAGCCAATCGCTGTTTCAATATACGCGGCTTAATTTATTTTGTTGACATGAATGGCTGTGAACCCCGCCCCCAAAAAAAAGCCTCGTCTTTAGCATTTCAACGAGTTGAAGTAGGCAGCTTCAACTGCAAACGATCAAAGCATTTTCACTCAAGATGACAGAACTTCATTCGACTTCACTGCCTTCAATGCGCCTCACAAGGACACAAATATGTCCGTCTGCCGTGTCCGCAGCTTTCACCAAACTGTCAAGCGTGAGCCGGTTATCAAGCGGGCCGAAGCTGTGCGCTGACTTGGACGTGATAGCGGGGGGCGGGGGTGGGGTGGGGGTGTTTCGTTATGATAGTGCCTCGGTCCCAAACCCCCGAACCGCCGCTAATTCACTTGGGCTGAACAAGTCTAAAAAAAAATAATCAAATTGCATTTTTTTTCTCCTCGGTATTGCGATGCCGATTTAATATGCAAATTTTTTTTTTCCATTTTTGCCGTTTTTTTTTTTTTTTCACCAAAGCAAGCAATAAATTCAGCTGTCAGATTTCTTATTCATAAATGTTTTGGCGTACACGAAAATAAATGGGGAATGAATGAAAGACAGTATATTTCTTAATCTTAACATTGTTAATGTACTAAAAAAAAAACACTTGCAGTCCTAGAAGCGTTCATGACGACAACGCCACAAAATTCCGCCAAATAAGTCTGCCGTGAACATAAATCAGATGACAACAATGACGCAAACAAATCTTTGCCTTTTGTCACGTTGTTTCATTTAAAAACTTGAGTAAGTGGCAGCCATTTTGTCCAGGCACATTTTCACTGCCACGTCAAAATGGCGGCTGAAACCTTGTGTGTGTGTGTGTTGTGTTTCCTGTTGGCAGGCTTCGGCTGGTTCCACTGGCTGCTGCTGCTAGTTTGCGGTTGGGCCAACGCCAGCGATGCGGTGGAGATCCTCTGCGTGTCCTTCCTGCTGCCCTCGGCCCGCTGCGACCTCCTGCTCAGCTCCTCCGACATGGGCCTGCTCACCGCCTCCATTTTCCTCGGTCGGACGTTCTTTTGTCAAATGTCTCGTTTTTTTTTGGAATTCGATGACGCGAGGCGATGAGTCACACGCCTGTGTCGCGATCCCCGCCAGGCATGATGGTGGGCGGCTACGTGTGGGGATATTTGGCCGACCGTAGGGGGCGACGCAACGTCTTGGTGGTCTCCCTGTCGGTCAACGGCCTCTTCGGGGCTCTGGCCAGCGCGGCGCCGTGGTTCTGGCTCTTCCTGCTGCTCAGGTTCATCAGCGGCGTCGGGTGAGGACGTCAAATTTTGAGTCATTCAAATGGACGCCGGTTTTAGATGCAATCCAACCCTTTCTCCAGGGTCGGCGGCTCCATTCCCGTCATCTTTTCCTACTTTGCCGAATTTATGCCGCGACTGAGGCGAGGCATGATGATCAGCGCTCTGGCCACCTTCTGGATGGCGGGCAACTTTCTGGCTGCAGGTGCCAAGACATCGCACAACGACCGCCGACATTTTTCGCGACCATCATGTGATGTTGACGCTTGCGTGCGTGGGTGCGCAAAGGTCTGGCCTGGTTGGTGATCCCCAGAACCTGGATGCATTTCTCCGTGGGCCGACTGAACTTCCAGAGCTGGCGAGTGTTCGTGGTGCTCTGCTCCGTCCCGAGCGTCACGTCAGCGGCCATCTTCAGGCTCGTCATGCCCGAGAGCCCCAAGTTCCTCATGGAGGTTAAAAAGTTAATAACAAAAAAAAAAAAAAAAGAAATATCACTCAAGGACATCGATCTTCAAAATGAAGTGAACCGATTCGCCAGCCCCCCCCCCAAAAAAATCTGTCGATTTGTGTTTTTGCAGGCCGGCCGTGAGCGCGAGGCCGTCCACGTCTTCCGCCAGATGTTCCGACTGAACATGCTTGGGAAAGGAGAAGCTCTCCCTGTAAGTCCAAAAGGCAAAAATGGCTGCACTTCCGATTTTTCGGTAGTGTTCGTTTTAATTTCGTTTTGACTTTTTTTTTTTTGAGTTCGTTTGAATTTTTTTTTTTTTTTTTTAGTTTTAGTATTAGTTTTTTTCTTCATTTTTTTTTTTTAGTTTTAGTATTAGTTTTTTTTCTTCAATATATAGACTGTCAATTGCAAGACCAAAAGAAATCATGTCAAAAAATATTGTACAATAAATGAAACTACCAATCGTTAAGTATAATAACTTACAGATGAAATCCTGCGTTTCTACGTTTGATTTTGAAGGAGTTTTCCTTGCACGTGAACATCAAACAAACAGCGCACGAAACCGAAACTCGACAGCCGTCTGCACAACTCGCTGCTACTCTGAAAAAGGTGACCGAGAAACAAGACTGGGACACAAAGTCAATCAAATAAAACCACTCAAACATTGTTGACACGTGTAATCGGCGTTTTGCCGTCATCACCACCCAAATAGGCTCTGATGCCACTCCGGCAGATGTTCGATGGGAACCTCAGATCCAGAAGCGTGGTGCTGCTCATCATTTTCTACTGCATTTCCTTTGGGTAAGACGTTCGGATGGTTGGTCGGCATTGCCGTTGAACTGGGAGTCAAGCTCTGGTTCAGAAATCCTTTTAGTGGAGCCTAAACGCTGGGTTAGGGGTCATCCCAAAAACTCCAGCGGAGCAAATACTCTCGACTAGTAAGTCCAAGTATGGAGGGTATTATTTTAAAAAGATATTGATGACGTGACTTGACCGCTGTGCACAGCTACTACGGGCTGTGGATGTGGTTCCCCGAGCTTTTTTCCCGAGCGGAGGCCGGCAGCTCACCGTGTGCCAACATGTCCGCCCCGTCCCAACAGCACACCAACAGCTGCTCCCCCGTCAAGACCGTGGGTGCGTAATCGTCCCGCGTTGACCGCAAAACACACATTTCGTACCTGAGATTTCAGGGCTCATTTTAAATGGATTTATTTATATATGCCAAATACCAGAAATGTAAGACAAATAAAAATTTTACTAAAAGCAAAATGAACAAATCAGCTCTAAAATCAAATTAAAATTAAGTGAATTAAAAAAGGCGGCCCGGTAGTCCAGTGGTTAGCGCGTCGGCTTCACAGCGCAGAGGTACCGGGTTCGATTCCAGCTCCGGCCTCCCTGTGTGGAGTTTGCATGTTCTCCCCGGGCCTGCGTGGCTTTTCTCCGGGTGCTCCGGTTTCCTCCCACATTCCAAATAGATCACCCGAATTTAATTGGATAATTTCCCAAGCGCCCGGTAGTCCAGTGGTTAGCACGTGGGCTTCACAGTGCAGAGGTACCGGGTTCGATTCCAGCTCCGGCCTCCCTGTGTGGAGTTTGCATGTTCTCCCCGGGCCTGTGTGGGTTTTCTCCGGGTGCTCCGGTTTCCTCCCACATTCCAAAAACATGCGTGGCAGGCTGATTGAACACTCGAAATTGTCCCTGGGTGTGTGTGTGAATGTTTGTTCGTCTCTGTGTGCCCTGCGATTGGCTGGCAACCGATTCAGGGTGTCCCCCGCCTACTGCCCGAAGACAGCTGGGATAGGCTCCAGCACCCCCGCGACCCTAGTGAGGATCAAGCGGCTTGGAAGATGAATGAATGAATTAAAAAAAAAAAAAAAAAAAGATGGTCCAAAAATAATGTAAAATTTTTCAAAATTGACAAGTATTCAATCCGCCACGTGTTTTCATCTTCAGTCTACGAGGAGAGCTTCTTGATCGCCGCAGCCAACCTTCCCGGCAACATCTTCACCATCCTGGTGGTGGACAACATTGGAGCCAAGCCGCTGCTCTGTGAGGAAGGCCCCGCGGGGGCGCCGTAGCGGGTCCCCATATGTCCTGATTTGACATTCATCGTGTGTGTTCGCAGCGGTCAGCCTGCTGGTGTCCAGCCTGAGCGTCTTCCTCATCTATGTGGTGCAGAGCAAAAGCCAAAGTCTGCTGCTGTCCTGCTTGTTCAGCGGCGTGTCGGTCATCGCCTGGAACGCTCTGGATGTGGTGGGCACCGAGCTCTTCCCCACGCAGCTACGGTACTTATTGGGTCGCGGCGTTACCGTAAAGGAGATGTATTTATTAATTATAATTTTTTTTGTTGTTGTTGTCATGTGGATGGTCGTTCTCCCGGGTGCAGTTCGTCGGCGCTGGGCGTTTTCACGGGTGCGGGCCGAGTAGGGGCCATCATGGGGAACGTGGTCTTCGGTAACATGCTGGACTCGGGCTGCGCCGTCCCCATCCTGCTTGTGTCGGTCATGCTGATGTCCGCTGGTGTGTCGGCGCTCTTCCTTCCGCACACCAGACAGATGGAACTTGCCTAACCTGTGTGTGCGCGCGTGTGTGTGTTATAAAACTACCGCACGTTGTAGCAAAATTGCACTTCTTCAATGTGGTCCCGGTGAAAAATAGAATCAAATATTTACAAAAATGTGAATAGTTTGCAGCAAGCGTCCCGTGAGACACTTCTGCTTGTTTTTAGATTGCTCAATCACAGTCAAAGAACCTTTTCATTCCTATTTTTTTTTTAATTCCTATTCCGATTTTTATTGTATTTGTGAATATTTTTCAATGCGCATTGGAAAATAAAACTTTACCCGCATAGTTTTTTTTCTTCATTTATTTATTCATAAATAAACTTCCCAATAGCCAAGTAGCACACACACACAGAGGTTGTGATGAAAAGTAAACACTCGCAACACATCATTTCATTTGAAAAAAAACATTGCTCGGGAAAGGATTCAGCAGAATTTCTTTCTGCTTTGGTTAAATATCTTTCACATTCACCAGCAGTCAAGAAAATCAGGAATATAGAAGACAAGTGTTGAAATATGATCCAGATTCTCCACGAATTTTTGTCATCCAACCATGCATGCATTTGTGTTTTGCTTTGTTTTAAGGATAGGAGGATTATTATTGTTTTATTTTTACATGGTAATTATAGTTAGCGTTATTTGTGATTTTCACTATTCATGGTCAGGCATGGTCCCGATTACCTCGCAAAGAGCGCAGGTCCACTCTGAGTCGTAGAAAATTTTTAATTTTTAGTACATACTCTTAAGTACATCAAAAGTTATCATTTCTTTAAAAAAAAAAAAGACTAACATGAATTGAACTTGAGCCTTTTCAGTCAAAACTGTCAGAAAGTATGGCATTTTTTTCCTACTCATTACAGCATACGATGGCTACTCGATTATTTCGATGTTTTTAAAAGAACTATTTTACTTAGTTTCACTTTCACGCATGTCAGAACTACTCGATAATTTCAAGCCAAAATTGTCAGGGGGAAAGTGACACGTCCAGCAGTCTAACTACACTTTGAGGCCCAAAGGAAAAACAACAAATATACAATCAAATGATCATGTAAAGACCGTAAAAAAAAAAAAAAAAAAAGTTAAAATGACAAGATGAGCTTTTTGTTTCCTGCGTACTGTATACTGTATATTTAACATACACATCCTGTACATACCGTAGCGGTGGCGCGCGTACACGGCGAGCTTTCAAATGTTTATTCCTGGTATATGTTCTGCTTCGACTGCAAGACAAGGATTGAAACGGTTATGCCACATTGAAACAAAAACACCTAGATCTTATTTCATCAGCTACGATTTTCCTAATAAATAACATTTGTGTTAAAAAATAAAAGTATCATTTTAAGAAACCGGCATGGTGTTCCCCTCATTTTGTTGATGCAGCAAGTGCTTATGGAATTTGGTATAAATAAATAAATACAAATTAATTACATAAATCCACTCAAACTGCATTAACAACAAAACCCTGAAATATTATTTCATTTAGGAGAAATCATTTTAAAATTCCAAATGAAAAAAAAAAAACGGCAAACATTGACAAACAAAATCTGGTAACCAAATTTTGTTGATGTTACAGTAAAAAAAAAAAAAAAATCTCCAGTGCTATTGAATCTGTAATTTGGTAGAAACTGTGAAAGAAAAATGCGAACATTAGTCCAAAAAAAATCCCTCAATATGAAATTTGGTCGAAATAGTTTGAAAAAGAATAATACGCCAAATAAACGGGCAGGACAAGCGGATTTCTTTTTTTTTTTTTTTTGCTGTCATGTTGTTCTCGTGAGCAGATGCGATTGTCACAAAGAAAAAAAAAAGGAAATCCCACAAAGATTCACTGCGTGAGAGCCAGCAGCACGTCCTTGACCAGCATGGTGCCGATCACCATCTTCTCGCAGTTGAGAGTCAGCCGGGCACTGCCGTCCTCCTCGGTGGCCACGGTGACGAGCACCAGGCTGCCGCCGCTCACCGTCCGGCCGGCAAACCTGCGAGCGGGAAGCGCAAGAGTCCGAAGACCCGGCAGAGGACTCAAGTCAAAGCGCCGCCAAAGTCAAAAGTGTCAAAGGCAGCAGCGTCATGGAAGTGAGCGGCGATATTTATTGAGCGCTCACACACAAAAAAAAGTCTGTTCACTTCAAGAGTGAACTAAATGAGGACGTCATAAAATGGAAAGCGAAATACCAATGACAGTCCAACCTCGTTCCAATGTCCCTCAAGGGACATAATGAATCTGTACGTTATAACGGCGGTTCTGTGTAAAAGGGGTAGTTTGAAACTAGGTTCCACATATTGGTCTTTAAGGAGGCCGATAACCGATATTTAGAGCCGATACTAATTGGCAGTAAATCAAACAAAATTGCGATTCCGCTTTCCAGTGGTACCCAAACTCACGACGGTCTCTTCATACGAAATTTTCAACTTGCGAAACGCCTCAACAGGAAAATATTGCCTTGAGTACGAAAGGTAAAAATTCAGAATTGGTTGCAAGTCGCAGCTCCGAGTTTCGTGAACGCAACGCACTTATAGCTACGCTGCCATTGGCTGAGAAGGACCTCTGTCGTACGTGTCTGCGTGTCGATAGGTGAAGTGTGTTTATGCAGCGTTCTCGCCATTAATGTGAATCGGCAGAAAAAGTGTTCAGGCTATCGCTCACTTTGCTGACGTTTGCCTTGGACGCTTGCCTCGGATGCTTTAGAAAACATTTATGCCTGAATTTGGGGGGCTTGGAACGTGTAGATCTGTTTTCTATTTTGTATAATGTCCCAATTACTTAGCCATTCTAACCCGCTGTTATGCCACCCGTCCACAAGGTGTCGCGGGAGCTCTGGGGTTGATTGAAAACACGAAGAAGCCTGTAACACGTTCTTGGTGCTGCTGAGTAAAAAAAACACTTTCAAGCTCATAAGGACTGGTCTCTTCATATCAAAACTATAGAACGGATTAGGAAACGGGCATTTACATGGAAAATGCATCACTACTTACAAAAATAACTTCCGGAAACAATTAATTTCGTAAGTAGAGGTACCACTGTACGGTGTTCTTCTTGCCCTCCCTTACCTGCACTCCTTGTCTGAGCCGCAGGGCACTCTGCTGAGGTTGGCGGTGGCCGACACCCTCTGGACGATGGCGTGCTCGTTCCGGCACTTCGCATCCAGCGTCAGCTTTTCTGTGATCTCATTCATGCCCATGAGCTGACCTGTTTCGGCACAGGAGCGCCGTGTCGGCTTTATACGTCTAACACCAGACGTCAACGCGGTGCCAACTAACGATCTTTTGGGGGTACTTCCGGCGGTACGGCAAGTTTTTGTCCGTGTTTTCATTTCAAGTCAATGGTTGAGGATTGAGGTGCTCTACCTCCGGAAGTAGCCTCTGGCACTTACGGTTTGGAAACATTGCCAAAAGGGTCTTTCCAATCTAATGAGCAGACAAAGGTGGGGCGGGGGAAGTGAGGGGGGACACAAAGTGGCTGATAGTCATTTCCTTCGAGTTGGTGCTGGGGGCAGCAGGTTGGGGGTCCTGTGATGAGCACCCACAAAGTGTTCGCTTCAGCCCCTCATCAGAAGAAGAAGAAGTCGGCTGGACCAAGATAGTCTGCGAGGAAGCGACTTTTCAACATCACGCAATGTCATTTGTCCAATTTTTCTGTCTTTCCTCAAATTCCGCATCAGTTTATCATTCATTTCAAATGAAATGAGCAGTAATTGAAGTTGATTCTTAAACCCCAAAAGCCCCCCCAAATGTTTCCTTGTTTCGCATCATTTCATACGGAATTGGTTACATTTATGTCTTTTTTTAAATAAAGAGAAAAAAATGAACTCCTGTCACAATTTAATGTCAGAAGTAGATTTGTAAAGACAAAATCGTCATGACAAAAGTGGTCCTTTTTCACTCATGACATACGATGCTCACTATTTGGCATTAACATGAAATTGACTTAACTCACTCAAAATTTTATTAAAATCCTCACTAACCAACTTATCAATAGCCAAATCAGACACTACGAAAGGAATCTTATGTGAGTAACTAATGATGTTAAGTGCAAAAAAATAAGTCTGGGTCCACTCTGATGACAAGCCCCCGCAACTTGCTGCTGATGAGGGGCGGTAGATACACACAGTAGAAACGGTGAAGGGTGTGAGTGGTCTTAGGTGGGGGAATTTTCAGGAGGGGGGGAGCAAGGGCAGGACGTGGAAGGCAACTCACCTAGACGCTGCGAGAGCGCCTCTTTTGGGAACGGCACACGGAATTGAGGAGCATGTTGAGCGACACGTTAGTGCAGCGTCACGCTAAAGGTCAATTAATTGGCCGCGGGCTCAAAATCTTTCTTAAAACTTAAACGCCTCCAACCTTCGTTCATGTCTAGCCAGATCGGTTGTTGTCCAAAGTGTGTCACTTAACTCATTCACTCCCATAGACGTATTTAGATGTCTTTTCAGACTGTACTTGAAAAGGGTCTGAAAATGGCTGGCCAGACATGAAAAGACGTCTAAATACGTCTTTGGGAGTGAATGAGTTAAGGGACGTTTCGACCTTGGAGGTTGGACGGCAGACATTTTCTGGTTCATTTAATGCCAACGGTCATCGTGTCGTTATTCACCTTGTTCCTTTTTAAACTCGTTCTCGGTCATGAAAACCGGTTTCATCAGCTCTCCGACCGGCGGCTGGATGGACACGAAAAACTTCCTGCTGTGAGTACTGGGGGGGGAAAAAAAAAACAGACACCGCGCTTGTAACTCAGATCATCACTCTTATCGCAAATCAATTTTGCCCATTGGAAGGAATGGAAATGCTAATAATATGTTTCAGTATCCGTGTAACATTTTTTTAAAGGAAGAATAGCACTGTACAGAATAGTCATTTATACTTGGGCACGGTAATAAAGGCGGTAGAAAGCACCAAGCAGTAAAATCAAGAACAAATCAAAGTCATGCTGAGTGAATGTTTGTTACCATTTACTCCTCGCAGAATGACCTGCCCCCTCCGTGAGTCGTCACCTTACCGTGGTGGAGGGGTTTGTGTGTCCCAATGATCCTAGAAGCTAAGTTGTCTGGGGCTTTATGCCCCTGGCAGGGTCACCCATGGCAAACAGGTTCTAGGTGAGGGGCCAGACAAAGCACGGCTCAAAAGACCCCAATGACGACAAAAATAAATGGATCTAGGTTTCCCTTGCCCGGACGCGGGTCACCGGGGCCCCCCTCTGGAGCCAGGCCTGGAGGTGGGGCTCGTTGGCAGGCGCCTGGTGGCCGGGCTTACACCCATGGGGCCCGGCCGGGCACAGCCCGAAGAGGCAACGTGGGTCCCCCTTCCCATGGGCTCACCACCCATGAGAGGGGCCAAAGGGGTCGGGTGCAATGTGAGCTGGGCGGCAGCCAAAGGCGGGGACCCTGGCGGTCCGATCCTCGGCTGCAGAAGCTAGCTCTTGGGACATGGAATGTCACCTCTCTGGCAGGGAAGGAGCCCGAGCTGGTGTGTGAGGCAGAGAATTTCCGACTGGATATAGTCGGACTTGCCTCCACACACAGCCTGGGTTCTGGTACCAGTTCTCTCGAGAGGGGTTGGACTCTCTTCCACTCTGGAGTTGCTCACGGTGAGAGGCGCAGAGCAGGTGTGGGCATACTCATTGCCCCCCGGCTCAGTGCCTGTACATTGGGGTTCACACCGGTAGACGAGAGGGTTGCCTCCCTCCGCCTTCGGGTGGGTGGACGGGTCCTGACTGTTGTTTGTGCATATGCACCAAACAGCAGCTCAGCATACCCACCCTTTTTGGAGTCCTTGGAGGGTGTGCTGGAGAGTACTCCTGCTGGGGACTCCATTGTTCTGCTGGGGGACTTCAATGCTCACGTGGGCAATGACAGTGATACCTGGAGGGGCGTGATTGGGAGGAACGGCCCCCCCCGATCAAAACCCGAGTGGTGTTTTGTTATTGGACTTCTGTGCTCGCCACGGATTGTCCATAACGAACACCTTGTTCAAACATAAGGGTGTCCATATGTGCACTTGGCACCAGGACACCCTAGGCCGCAGTTCGATGATCGACTTTGTAGTTGTATCATCGGATTTGCGGCCGCATGTTCTGGACACTCGGGTGAAGAGAGGGGCGGAGCTGTCAACTGATCACCACCTGGTGGTGAGTAGGCTCCGATGGTGGGGGAAGATGCCGGTCCGTCCTGGCAGACCCAAACGTATAGTGAGGGTTTGTTGGGAGCGTCTGGCGGAATCCCCTGTCAGAAGGAGTTTCAACTCCCACCTCCGACAGAGCTTTTCCCATGTTCCGGGGGAGACGGGGGACATTGAGTCCGAGTGGACCATGTTCCGTGCCTCTATTGTTGAGGCGGCCAATCTGAGTTGTGGCCGTAAGGTGGTTGGTGCCTGTCGTGGCGGCAATCCTCGTACTCGCTGGTGGACACCAGCAGTAAGGGATGCCGTCAAGCTGAAGAAGGAGTCCTATCGAGCCTTTATGGCCTGTGGGACCCCAGAGGCAGCTGACGGGTATCGACTGGCCAAGCGGACCGCGGCTTCGGTGGTCGCCGAGGCAAAAACCCGAGCGTGGGAAGAGTTCGGTGAGGCCATGGAAGCCGACTTCCGGACGGCTTCGAGGAAATTCTGGTCCACCATCCGACGTCTCAGGAGGGGGAAGCAGTGCACCACTAACACTGTGTACAGTGGGGATGGGGCGCTGCTGACTTCGACTCGGGACGTTGTGAACCGGTGGGCAGAGTACTTCGAAGACCTCCTCAACTCCACCAACACGCCTTCCTTTGAGGAAGCAGAGCCTGGGGACTCTGAGGTGGGCTCTCCTATCTCTGTGGTTGAAGTCACCGATGTGGTTAAAAAGCTCCTCGGTGGCAAGGCCCCAGGGGTGGATGAGATCCGCCCGGAGTTCCTCAAGGCTCTGGATGTTGTGGGGCTGTCCTGGTTGACACGCCTCTACAACATTGCGTGGTCAACAGGGAGAGTGCCTCTGGATTGGCAGACCGGGGTGGTAGTCCCTCTTTTTAAAAAGGGGGACCGGAGGGTGTGTTCCAACTACAGAGGGATCACACTCCTCAGCCTCCCTGGTAAGGTCTATTCAGGGGTGCTGGAGAGGAGGGTCCGTCAGGAAGTCGAGCCTCAGATTGAGGAGGAGCAGTGTGGTTTTCGTCCCGGCCGTGGAACAGTGGACCAGCTCTACACCCTTAGCAGGGTCCTTGAGGGTATGTGGGAATTCGCCCAACCAGTCTACATGTGTTTTGTGGACTTGGAGAAGGCGTTTGACCGTGTCCCTCGGGGAGTTCTGTGGGGGGTGCTTCGTGGATATGGCGTACCGAACCCCCTGATACGGGCTGTTCGGTCACTATACCACCGATGTCAGAGTTTGGTTCGCATTGCCGGCAGTAAGTCGGAACCGTTTCCAGTGGGGGTAGGACTCCGCCAAGGCTGCCCTTTGTCGCCGATTCTGTTCATAACCTTTATGGACAGAATTTCTAGGCGCAGCCGAAGCGTTGAGGGAGTCTGTTTTGGGGGCCTCAGTATTACATCCCTGCTTTTTGCAGATGATGTGGTGCTGTTGGCTCCTTCAAACGGGGCTCTACAACTCTCACTGGAGCGTTTCGCAGCCGAGTGTGAAGCGGTTGGGATGAAAATCAGCACCTCCAAATCTGAAACCATGGTCCTCAGTCGGAAAAGGGTTGATTGCCCCCTCCGGGTCGGGGAGGAGATATTACCCCAAGTGGAGGAGTTTAAGTATCTTGGGGTCTTGTTCACGAGTGAGGGCAGGAGGGAGCGAGAGATCGACAGGCGGATCGGTGCAGCGTCTGCTGTGATGCGGACGTTGTATCGGTCTGTCGTGGTGAAGAAGGAGCTGAGCCAAAGGGCGAAGCTCTCAATTTACCGGTCGATCTACGTCCCAACCCTCATCTATGGCCACGAGCTATGGGTCGTGACCGAAAGAACGAGATCCCGGATACAAGCAGCCGAAATGAGTTTTCTCCGCAGGGTGTCCGGGCTCTCCCTTAGAGATAAGGTGAGGAGCTCGGTCATCCGGGAGGGGCTCAGAGTCGAGCCGCTTCTCCTCCACATCGAGAGGAGCCAGATGAGGTGGCTTGGGCATCTGATTCGGATGCCTCCTGAGCGCCTCCCTGGTGAGGTGTTCCGGGCATGTCCCACCGGGAGGAGACCCCAAGGAAGACCCAGGACACGCTGGAGAGACTACGTCACCCAGCTGGCTTGGGAACGCCTCGGAATCCCCCGGGGAGAGCTGGAAGAAGTAGCTAGGGAGAGGGAAGTCTGGGCTTCCCTGCTAAAGCTGTTGCCCCCGCGACCCGGCCCCGGATAAGCGGTAGATGATGGATGGATGGATGGAGAATGACCTGCGTATTGTTTTGCATGTGCACTCCTTGAAAGTAAATCAGGCCCAATTCGTCATACCACAGCTGGAAGTTTGCCGCTTGCGTGGAGTCGCAGAAATCGATGCCCATCACAGCGGTGGTCGTCTCACCCGCAGGCAGCAGCTCTGCGGACAGGAAGTGGGAAAACCAGTCAGTGGACGGCGGAGTTGGGAAGTATCCATCCATCGCTCTAACTCAAGTACATTCTTCCCCCCCTACCTCGCTCCAATTTTGTGTCTTCACTCACCGATTTCCGGGAAGTTCATGACCCTCATGCCAGACTGCAGCTTGACGTCCTCCATGTGCAGGTTCTTGGCATCCGTGGCGGCGCTGTTGGCAAAATGCATCTGCACCGCCACCATGTTGGCGTCGGGGCCGAAGGGCTGGCGGCTGAAGCGGTACTCCACCGACAGGCCCTCGCCAGAGATGCGGTGCAGCAGCTCGTAGCACTTCTGCGTGCCGGACGGCGAGATGGCCTGTCGGCAAAAGAATGGTCGGACATGAGCCGCAGGAACGTTGTCGGACTTGGTACCAAAAGGTAAAAAAAAAAAATCTACTGTCGTTGATGGCGGGCTGTCTCAAGGACCAGGACTTGAAATTAAACAGGAAGTTGGCCATCCATCCATCCATCCATTTTTTGATCGGGTTTATCCTCACAAGAGTCGCAGGGGGCGCTGTTGCCTTTCCCAGCCGTCTTCGGGCAGTAAGCGGGGGACACCCTAACCCAGGGGTGTCCAAACATTTTGCCAAGGGGGCCAGATTTTATGTGGTAAAATGTTGGGGGGCCGACCTTGGCTGACATTCTTTACATTGAACAACAATATTGTTCAGCAAATTTTAGTAAGCCAGTCTGTTTCACGTTTCCATTTTTATTTGAATTTCAACAATCGTAAGAATTTCTTTTGGTTCATTTGAAATATGACATATCAGTCAATATAAACACGGAGTGATGTCTTGTTAACTCGTGAGTGATGCCCTCTAGTGTCTAAATGCTATTACTCATTTAGTGAATGCTATTACTCATTTAGCCACTAGAGGGAAGCAGTACTCTATGAAACATCACTCACCAGTCTACGAGACCTCAGTTAATGCAACACGTGTTCCATTGCTCCCAACCTGCGGGCCAGACGGCACTGATTTTATGACAGGGGCCGAGGGCCGGATGAAATTTGACCGCGGGCCGGATTTGGCCCCCGGGCCGGACTTTGGACATGCCTGCCCTAACCGTTTGCCAGCCAATCGCAGGGCACATAGAGAAGAACAACCATCCGCGCTCACACCAACACCTCGGGAAAATCTGTTCAATGCATGTTTTGGGAATGTGGGAGGAAACCGGAGCACCCGAAGAAAACCCACGCAGGCACAAGGGGGAACGTGCAAACTCCACAGAGGAAGGCCGCAGCTGGAATCGAACCCGGTATCTCAGCGATGTGAGGTCGACGCGCGATAACCACATGTCCGCCGGAAGCTGGTTTCAATTTTGAGTGACTTTCCATGACTTTGATGGACAGCTACTCGTCAATTTGGCCAAATGAGCCCTAATCAGAACTATTGATCCCTAACCAGTGATTCCCAACCACTAATGATTTTATCTCAACTACACATTTCATTGAGAACAGATGGCATGCTAGCCAGGATGAAAGCGCGCCCTTACCGCGGGTGAGAGAACCGAGTCGGACAACGACAAGCCCTCCAGGTCGGTCACGAGACTGCTGGACAGGAAGGAGTTAACGGGCGTGACTTGAGGCGATGGGGCGGGTTCGACTGAGGAGTGAGAAACAAAAAAATGTCACGTGCGGTTACTCGCACATAGCTATGGAACTTCGTTCCAAACAAACTCACAGTCGTCGAGGTCCAGCAAGGACATTTCTTTCTTTTCTTTCTTGGTCTCTCTTATGACGGGCTTGGAGGGAGCTTTTGATTGCACCGCCTGCAAGAAAGCAACGATTTTGAGGTTACTAGACCAAAGTTGTATCATATTGCCACTTCCTGTCCAAAAATGGCCGCCCCCTGACATGACAAGAAATCAGGTGAACTTTGCTGCTTAACTCCTAATTTCAATTCAAATTTGGTGAACCGATGCACGTTGGAATATTTCCTTTGATGATCCCAACATGTGTCGGTTACCTTCTTGTTTTTGACATCCACCTCCGACTCGGAGTCTTCAGATTCAGATTGGCTGTTTTCGGAATCGCTCTCCTCGTCTTCGTCCGTCTCCGACTCCGATTGGCTCTTCTGTTGTTTGCTCTTCCTCGCGCGCTTCCTCTCGTCGCCCTCGCTGCTTTGCTCACTGGTGCAAATTCAAGGCAGAAAAATCGGATTTCGGGTATCAAGACACAAAAGCAAAAGTGCAATCTCACCTTTCGCTTCCTTGCGCCAGCTTCTTGAATTCTTTCTTCTTTTTTTTGTCCTCCTCATCCTCCGAGTCGGAAGCGTCTTCGCTTTCTTCGCTCTGGGATCCCGAGCCGCTTTCGGCGCTCGCGCTGGCGCTGTCGGAGCCGCTGGAGGAGTAGGACTCTATGGGGCAGGCAGTCAAAGTCAGTCCAGCGCATCACCTCACGGATACGACAGGCAAACGAACGGATCTGCCGATTGAGAATGTACAGGCGACGTCGATTTTGAGGTGATCGCGTTGGGAGTCCGCCTGAGCTTACCGCTGTCAGCAGACTCGGTTGGCCCAGACTCGCCCTCAGAATCGGAGTAGAAGGGCTTTTCGACTTTTTTCTCCTTCCTCTTCTCTCGGCTGCTGCACTTGGTCCATTCGGGCACCTGCGGAGCCCAAGAGTGGGAATAAGCATCAGGCTGGCGCAACAGAAGCTTCCCCCCACCCCCACCAAGACGGAAGCAGCGAGCGACGCGGGCTGACAACGGCAAGGAAGCCTCGGCCTGGGGCGCGATGCAGACAGATGAAGCCACCCTGCCCCGCCTGTCAAGTCGGGCGACAAAGGTCAACTCGGAGTGTTTGTCAAGATGGATGCAAGCACCAGGTGATGGCTTCATGGCTTTCATTTCTTTTCTTTTTTCTTTTTTTTTAAACCCAAGTAGCAGTTCCATTTAGAGAAGTGATGTATTCGGGGAGGGACTCACATCGTATGAGGAAACTACCGTGAGTGTGAGCAATCAGAATTAATGTGACATTTTCAAAGGTTAAAAAAAACAAACAAACAAACAAAAACAATTCTCACTTGTTGTCACTTTTTCTTACAAAATCATGGTGTACAATATTTAAAACTAGAATGTGTGTTCAGGAAACGTGAAAATATACAAAATGTCTCCCCTCCAAGAACGTTTTGGGAAAAAAAGAAACAATTACTAAAATACGTTCAACTCACTAAACATCGATTGGGTCACTGAGAAATCGAGTGGGCTCACTTCGTTTCTTTCGTTTCCAAGTTAAATGCAGGAATGAATAGCGAAAAGACCTCATTTTGAGGCTGGTGTAAACCAGAATTTAGTTCCAATTTTGACATAAAGATGGCGACATTGCCTCCACTTGGCTCATTTCCTGATTCCTCAGCATAACACTGCGCCAATGGAATGAGCTCCTGACTGAAGCCAGAGGGCAGCCATCTTACGTTGCCACTTCTAACTGCATGTTTTATGCCGAGAGGGGCACGTAAGCATCTCAAAGAAAGAATCTCGCTGTTTGCATCGCCCATTCAGAGTATATTATTTCAGTAACTTGAACGGTGATTGACAGAGGTTAGATTTAAATTACGTAGCAACTTTTTGTCCTGATGGCCTTTAGGCTTTCATTTCATTAGGTAATGGTTCTGACAACAGGATGCAAACGAATCTTTAAGTAACAGTTAGGGATATACCTTCCCTCATTCCAGCGTGTTTCTTTTCATCCTCAAGCACCAAGACAAATTCTATCCCACTCTAATTCTCAGCAGCTTAATCATCCATCTCATGACGCTTGTATCAATACCAACGTTGGCATTGCCATCATTGATATTTGAGTCAATCTGCTAACCGCTAACAGCCAGCTAAACACACTGGAAGCTTCTTCCAAAGAGTGCCTCTCCAAAAGAATCACTTCTCTAATGGTAGACACTGAGGAAAGAGGATGGGAGGAGGGGGGTGAGGGTGGGCTGTGTTTTGTTTTAAGGTGGGCAGAGAGCTAGAAGCACAGAACAGCGACCACATCAGGCGAAGGCGCGGGGGGAAGCGAGGGAAGGATGGTGGAGGGGCATCGAAAAGCCGCTACAATGCTTCGAGAGGGTGCTAACTGACTCACGCTGGTCAACGTTGTGACTCGCTCGAGCAGCGAAAATACCTGGCAGGACTGAGGGGCAAGGGAAAAGGAGAAAAGAAAGATGGGGGATGGAAGTGAGATGGGGGCAGATTTGAGAGAACAAAATTAAAATAATAATAAAAAAAAAAACACATCAGGACGTAAAGCACAGGAACGTTTCTGGATCTAGAAGGGGGAAATTGCGACAACAGTTAAACACGGAGGCAAAAATGAAGCACAAATGTCACGCTCGTGGGCCCACCTAACAATAAAAGCAGACATTGGAACCTCGAAAGTTGGGAAAACACACACACGAGATGAGATATCGGCAGGGTTGACCACGGTCCGCCCCCGAAATCAATGATCGTCTTTGGTGACACATCGCTAGATTTGACAGATGGAATTGGACCGCGATTGCACTCAACATTTTTTTTTCTTCCAGTATCCATTTATTTCATTTATTTCAGGCAATTTGGACCGTACTACTACCGCACATTTATATTCTAAAGATATTGACTCTGGCCCGTGCCCAAAACAATTTAATTTTAAACAAAATAACAATGAAATCAAAGTTTAATTTATTTGCTGGAACGCATTTTAATCAACGTAAAATAAATAAATGAAATATATCTCTAAAAAAATTTTTTCAAACTGCATTTGTAATTTTGTTTTAATGGAAAAAAAAATTACAGCTTATTTTGTACTTGTTCAATAGTTACTTTTGACTGCATGCTAATCATTTCCGACGCGCGGCTGTGGTATTAAACGGCCACGGATCGAAGAGGTTTCAATGGAGTAAAAAAATAATAATAATCCACACACACACACACCAACAAAATGTAAATGAAATTAAGCAATTGACAAATTAGGTTGAGAAATGAGCCATGAACCACCTCGGATCAAATTGTTCAAATTCAAGAAGGGGACCTGCAAAAGCGCTTGATTCATTCAAGTGAGTGCGCTGTGTGCATCTCACATGACAATAAGACCAACAATGTTTGGAAAGGAGCCAAGGGGGGAAAGACGTCACAAGCCGGGACAGAAAAATCACATCACTCCACTCGGACGAAACTCCAAAGTCACCTCACACATGTCATGCAAAACGAGGTAGGAGGAAATATTGAAAGGGGTCTATCGACTTCCTAACCCTGCATTTAGATTCAACCGGGACTCTTGTGTGATCTGCACTTCTTGACTTTTGTCTAATATTAATTACAGATGCATGTGAATACATTTGAAAATGGTGAAAAGGTTATTTAATACAATAGTTTGTTTGCAAAAACGCATTGAGAAACTTCCAAGCCAAATTAGACCTTGGCTGGATCGCCTAATGGGGCTCGGCGTGCTCCTTTGTGTCTTTTGCCAATTCGTAATTCCGCTAATGAAAGTCCATCATGAGTGAAAAGCGAGTAAAAGGAACAAAAGGGGAAAAAAAAGGCAAAACAATCAACGCACGCCCACAGCCAGCCAACCTCTCGCCAGTCTCCCAGCAGGCCGATTCTCCCCTCGCCAGTAGTTATGACTTCCTCTATCTGCGGATGAGGTGGGAGAACCTTTTAGGACGGGTCCTCGCTTTTGGAGAATGTGAGCCCCCCCCCCACCCTGCCCCCTTTTCAGAATTTAGAGCAGACGACTGCCATTTTAAGAAAATCTTGAACCAAAAGTGGGGAATGCTTTTCAATGGATTCCCCGCAACCAATCATGGCACAGCGCCGCCCTCCCTCATCTTGAGATCTGCATCACAAGTCGGCGATAAAATTGGTTAACAGCAAACATAAAATGAACCAAAACTTGATCACCCCCCCCCCCCTTCAAATCAAAATCAAGAGGGGCCGTGGCGTTATGTGGATTGCCCCCTGATTTTGACGTCAAGAAGTGGCGCTCAAGTTTGGATTTTCGGACAAGTTAGCGTTTATGAGGAACCAATGGCACATGGACAAATCGAGATGGGAAAACTTTACACCAGGGGTGTCAAACTCAGGTCCCGGGGGGCCGCTATCCTGCATGTTTTCCCAGTCCCTCTGTTGCAACACACCTGCTTCAAATGATCAGATCATCAACAAGCTGTGCGGAAGCCTGATATTGAACCTGTTCATTCGAATCGGTTCGATAGATTCGATAGGAGCAATGCAATTAATAACCGTCAATCACAAATGACCAATCATATGCTACATTGGCCACCATCAAAAAGTAATCCGTGGGCCGTGAGTGGGCTCCCTTTATTATAAATGCATTATACTGCCACCTAGTGGCTATTATGCACACCGGCGATAGCAGCAATGTCAATGGGGAATGAAATAAGAAATCATGAGGGATCAAGCAATTCTGCTCAATGCTATTTTGTTGTCAAAAATGTTGAGGGTATTTTTTTGGGGGTGGTGGGGGAGGGTTTGAACAATATGCCCAACTTTGGAGGATCCAATGTACATGAAAATATGTCACACGTCAAATGGTGTTTACTTGAAAGAAGTAGGCCATGTACTATTGGCTGAAAAATGGGTGACAAGAAAGCAGGCGGGGGAGCGAGTGAGCTGCTGCAGAGAGCGAATCAAGTCCATAACCGGAAACGTACGAGGTGACGAGGGAGTGAACGGATGAGCGCCACCATTATTATGTGATGTCGTTGGCTCCAAAGCAGGAGCCACACTCGCTCCCCTCCTGACTGTGTGTGTTACTGAATGCCACTGCACGCACAGACTCCTTCACCTCCACGTTGCGAACGGACGGGTCTGGGGCGGCTTCCGGCCAGTCGGGCAACTCCTGGTAGCCGCCGGCTTTGGCGTTCAGCAGGTGGGACAGCGAGCCCAGCTGGAAGTGGTCTCGGTCTACACAAAGGGGGCGAAAGTGAATGAGGTCCAAATAGAGAGCGTCTTCACCCTTGGTTCTCTGGACCTGCCCCCCGGTACCTTTAAACGGAGATTCCAGGACAGGCGCAGGCTTGAGGGCCAGGAAGAGTTTCTTGGCGTATTTGCTGAGGGCTGCGCTCTTCTCGGTGGGCACGATGAGCTGGCGGATGAAGCGCGCCCGATCGCGGATGTCGTAGTTCTGGTCGTACTTGGCCAGGTTGAGGACATACTGCGTCAACAGCTTGGTCTGTGGCAGGCAGGCATGAGGTGAAAAGGCTAAATGTCTAGACTGTAATTGTCTACATCAGTGTTATGGAGCCAAGAAACATATTTCACATGAGAAAAAAAAAACATGGCAAAACAACCAAAAATGTGTCATGAAATGTGGATACACAGGTTAATTATGTGCCTTCTGCGTACCGATGCTTGATCATCTTGCAACCAAATATTCATTCATCTTCCGTACTGCTTGATCCTCACTAGGGTCGCTGGGGGTGCTGGAGCCTATCCTAGCCGTCTTCGGGCAGTAGGCGGGGGACACCCTGAATCGGTTGCCAGCCAATCGCAGGGCACACAGAGACGAACAACCATTTGCACTCACACTCACACCGAGGGACAATTTTAAGTGTTCAATCAGTCTGCCATGCATGTTTTTTGGAATGTGGGAGGAAACCGGAGCACCCGGAGAAAACCCACGCAGGCCCGGGGAGAACATGCAAACTCCACACAGGGAGGCCGGAGCTGGAATCGAACCCGGTACCTCTGCACTGTGAAGCCGACGTGCTAACCGCTGGACTACCGGGCCGCCCGCAACCAAATATTGTTGATAAATATAGAAAAACATATTTTATACTTTTTTTTAGAGTCGCAACTTATGACCCACTTTAACATCCAACTGCATATTCTGCCCACGATCATTTTACCGAAATGTTGTAATATTTGGTGTCCCAGTCTGAACACCAGGGGGCACTATTTGTAAGAAGTAAAAAAGATAAGCGATGAAGAAGTCCACCTGGTGGATCGAAAAGGTGGGCTCATTCCAAAACAAGGTTAGTAAAAAGAAATTCACGATCGCCTCGAGAGAATTCATATTTAAACGACACTAAGATTCAAACTAAGATACACATTCCAGTGTATTCACCTTTTAATGCCTGTGGTAGTTACTGTACCTGTTTGGAGTTGGTGAGGTAGAGCTTGGCGGCCAGGTTGAGTATCTGCAGCTTGACAATGTCCTCCTCGTTGGTGAAGGACTTGGCCATCTTCCTCAGGACATCCGGGGCAATCTTAGGCACGTGCTCGCAATATTCCCCGATCAGCCACAGGATGCTGGCCCGCGCCATCGGCACTTGGATGTTGTCCGTCAGTTTGGCCATGTGTTTGATGATGTCGCTGTGCTTCTCGGGCTGCATCTGCAGCAGCTTCTTGATCACCACCACCGACTCAGCCACCACCAACTCTGCCGACGCGAGACACGCGTCGATAAGGCGCGCTACTCGTTTTACCGAAATGTTGTAATATTTGGTGTCCCGGTCTGAACACCAGGGGGCAGTATTTGTAAGAAGTAAAAAGATAAGCGATGAAGAAGTGCGCCTGGTGGATCCAAGTTCAACATACTGGACTCACCGTCTCTGTTGGAGAGCAGCTGCACCAGGCCGTTCAGACACGTGTCCCGCACTTCTCCGATGTTGGTGGCGCAGCGGCCGATGGCTTGGATGGTGGCGGCCACAAAGTCTTTATCCACGCTTTTGATGTATGTCTGCCGGGGGGGCGAGGGCGAGAAAAACACCCGCGCATTTTTTGTTGTTGTTGATGTTGAGCTTTTCAAATGGGCTAAAAAGTTTGTACCTGAAACTCTCGAAGAATCGTGGAGATGTTTGTCTCATTGGCAAGATTGGTGAGAACCTCCAGCTGCAAAAAAAAAATATATATATATATATATACATGAGCAACTTTTGAAGGTTAAAAAAAATATATATGAATGCAAAAATAACCTTCAGGATTTTTATCTGTGTCGGGTCTGTGGAGCGGATATAGAAACTCTTCAGGTAAGGTTCAAACATCCCCTTGGAGAAAGAACACAGGGAGAGAAAATTGTAATTTTCACATTCGTTCATAAGCAGACATCCAAATTGTCACTGTGTGACTCACCCTTCTTTTGATGGTCATAGTGGCCACGTTTTGAAGAACAACATACTGGACTTCACTGGAATAAAAGCCAACGCGGGTTGAAAGGTGGAGAAAAAAAAAAAGAGAAATCGTGCCGGTGTCAAACGTGTTCGAGCTCACCTGTGACTCCGCAGAAGACGCACCAGAGCCTTGGCGATCACGCCGACCTCCGCTTTGGGAGCGAGATGGAAGTAGAGCTGAGCCACGGCCATCACCACCTGTAGTAGAGAGATGCAAATGGAACACTCGAGCATCTTAAAAACAAAAAAAAACCCACAATTGTGGTCTGCCGGTCGTGATTTAATCAGAGAAATAAAAATCAATAAAATGTTACCACCATTGGGCTCCTTCCTTGTGTTACTCAACATGTTGTGTAAACTATTCCGGAATTTAACTCATTACTTTTTTTTTGAGTTGCTGGAAGAGTTAGAGAAGGTGGTCAATTTAAGTCCATTGAATTTGGGCACCAGTTTTCTCCGCAGGGTGTCCGGGCTCTCCCTTAGAGATAAGGTAAGAAGCTCGGTCATCCGGGAGGGGCTCCGAGTCGAGCCGCTTCTCCTCCACATCGAGAGGAGCCAGATGAGGTGGCTTGGGCATCTGATTCGGATGCCTCCTGAGCGCCTCCCCGGTGAGGTGTTCCGGGCATGTCCCACCGGGAGGAGACCCCGAGGAAGACCCAGGACACGCTGGAGAGACTATGTCACCCAGCTGGCCTGGGAACGCCTCGGGATCCCCCGGGGAGAGCTGGAAGAAGTGGCTGGGGAGAGGGAAGTTTGGGCTTCCCTGCTAAAGCTGTTGCCCCCGCGACCCGGCCCCGGATAAGCGGTAGATGATGGATGGATGGATGGATGGATGGATGAATTTGGGCACCTGCGATTGGCTGGCAACCAGTTCAGGGTGTCCCCCGCCTAACTGATCGAAGACTGCTAGTTAGGCTTCGGCATTCCCGCGGCCCTCGTGAGGGTAAGCGGATTTAAAAATGGATGGATGGATTGATGGATGGATTTGTGCGAGCTGTTTTCTTTTTAGAAGGTCAGCAATATTTGATGTAAGATGTTAGAAGAAAAAAGTGGAAATATTTGGCCACCAAATATGTTGCCAGCTAAAAATTTGACACAAAATCCGTTTACTAACAGCTGCGTTGCGACTCTGCAGGAGCGGCTTAGTGTTTCTCAGCAGCAGCCGGTGGTCGGGATCCATCACGTAAGGTTTCCGCTTGGCTAGGGCGGCGGCCTCGGCCTTCTTCTCCTTGTCCTCCTCGTCTTCGTCATTGCCATCGGAGCCGTAGAAGGCCTTGTCGCCGCTCCCGCCCTCCTCCAGTAGTGACTCCTATGTGGGAAAAAAAAAATGGAAGAGAGAAAACTGATGAAGGTTGGTTACAGCCGGGGACAATTTGGATTGAATTAAATTCTTTTCATCTTCCGAGCCGCTTGATCCTCACTAGGCTCGTGGGGGTGCTGGAGCCTATCCCAGCTGTCTTCGGGCAGTAGGCGGGGGACACCCTGAATCGGTTGCCAGCCAATCGCAGGGCACACAGAAACTAACAACCATTCGCACTCACACTCACACCTAGGGACAATTTAGAGTGTTCAATCAGCCTGCCACGCATGTTTTTGGAATGTGGGAGGAAACCGGAGCACCCGGAGAAAACCCACGCAGGCCCGGGGAGAACACGCAAACTCCACACAGGGAGGCCGGAGCTGGAATCGAACCCGGTACCTCTGCACTGTGAAGCCCACGTGCTAACCACTGGGCTACTGGGCTGAATGAATGAATGAATAAATTCTTTTCATGACCCCCCCACCCCCACACACACACACACAATTACAGTTTCATATATTCATCTGGGACGACTGCATTCTGGGGCCGTTGGGTATTTTGCAGCCTGCGGCATATTCTAAAATTTAAATTTGACAGAGCTTGTGTAGCGTGACTACACCGGTTGTGCATAAATCGTCTCTAGATTTGCAAAAAATGCAAAGAAAGCATCTCCAAGTAAAATAGTTACAAGACTCCTACTCATAACACGCCAATAAATAAAGAGAGTTCGGTTTACAGCAGCGGCGCGAATCGTGAACTCACATTGATGTTGGGGTTGAGGAACTGTGTCCTGGCGTAGCGCGTCAGCATGTTGATGATGACCACTTGACCCCACTCCTCCACGTCGATCAGGAGGTTGCACAGTTTCCTGTAGTTCTTGTGGATCAAGTCGATCCGCTCCGGGCACACCTCCTCAAAGGCCATGACCACGCTGCCTGCCACCAGCTGTGGTACAGTGAAACGGGGTACAGTGAAAGCCAAATTTGCCATTATCTCTAAGTCAGGCATGTCCAAAGTCCGGCCCGGGGGCCAAATCCGGCCCGCGGTCGAATTTCATCCAGCCCTCGGCCCCTGTCATAAAATCAGTGCCGTCTGGCCCGCAGGTTGGGCGCAATGGAACACGTGTTGCATTGACTGAGGTCTCGTAGACTGGCGAGTGATGTTTCATAGAGTACTGCTTCCCTCTAGTGGCTAAATGAGTAATAGCATTCACTAAATGAGTAATAGCATTTAGACACTAGAGGGCATCACTCACGAGTTAACAAGACATCACTCCGTGTTTATATTGACTGATATGTCATATTTCAAATGATCCTTGCAGTTGTGGATATGTGTATTGCTTGTTCATTTCCCTGTTGTTCCAGTCAAAGGTTTTGTGACTATTGAAAAGTCATGGTGATACATTTTATGTTTCAAATCAATCAAAGTTCAATGTAAAGAATGTCAGCCAAGGTCGGCCCCCCGACATTTTACCACATAAAATCTGGCCCCCTCGGCAAAAAGTTTGGACACCCCTGCTCTAAGTGAAAGGGGATGGCGAGGGGAAGCCGCTCAGTCGCTAATTGCTGTTCGTTTTGTTTTGCTGGGTCAATTTGTGAGTAGAAAATATGAAGTGGGGAGGAAAAAAAAAAAAAGAAACCACAAACACTCACGGTGGTTTTGTCAGCGAGAAGCTTCTCGATGACTTCAATCAGCTGATCCTTCTGTTCTGGATCCAGACTGAGGATTCACAAGGATCAATAGACAGACACAATTTGGACTCAAGCGTACGGATTTTCCTGCCAGAGTAGGAAACTAAAATAGGCCCATCACGAGGAAGCGGCGCACCTGTAGAGCTTAGGAATGGCATGGGCAGCGGTTTTCCGGACGTACGGAGACATGTCCGAAGCGGCCTCTTTAATGGCCAACATCATGATGGGAACGATGATGGTGACTCGGATGCTGGACAGAACTCGCAGCGCGCTGGCTCTGATCAGTTGGTTGGGATCCTACGGAAGCAAAGAGTCATGTGGGGTGATGGTGCGCAAGTCTTCGAGGGTCATCGAGTCATTGTCTGGCGGCCATCTTGTAGGGGACAGCGACACCAAATAGGCAAGCATTATGATGCTAATCTTGTCTTCTTCTTAGTTAAAATCCATTTTGTTTTATTTTTTGGTGAAAAGAAAATCCCTTACTGAGCTAACAGTTTCAGCTGTCACGTCGAAGCTCCCATTGACAAATCCCTCGTGTATTTCTTTTACCATTAGAGTGACAATACAGGAATTATTCGTTTTTGTTTAGAACAACTTTGACAATCCAGCCACCCCCCCATACACACACACAAAAAAAATCATACTACATACTAAAAAAAATATACTACAAAAATGCACTACATATTGGCACTTTTTTAAGGACCTGCGGTCCTTAAAAAAACTGAAACAAATAAATGGCCAAACAATAGCACCAGCTCCTGTTTTGTACCTTCAAGCCTCGCTGGAAGGTGGAGATGGAGAGCAGGGCGAGGTCTTGCTGCTCTTCAGCGTAGCGCACGAGGTAAACGTAGACCAGCTTCTTCACCTGCGAGCAGAAAGGGAGACAAAAGAAAATGCAATTATTTTCATTGCAAAGGCCAAAAGCAACACGCTGAGGTGAAGAAAAGTGCGATTGTGCAAAATATGCTAATGCGCAAAGCTGCTGCAAAAAAAATTCCACACAGGAGGAGGAGCGGATGATGCATACCTCGATATTTTTACAAGCCACATTTTTCACCACTGCAGGGAAGAGGTCTGATGCGTTTTTACCTCGAGCGATCATCTGTGGGGCAACACAAAACAAAAGCACCGAGTCAGGATTTTCACACGCAGGGAATGTGGACTTTTAACGGCGTATCGTTTCACTCTCAAGCTTTGCACAAACGCGCTCCAGCGGGGATACGCACCGAGCAGATCGCGGCAGCGTGATGAATATTTAACAGCCGACCGTATCTTTGCCGCCGCAGTTTATGCTCTAAAAACGCTTCCAGTGAGTGTCTTCAAAGTTTCGGGACATTAACTGCGGCAAAGCAAACAGCTCGTTTTCCCGTGCCCGTGCCCGTTGAAAGCTGTGTTTGTCGTCAAATCCCACAAAAAGAAATGATTACTCACTGCCACGATGCGTTTCATGGCCTCCAGCTTCAGAGAGTCTTTGTTGCTGTCCAGCATCTCCTTGAGGTCGTCGTGTCTGCGAGGGAAGAAAAACGCGCAGTTTGTATGGAAGACTGAGTACAAAGCGTTATTACCTCTTGCCACAAAGCGATGAATCTCTTGAGAGCGGCACCTCGGTCGCACGCCAGGCGTTTGCCCAAGCTCTGACTTCTCTAGAGTTGACTTATGAGCGTTTTGTGTTTTATGGCGAGCCATCAAGCTTCGCCGCCACACGCGATGACAGAATATTAAATTGCTCACAATTTAGTGTCGCTCATTTGTCTGGTGGTGGTGTTTCTCAACGTTTGCGACTGCAAGAAGTAATTCAATGCCCCGACTGTGCTGAAACGTATTTTTTAAAATTGAAAAACAAATACATGTAAATTGGATGCATTATTATTATTATGTTATCATTATTATTTGCATTTAATGTTATTATTGATATCATTTATTTTATTTAAAATGCAATACCTTTTATTCAAATCATGAAGTTGTGTTAATTTAATTGTTAATATTAATATAAATTAATATTCTTTTTTTTTACAAACGAAAAATAATATCTGCCTGTGAACTTTATTATACCGTCTACTTGTTTGTGTTGAAATATCCTTTAATAGCTTGAAGGGTTCTAAAACGACAACTATTGATGCTATGCTAACTGTTAGCATGCAAGTGGCATTTTCAATTATACGTTAGCATTAAGCTAGCCATTCCGAAGACAATGTTTGGTTGTATTAAAAGACACATAACATTCTCTTTGTTTGATTTTTAGGTTGACAGTAAAGTGTTTGAGAGTGGCATCAAACGACTTGAAGCTTCTTTTTCAACGATGGCGCGTAAATCCAAAACTCACGAGTCAGGTGTCTCGTACATCAAGGCACCACGGTAATTGATTTGAAATTAATCGCAATCAGACCAAATCTCTCAGGCTAGTCCCATCTTTGAAGGAACCCTGAAAATGGCCACTTCAAAACAAAATGGCAGATTTCCTCAAGTATTTTGGGGTGCAGGTTCTATCCAGTGACTTTCCCGGACACTCGATCATATCACGATAGACATGTCAAGAAAATTCAGACATTAATTACGGTGTTGAGGTGCAAATTGTACAAAAATCTGTACAAGGCTCATTCATAGCAGAGCAGTTTCCACGGTAACCATATGCGCAGCAAAATGAATTTCAAATGCAGGCATCCGGGGATGGAAAATATGACCATCACAAACGCCCAAACAGCCAAAGCTCATTTGTATAATGGCGCCCACTAATTAACTTACAACCATGATTGGTATTTGTATAGTTGTTGCCCGGTACGGATGAACAGGTTCTTATTCAAAGGAAAACCGCAGGCTCACATACGAATTTTCACACCCAAAAAGACCGGCTGGAGAAGACGGGGCGATTGCATTGCTGATTATTGCATCAATTGAGCATCACATTGCGGCGGAGGCCCGGTGATGTTGTAGTGCGGCATTTCCATCACTGGAAAAATGAATCTTGTCATCATTGAAGGAAACCGTGTAGACTCATACGGACATGAAATTGTGTAACCAGGGGTCATCTGGCGGAGCGTGGTGCCAAACTACACAAGGGGTGGCCATGCGGGGCGGCATCTCCTACATTGGATGAAAAAAGGGAATTTCCAGAGATTCTAACAGGACATCATTGGAAAGATGAGAACACCACAGGGATCGAATGCATAGATAAATGTTAACATTCTTCTTCCGTTTCAGTTCTTCTTACTAAATCATAAGCTATTTTTAGAACAGATCCGTGACATATATTTTTTGCTTTGACTCTGGTCGTGCTCCCTCCCTCCTCCTCCTGTGCGTAACTGCTCAAACGCTCACCCCCTCCCCTCTCTGCTCAATACAAAAAAAGAACTCGCACCAATTAACTTCAAAGAAGGGGCTTGCTCACTCAACTCCGCATGCAGCCAAACATATTCTGCTCTATCCCCTCAGCTCATTACCGGTCATCAGACCAAGCTTTGTCAACACCCTCCTTGAGAAATCAATGCAGAGTAGTGGAAAGTCAATGGGTCTAAATCAGTCCGACTCCAAGTGGCCATGAAAGGTAATGCACATGTTATGCTCATATCAATCTCACTATAGGAAAGAAAATTACACTGAGGTTGCGATTCTTCTTCCCAAAGCGCTGGAAATAATTTGACACCAACTTCTTGCCTCTTGAAGTCTGGATCTACCAATAGGTTTGAATTATTTAACCAAGGCAGCATGCTGGGTCTCTGGTTACCAGAAAAAGGCACTCTCCACCTGGAACGTTTGCACGACAGTAGGGACGACATTGTGACTTTTTTTTTCCCCCACAGAAAACCAGTAAATGTATTTGCATGACCCAGATGAAACATTCAAAGTTTCAAAATTTACAAAATACTCAAATTAGGCTTGAGAGAACCTCGCTTGCATTGTTTTGCTGATTGTGTTATGGCTATTATGCGGGACGAACAAGCTAACAGATCAGTTGGGCGCGATGTTAATGAACCGAGCAGCTCCCGTCTGCCCAAAATATCATAACTTGTGAGCAGAAGCATCTAAAAATAACTAAATAAAATGCGCCTAAACACACTAAGGAGTCGCTCCGAAGTGAGTGTGTTTATTGCCTGTATGGCGGCGAATGAGCTGCATTTCCGAGTATCAGAATCAGGAAGGGATGACGAGAAACGACATGCTAAATGCTAAGCTAACCTAAAACTGGCACAGCTAGTGTATTTAACACCACAATTAAGTGCTTGGATGATGGAGTCCACTTTTCCCAGAAGTCTAACTGAGAACATGCAAATTGCGACAGCAAAATAGCTGGCAACCCCCCCCCCCCGACCAAAAAAAACGCCATAAAATTAGGAAGTTGCTCCTCAAAAGAAGCCATCGATTTGCAAGATTGGTCTGCAAAGAAAAAAAAAATATTGAGAGCCTTGTAGTCATTCTCTAATTTAAGCAGCCCAACAATCGATTAATCGAGATCAAATTGATGACCAAATTTATCCACAGGTTGGAAGCTCATCGATAGTCCAGCACATTTGCGATCGTGGCGACAATCCTACCGCAAAGGTTGACTTTGTGAACTCCCGTTACCGCCGCCACCTTCCTCCGGTGGTGCTCGTTCCTCCTGATCTCTTCCTCCATCGCCACCACCACCTCCTCCTCCTCCTCCTCCGCTGCTGCTCCCCGAGCGGAGGTGGCGCAACTCGTCGGGCCTCGGGGCGCTGTACCAGGTCTGCTGCCCGCCATCGGGGGTGAGCACGGGGCTCTTGTCCTCCTCATGGCCCTGCACCTGACTCTGCACAGTCTTCACCATGTTTACCGCGCTTATGGGCAGCTGCAGTAGCTTCTGCATGGCGGTCATCTTCTGTTTTTTTTTTTTTTCCACAAAAACTTGGCAACCCCCCCTCCCCAGTTAAAGCGCTGAAGCAAGAGATGCCGGTAGCTCCTCTTGTGTTGTTTCCAAAACAGCTTGAATGTCACAAGTACAATTTTCTAGTCCAATGTGGACATCTCACGCGGGGATGATGCAACAAGACTCTCCAGAAGTGCTCCACTTCCTGCAAGGAAAAAAAGACATCTCCGTGGTGACGGGGACACGGTAATCCGAATCTGATTGCCAGGGGATCCTTTCCATTCCTGCTCCTGCGCCTACTCCTGCCGCTGCGTCTGGCCAAGCTGCCATCAGCCGTTCTGTAAAAAGGATGCTCGTCACAGAGGGGCGTGGAGTTCACGGCGACCCCCTCCCCGCTGTTCACGTGCTCGCTGTTGCAGAGCCGGCCTCTCCCTGTCGCTCAGTCATTGCACACACAAGCGCACGCGCGCCCCAAATGCAGAAGCGCGCTCATGATAACACGTCGCTACCTTCAGCTCTGCCTCCCGCAACAGCTTTTTTTTTTATCGTGAATCCCCTCACTCATTAACTTGGTGTTTTCTTCATCTAACATGACTCAGCAGCGTTCTCTGCAGCCCCCCCCCCCTCCCAAACAGGGTGAAAAGGAGTCCTGCTGTGATGATGTGCCAAAGCTCAGTCGGCTTCAGCTGCAAGCTTAATTTTCAAAGGAGGCACGATTCATTTTTCAGGCATTTTAATTAAGTCTGCACCTATTGAATATATACTAGCACACTGAATGGAGACCTTAGCGATGATCCCGTTAAATAAATCAATGAAAGTGAATAGCAACTGACTGCTTTATTCAACAACAAAAGGTGCATGTGAGAGGCAGTGGGGTCGCCATCTTCACGTAACACACCACACGTGACGAGTTGCTGCCAAGTCCTGGACAATAGAAACTTGCAGATGTCACATTCATTCATTCATCTTCCGAGCCGCTTGATCCTCACTAGGGTCGCGGGGGGTGCTGGAGCCTATCCCAGCCGTCTTCGGGTAGTAGGCGGGGGACAACCTGAATCGGTTGCCAGCCAATCGCAGGGCACACAGAAACGAACAACCATTCGCACTCACACTCACACCTAGGGACAATTTAGAGTGTTCAATCAGCCTGCCACGCATGTTTTTGGAATGTGGGAGGAAACCGGAGCACCCGGAGAAAACCCACACAGGCCCGGGGAGAACATGCAAACTCCACACAGGGAGGCCGGAGCTGGAATCGAACCCGGTACCTCTGCACTGTGAAGCCCACGTGCTAACCACTGAGCTGATGTCACAATTCACCAAAATTCACAACAGCTCACTCACAGACACATTTTCAGAAATCAACTGATAACAAACGTTATGCTTGGGTGTTCTATAGAGCATCATCTTCGGGTGAAAACAGCAGAACAACCAAAATACACCGCTATCAATGTTAGACGAAAGGGTTGAACAAAACCCATGAATACAATTCCTTCCTACAGATCACACAATGAGATGGACCAGTGAATGCCTAACAAATTGTCTTTGACTGTATTGGGAAACACTCCCAAATACCCGAAAGCTTGGTCAACAGCACATACATTTCCAAAGTTGTCATGAATCTGTATGGGAAAGCAGTACAAAAAGGTGGAGAATCAAAACAACACTTTTTGTATGGAAAAGTGAGGTAACGCAGTGGTAAACCTACACCTGTCCCACTCCTTTGGGAATGTGCTGCAGGCACCCAATTCCAAATGAGTGAATAGTTGCGATAGGGTTTTTTTTAAATTTAGGTCCCAACTTCACTTGAATTGGGGATTGTACCACAAATCGACAGGATAACTGCAACCACAGATAAAAATAATGGCAACCGGTACTCAAACAGACAAAGGTCAGATTTCACAAACCCAGGTTCTGACCTCAACAAGGAATGTGCTCCCTCTACTGGTAGGAAAGAAAAATGACACGGTTTCCATCCATCCAATTTGCACTCACACAACCACACGTGGACGATTACGAACATTCACTGGCCACAACGTGCATGTTTTTGGAACTTGGGAGGAAACCACTGCTAAAAAGTCACACAAGCAAGGACAAAAACAACATTAACTTTAAAAAGGAAGCCCAGCGCCTTGAACCTGCAACCCCAATCTTGCTAAACACTAATCCACCATGCAACCATCCAACACGAAGCTGGGATGAGCAAATAACTTATTTTTACTGTGCTGTGTAGTAACGATTCCAGGTATTTCGTCATAACTTATTTAGTACAGCTACATGTGTAACATGTCACTCGGTAACGGTTTTGTTTAGTTTTTTTTCCTTGCTTGATAAGTTATTGCATTGTGGACTCCATGAGATAGCCTTGGCCACTCCATGCCCCACCCTACCCCCATTAGGATAAAAGTTTACCTCCGCCACTGCAGCCAAATACCTTCGTGATTCACCATGTTTCGACACTTTCCATCAAAATGATTTGTTCAAAAACCCGATATGTACTGGAACGAACCAAAACAACGCGTCGACCTCTAACGCGCCGGTTGTGGGTGCGTCCAAAGAAGGATGCGTTGCCCGAAAAAGAATGGCGAATGGCAATCCGTGAATATGCGCGGGTTGACTGAATGAGTGTTTCGGAAAAAAGGGGGGGGGGGTTGCTGTCCAGTAGCGATGGTGCTGAATAAAATGGAGTTGAGGCCTGGCGCGGATCCTTTTAAAACGGACTTTCATTACGTTCCATATCACCATTTACAATGTCCATTTAATGGTAAACGAATTCAAGCTACTTTCTTCTTGTTGTTATATTTTTTAGCTTGAATTTTGAATCAGCTCACGTTACCGCAGGGAGAACGTTCGAGCGAACCAAACCACGACCACCAACCAATCTCATACAGCTAATACGGAGATGGTGGAGGGCATTCGATTGGAGCTAGCTCGATTCCGGCCAGATGTTGAAATTGATATAACGCTCAAAATGGACGTGAATGTGAACATTTGGCTCCGAAGCGAGCGCAGGTGTACCTTTTATAGTCCGAGGAGAAAATCCCGCCACTCGCCGGATCGTGGCCATATTCGGGCTCCCCGACACTGGAGGAGCCCCCTTTCTCGTCGTTGAAGGCCGAGCTGGCGGACATGGTGCTGGCGTTACAGCGTCTTCGACCTCCCGCCGAGGCGACCGAGATTTTTGTTGCGGGTATAGAAGCTGTTCCACTGTCCTTACAGGCGCACAGGCACCGTGTAATCCCCGGGAGGAGGAGGATAATAGTTGCAAGAGGAGAAAGGGGGGAAGGAGGGCTATGATGCGCAGATCACGTGACAGAAGGAGGCGAGGAACCCGGAAGTGCTTGCCCTTAGATTGGCTCGTAAATTTTAGGTCAAACCATTTTAACCACTGGACCACCCGGTCTCCACCATATATAAATTAATGATGTCATTTTGTAATCTTATCCCAAAATAAAACACAACGTGATTACACAAATAGAAGTTACTGAAGTGTTTAATAATATGTACATATCCAGATGATTTAAGAGGGTTTTTTAAGGCGCATACAATTAACACTGCCAATGCATTAAAATGTAATCCAAAGGGTAATACCATTTCCACCACTCAGGGTGATCAACCATACATCTTTGTCTCCTCATTAGGAAACAATTTAATTATATTCAATTGTATAGATACTTTAATATATACTATGGACTCAAGACAACATATTTAACAAAGATTCCATTCGTATAATAGTCATTTTTAATTTCAGTTTTGGTCTGTGACTCTTCCACTGTTTCTCGCTGGAAAAAAAGAATGTTCTGGACTATATTCAATAAGTATTATTTTATCGTTTTATATGAATTAGTTTATTTACGAATTAGAATAAAATCATAGTACAGTGTTTTTTGTTTCATAGAATACAATAAAAAAGAAAAACAAGAACCCAAACGTATTTTCAATGCATGTAACACGCATGCGCAATGCTGCTGCTCCTTTCGTTGTCTTGGTAACAAGATTAACAAGCGTTTACGTGACATCTGAAATCCAGGTTGAAAGTCGACATTGTAAAAACAGAAAACGAAAAGATGAAGCGAAATAGTTCAACACTAACCGCGTATGTACATGGATAGTGTGTTGAACTCTTAATCAAACTTGCTGCTCATGCTAATGCTAACCTTACCGTTTGTGACTTGCAGCTCCTCTCGGGCGATGAGAAGATCCACTTCGGGGATGCAGCGAGTCCTCCACAGTTCGAGATACACAGGGAGCGTCGCGGGTTTCCATAGCCGAAAAGGCTCCAGGATGCTTTCGGACAGCAAAACGGGTCGAAGCTTAGCTCAGAGGAAAGCCATTAGGGTAACGTCATTGTTCTCTCCTCTAGTCTTCATTAGGTACACTTTCACCATCAAGGTCCAGAAAAATTACTCTCACATTATTTGAGGGAATGATGTATTATTGATGATACATGATCAAAACAAATACAATGCACATCACATTTTATTTGGGGAAATAAATATATATTTTTGAAATGAACATCCTGTTTTATCAACATTCTCAATTGTTAAACAAGTGTAAAAAGAAGTTGACAAAAAGTAAAAATAAGACGAGATCCAAGTGTAACGTTGCTAACATGTCACGATGTGTGTGAGACCCACGCAGGAGCACATTTCTCTCCAGCTCGCGGCGTATTTTGTGCCTTGTGTCTTTCTCTTCGCAGGTGCTGGATGAGGATGGCAATGATGTCACACCTCGGCCCCTGTATGAAGCCGAGCCCAAGGACCCACACGCCAAACCGCAGCGATCCTTCTTTGACGATTACTACTCCAGATGGGACACTTCCAAATCCTCCTCGTTTTCCATTGTGCCCTCTTCCGGGTAACAATCGTCTATGTAAAGTGCTTTGTTACAGCTGCAGCTTTTGTGATATGTGCTATGTGAATTAACTTCTCTTTATATCAGGAGAGAAAATAAAAACAACACTACGTATCGCATTATTCCACAAAATACTAAAGAAATTGACCATTTATTTGTGTCACGATAATCTATGACCACTAACCATGCGCAACATATTTTCTTGCTTTCTAGGTCAAGGTGGAACAGCAGCCTGCCCAGCATTTCGACCAGAGCCTCATTGGTCTCTCAAAGCGGCGTGGGCTTCAGCATGTTGGACACCAGCCAACCACTCGGTTGTTATTCCCTCACAATTAGATGGGATGGCAAACGGAACAATATTGTTACCTGCTTTCCTCCCTTCCCAGAGACAGCCAGACAAGTTGTGAGTCAACAGACACCGGAGGAGATTCCTTTAGATGAGGTGTTGAGCATCTACATGACTGAAACGGACACCATCATACTTCTGGATCTGCCCAGCACTTGCATGTCAGAGGAGGCTGAAAACGCTCAGGCCACTAAGTCAGTAAAGATTTTTTTATTTTATATCTTACATGAAAAAAAAAATAACTTCAGAACTGTCGAACATTACTTGAAGTTTTGTCCCGAAACACTGCCTATATCGTCATGTGTGTATCTTTAGGGAGAGCAACACCCTCTATATTGAGCTGTGCAACAACAGATTGGGCAACGACAAATACGTAGAGCGAGCCATGCAGACCTTCGTCGGCGCGGCTAAACACAAAAAAGTCCAGAGCGAAAAGATTGTCATGCACGATCAAGGTAAGATCGACGACAGATCTGCTGTTTGTTTAGCTTGCTCAAGTTGGAATCCTTTGACACAGGCACCATCGCCACCATCTGGGAAATATACGACTCGTTCCAAAATGAAGCTCCGAAAGCGGAGAAGGCCAACGCTGTGGAAAGCATGGTGGACATTAGCAAAGATCCAAAGCGGTTGGGAAGCTTCAGCAGTATCAGCACAGTCGGCACCGGTAATTACAAAAAAAAAAAAAAAAACAGCTTGCCACTGGTTTGTTTTCATTGTCGGTGACCCACAAAATGAATTTCTTGAAAATTTTGTCATTTTGCGTTTATTTCCTTCATTGATCTTCCTTAACCTACAATTAAAGATGAAATAATTGATTGGATGGAATGTGTTGCATCCATCCATCCATCCATTTTCCGAACCGCTTAATCCTCACCAGGGTCGCGGGGGTGCTGGAGCCTATCCCAGCCGTCTTCGGGCAGTAGGCGGGGGACACCGTGAATCAGTTGCCAGCCAATCGCAGGGCACACAGAGACGAACAACCACCCACGCTCACATTCACACCTCGGGACAATTTAGAGTGTTCAATCAGCCTGCCACGCATATTTTTGGAATGTGGGAGGAAACCGGAGCACCCGGAGAAAACCCACGCAGGCCCGGGGAGAACATGCAAACTCCACACAGGGAGGCCGGAGCGGGAATCGAACCCGGTACCTCTGCACTGTGAAGCCGACGTGCTAACCACTGGACTACCGGGCGCTTGGGAAATTATCCAATTAAATTCGGGTGATCTATTTGGAATGTGGGAGGAGACCGGAGCACCCGGAGAAAACCCACGCAGGCCCGGGGAGAACATGCAAACTCCACACAGGGAGGCCGGAGCTGGAATCGAACCCGGTACCTCTGCGCTGTGAAGCCGACGTGCTAACCACTGGACTACCGCGCCGCCCGGAATGTCATTTGCAGTCATTCAAAATGAGAGAATATTTGTAAACAACCCCGACGAACATTCATCACTTTGAACATGTAATATTTTGCCGTTGCAGTGTCTTCAATTGAATATTCATTCATTCATTCATTCATTCATCTTCCGAGCCGCTTGATCCTCACTAGGGTCGCGGAGGGGGGGGTGCTGGAGCCTATCCCAGCTGTCTTCGGGCAGTAGGCGGGGGACATATTCAATTGAATATAGTTTGAAAATAGTTTTCAAATATTTAATTCTGCATTTGATTACGTTTTACACAGCGCCTCAAATTCATCGGAATTGCGGTTTGCCTTTGTGCCTTTGTGTCGCTTCTCATGTGAAAGAGGCTTCTGTTGACTTTGTCTCTCCCATGAGCCCAGCCAGTACCGGGAGCTCCCTGTTCAAGATGCAAGGGGGCGATATGAGCGACGAGCCCGAGCTGCAGGTGATCTTCAAGTCGGAAACGTTCCAGCGCAACTTGCTGATCATGGAACGTTGCCTCGTGGCCAACGTCTTTCAACCCAAGCTGGCTGCTTATAGAAGCCTCCCCGAGATAAAAGGTAGCGCAGGTTTTCAAGCGGCCCCGACCAATGGAGGTGTTTGTTTTGGGTGTAGTACCGAGCCCACTGTGTTTTAAGAACTCCCCGCCGAAACGAAGCCTGACTCCGAGAAGCTCACCAAGGAGGACGAGGAGGAAGACGATGAGGAGGAGGAAGCAGACGAGATGGGGAATGAGGAACCGGAGCTAAAGGAGGAGGAGCAGGTGATAACGGACGAGGAGCAGGTGGAAAAGGAGGAGAAGGAGGAAGTGGAAAAGGAGGAAGAGGAAAAAGAGGAGGAGGAAGAGCCAGATCCTTCTCTGGAACTACTCTGGACCTTCAGTTGCCAGCTCACCAAAGGATGGAGCATCACCTGCATGGCTTGGAACAAGCAGAACGTGGTAAGAAAGACATCTGGAAAACCTTTTACGTACAAACGCCAATTTCAGCGTTCGACTACCGTCTGAGCAAATTGCGTAACGGTTTGAAAGCAATGTATTATAGCAAGGAAATGGAGGATTTTGTCTTCGACGGTCTGTCGGTCCGAAAACCATCCATCCATCCATCTTCTACCGCTTATCCGGGGCCGGGTCGCGGGGGCAACAGCTTTAGCAGGGAAGCCCAGACTTCCCTCTCCCTAGCTACTTCTTCCAGCTCTCCCCGGGGGTTCCCGAGGCGTTCCCAGGCCAGCTGGGTGACATAGTCTCTCCAGCGTGTCCTGGGTCTTCCTCGGGACATGCCCGGAACACCTCACCAGGGAGGCGTTCAGGAGGCATCCGAATCAGATGCCCAAGCCACCTCATCTGGCTCCTCTCGATGTGGAGGAGAAGCGGCTCGACTCGGAGCCCTTCCCGGATGACCGAGCTTCTCACCTTATCTCTAAGGGAGAGCCCGGACACCCTGCGGAGAAAACTCATTTCGGCCGCTTGTATCCGGGATCTCGTTCTTTCGGTCACGACCCATAGCTCGTGACCATAGATGAGTGTTGGAACGTAGATCGACCGGTAAATTGAGAGCTTCGCCCTTTGGCTCAGCTCCTTTTTCACCACGACAGACCGATACAAAGTCCGCAGGTCCGAAAACCATTGTCAGTTAATTCATTGCGACACCTACAAAAGCCAGTGGAAACTCTTATCACGCAGAAACAAAGCCATACAAGAACTTGACCCAGACGCACGGCTCTCTTCTCTTGGCCGGACCTCAACTGCGATGGATGTGATGCAATTCAGAAAAGTGTGCTATGGTCTTATGAGTCCACATTTCGAATGCTTTGGGAAATCAAAATGGTAAACTTTGACGATCTCGCTTGTTATCAGCGTAATGTTCAAACCCCAGAATCTGTGAGGGTGTAGGTTGTCCTGAAATCCTAGCAATGTCATTTACAAGGGCGCCCCCGCTTATTCCAGCAAGGCAATTCCAAGCCACATTCTGCACGTTGTAACTGTGTAGCTGCGTAGTAAATAAATACTCTCCTGGCTGCAGTCCAGACCTGCCTCCTGGCCCATTATGAAGTGTAAAATACGAACACATTGACACTGGACTCTTGATATTGCGGTTCATCCTTCATACGCCAACTATGGCGCAGATTTTCTCTGATGAATATTTTTACGAGTTAGAGTAATCATGTATGTCATGTATGTCCCCTGTCAGGATCTGCTGGCCGTCGGCTACGGTAACTTCAGCCCTGGGAGTAAAGGCCTGATCTGCTGCTGGTCCATCAAGAATCTGAGCGTATGTAGATTATATTCCAGTGTGTAATGCTGACTCATTTCCAGGATCACATGTCCACTTGAGTCATGTTTCTACTTGAACTTCGACATTGACCTTGTCAAGATTGCACTCAGCGCACCTTGACGGATTCCAAGGCGTTCTGCTGTGTGCAGTGGCCAGAGCGTCTGTACCACTGTCACAGCGGCATCACGGCACTGGATTTCTCCTCCAACAACCCCGACAAGTTGGCGGTGGGGATGCACGACGGCACGGTCGCCATCTTCAGCGTGTCCGATCGAGAAAGCCGCACGTTCCTCGCCAGCAGCATGTGAGGTTGCGAGCACTTGTCGCGACGAGCCTTTCGCCTGCGTCCGGCTTCTACCTCACGGGTGGCCTTTTCGTATAAAAATAGATCACCCGAATTTAATTGGATAATTTCCCAAGCGCCCGGTAGTCCAGTGGTTAGCACGTCGGCTTCACAGTGCAGAGGTACCGGGTTCGATCGATTCCAGCTCTGGCCTCCCTGTGTGGAGTTTGCATGTTCTCCCCAGGCCTGCGTGGATTTTCTCCGGGTACTCCGGTTTCCTCTCGCATTCGAAAAACATGCATGGCAGGCTGATTGAACGCTCTAAATTGTCCCGAGGTGTGAGTGTGAGTGTGAATGGTTGTTCGTCTCTGTGTGCCCTGCGATTGGCTGGCAACTGATCCAGGGTGTCCCCCGCCTACTGCCCGAAGATGGCTGGGATAGGCTCCAGCACCCCCCGCGACCCTAGTGAAGATTAAGCGGTTCAGAAATTTCCCAAGCACTCTCTTCACATCCTGATGCCGTGTTCTTTGGTCTCGCGAAGAGATTGCAGGAGGAGGCACGTTCATCCCGTGTGGCACGTCACCTGGGTCAGGCAGGAGATGTCGCTTTCCGAGGAGGATGTGGTGGAATCAGTCATGTCCGTGTCGGAGGACGGACATGTCCTCAAGTGGCTCCTGTGCAGCCACGGCCTGGAGGGCGTCGGTAGGAGACAAAGCTGAATTCCTCCGATTGTTGTGATACAGTGAATCTCTCTTCGTCTCAGGTGATATGGACATTGCTGTTCACATGTTCAATATCATGTGACCAAATACATTAATACATTATAGATGGATTAACACGCTTTTGAAGAACTTTCACGGCGCACTCAGTAAGCTGCAGTCATCTTGGTTGCTCTTGGCAGAGGATCAAGAATATATGTCTGAGTTGTGTTCAAGTATCCGTTGCTATAAGTTATCCCGTTAGTGAGTCATCAGGAAAATGTCGGTGGTTGTTTCAACATACACAACGTTTAATTCTCTTTGTTTTATGTTTAGTTTGATCGTAACCGTGTAGCAATAATTAGCTTGGCGCGACGGACAGACAAAAGATGATCTGCAGGCTCATCTTTTGTTTTGTTTTTCGCATCGATCATCAGGCATGCTCGAGCTGAGGAGAATCCAAGACGGCATCAAGAAGGGGGAAGGCAACAAAACCAAGAGAGAGGGTATTCTGGTTTCCACTGCAACGCCTGGTCTTTGCTTGGATTTTCACCCTAGCGTAAGTTGGAAGTTTTACGCAGTAATGTTGTGTGATCCCATGACAAGATATTCATCGGTCCCGCCCGTAGGATCCCACTATCTACTTGGCCGGCACTTCAGAGGGTGTTATCCACAAGTGCTCCGTGTCCAACCACCATCATTACCTGGCCCTTTATCAGAAACACCTGGTAAGTCCGTGGCCCTCACTCAACACTCCGTTGCCGCAAATGCTTCCGTGACATCTCCCTTCCTTCCCCTCGCCTCCGCAGTGCCCCGTCAACCAAGTCCAATGGTCCCCGTTCAGCCACGACGTGTTCCTGAGTGGCTCCGCCGACTGGACCGTCCAGTTGTGGAAGGAGGGCTGCCTGACGCCGGTGATGGGCTTCACCTCCATCCAGAGTCCCGTGCTGTCCGCCGGGTGGTCCCCGCTCTGGCCCTCGGTGTTCGCCGCCATCAAAAGCGAACAGCTGGAGATCTGGGACTTGAACGCTTCCTTGTGAGTCTCCGTTGGTTACTATCGATAGTTTTGCGTCCACTTGAGCCGTGTTACTATTGAGTGCGTTTCACGGGCCTGGTTGAATCGTGTGTTAGGTTGCTACTGGATTCATGTTTTGTTTCTATCTTACTGTTCTCTCTCCATTTTTCTCTAAGTGAGTGAGTTTTACCGCATTTCAGTTTTTATAAATCCTCTTCACACATCTATGCTAGTTGTGAATATCAAAATTGTTACTGATTGCAACTCCCTCAAGGCTGGACCCCGTCATCGTGGAGCCCGCCGCACGGGGCCTCAACTTGACCTCCATGCTGTTCGCCAGGGACTCAAATTGCATCCTGGTCGGCGACTCGAGTGGACAAGTGAAATTCTACAGGATCCTGAACCTCAGCGTGGGGCCGGACAAGACGGTAGCTCCGACGTCACCCTTAGCGTAGCGTTTGTCTCACACCCCACTCTTGTCACAGATGCTTTCGTGAATTGGATTTGTATATTACAGAAATCCCCGTGACACAAACTCAGTTTTTGTTTTTTTGTCTTTCTTCCAGGTGCCAAGTTTGGAGGAAATCATTCACTTTCCTACCAGTACTTCGTAGTTTTCACCAACAAAGTGTGACTGAGATGTTCATAAAAGTGTGGTTTCGATCAGTGTCCGCTTCGCTGATTATTATTAGCACTATTTGCGAACCACTTGTCAGGCGCACAGTCCAGGAATGCGTTGGCTAACGTGGTTATTCATGGATGACAGCGTTTCTTTTCACTCGGACCGAGCGGCCATGCAGCTGCTCTGTCCACTCATCGGCGACTGGCAGCATGTGAATGCGCGTGGGCCCTCACATTCCTCCATTTCATAACCAGACACATGTCAAAAGCTAAAATAGACACACCTGCTCATGCTAGCTGCTCGCACTTGTACTTGTCCTTCGCGGCCACCTAAGTCTCATCACGACAAGTTTCAAAGGCCGCCATGCCAGTGCACTTCACTAGCGCTTGTTTATAGCAGGATGCTGGACAGCAGCTTTCAAATAGTGTTTGAACGGTTTGAAGTGTTTCTGGGTTTACATCCCATTTCAGAACGAAACACGGTTGATTCACAGAGAAGTGAAACCCTCCACATTGGACTACATCACTTTACGTTGTTGCATACTTCAATACAATTGTTATACCAGGCTGACCCGCCCACATTATATACTCCTTTGTGCCTGTCATGCATATAGTATAAAATACTATATGTAGAGTTTGTATATCTTTGATACATACACAGGCCTTACTTGCATTATCTTTTGTTTTTTTTAACCTAAATATTATTTCTCCTTTCTGAAATCATTGTCACTTAAACTGTATTTTATCATGAGATACTTGCATGATTATTTTTTTCTTTCAAATAAAGACCTTGAATGAAAGCAATTTCGAAAAAGAATGAGACGAAAACAAAAAAAAACACGAAAAAATTGAGACTTTTTGATATTTTTAAAACTTGTCTTTTTTTTCTTCGATACCTTCATTGAATAACTAGGAAAACAACTGCTGAACCCCGATTAACTACTTTAGAAATGAAGCGTTTGTAAGTTAGTTAGGTTGCTAGCTAATTTCCTGTGCGGTCGACTGCACTTTGAATCACCCGGATGTGCCACACTGTCCAATTAGCGTGGAGGTGGAGCTCCGAGAGGTGGGACAACTGTTGTTCACGCTGGAGTTGAACGCTGGCAACCCGGACACATCCTCCGAGACTTGCCGGAACAATTCGGACCGGACAGAAAAAGTGCCCCCACAGTCGCTCCTAATGCTTCGGGTGGGACAACGGGAATGCCTTTGATACACGTGACCATTCCATCCACGGTGAGGGAAGTGGACGAGGTGGGGAAGTCCAAAAAGGTGAGTACTTTCAACCCCTTTTTATCTTTTTCTTTTTTTTTTTTTGCTTTTGCTGCATTTTTTTGGCATCACTGTTGTGTTTTGTCGCCCATTTCGCATGTGTTTGCGTGCTGGAGTAAAGACGGAAACGAAAGGTGAGTAAGCACCTGGTTGCTGGGCTTGGCGAGCAGGTTGTCTCATGTTGTGATGCGTTCATAGAACCTCCGAAAAACGCACTCTTAACAATAAAAACGGTGTTCTCGGGCCAAAATATACGTTTTAAAACGCGTGTGTAACAAATGTCAGTGCCTTTCAGACGCAGGTCTTCACTACCACTAATAATGAAGAATTTTGTACGAATATTAATGGTTAAGTATAACAAATAATTTAAGGTATTTTGATTTCAACACATGTGTTACTCAAACTTTTGCATTACAGTACTCAGTACCCAAAAAGTAACTTGGATTTCTAAAAAGGTTGATGAGCCCAATAAGTACCACTCAACAGTCTACAACGCCTCCTAGTGGACACACAATGTCAATATTTAAGCAACCAGCTTAATCATGAGATGGTGGTTAAAGGACACTTTGATTCTCTCCTCTTTCATCTCAAACTGCTTCTAACAACAAAGCGTGTGACGGAAAAGTGGTTAGGACTGCACGACTGTCCGTGTTTTATGTTATGTGTTGTTTTTATTATTTTACTTATGTTAACTGTTTTGTAAAGCGCTTTGTTACAGCTGCCGCTGTTGTGAAAGCGCTATATAAATCAGCATGTATTGTATTGTATTGTATTCGTTTCCCCTTCTTGCATGTTCAAATATTCGTCATTCCTCAGTGATTCTCAAAGATGTTTGTTTTTTTCAACTGCAAACGCTGTGTGTCTTTTCATGCAGCTCTTTCGAGTTGAAGTGCTGTTCAACGAGAGGAAACATTTTGTGCTGAGGAGGAGCAGCGAATTCCAGATGCTGCACAGAAAAGTGAGTTCATGTGACCGACACACACTTACTCTTCATTAGTCCTTGGACATGCTGTTGTCCAAGAAGTCTAGTTGTATCTGTAATTCCAGCTCAGGAAGATCATCCAGATCCCAGATTTCCCCAGTAAAAGGAATCCTCATCTGAGGACCAAACCTCTGGAGCAGAGGAGGCAGGAGCTGGAGGATTACATCCAGGTAACGCAGAAATTATTCATTGCATGCGCGGTTTGTATTGAGTTGATGTTACAGTATGTTATTTGTGGTGTCCTGCCCGACTAGGAGATCGTCTGTCTCAATGAGGATGTGCCTCAGGAGCTGCTGGACTTCCTCCATGTCAAACATTACCACACAGGCAACAAGATCAGCAGCATGGAGTGAGAACACTTTTGACACATACGACAATACAGTTGGGCGACCTGCTCCATTTTCATCATCAATCGTCGTTCACCATTTGCCACCAGCTTTTTTTCCACATTCGTCAAATAAAAGGCAGTTCGATAAATACAATGTAAATTATGAAAATGCTGCTAAATACTCTACATGCAACGGTTGTGAAGAAGTATAAACGTGTGTGTGTGTGTTATATTTAACAATGTAAAATCGTAGCATCAATAGAAATTCCATTAAAATGCAAAATGATTGATCTGTCATGAAATAATCACATTTACTGTAGTTATGTTTGAACTAATGGACAATATAATGCAAAGGTTGTCTTTCATAAATACTTATGTAACCGGCTTCGCATAACATAATTATGGCAGCAATCCAATTGCAATGCGAATGATGCTTGGTGCAACTTGGCTGTCGTAACCGAGTGATACGTTTTGCTTATTGATGATGAATGACTCGCTTTGCTTTCAGATCACTCGATGACCTGGACAATCCGGATTGCAGGTAAAGACGATCGAAATGAAACGAAAATGTCATTTCGTTGTCGTCCAATTGGCTCTTGTAAGGTCTTAAAATCAATCATTTGTGATGAGCGACATCTACGTCGTAAAAAAGCTACATTTAGCCTCTGTATGAATCATAAATATATGAATGACGTGGGCTACCTGTTTAACTTTTATTGAGAAGGAGAATATTTTAGTTCGGGTTCAAACCATCATGTCATCAGCCTTCGTCATGATCGTGGCACTCATAGGAAAGTCTGCTTATCTTTTTTCTTTGGTGAAGAGCTTTCTTTAAATCATCGCTACAAACAAAACGCAAGTACGTCTGATACTGATAAACCCCAAATATAAAGAAATAAACTTCAGATGTTCTCGTAGGATTTTCCTATACAGTATGTTAGGTGACAATGGTAACATTTGTAAAAAAAAATATATACAGTGTATTATATTTTTCTTTTTCGGGGCATTTGAAAAGAGATGTGTGGATATTTTTTCTATCCACCGCATTTATTTATTTCTAAATAGAAAAAGCTCGTAAAAGCCAAATGAAGAATGTGTATGTGTCCTTCAGTTTTCAGCTGCCACATCAGCAAGTGATGGGGTTCTCCCGGGATCCATATGTGTCCGACTGCATATCAGGTAGAGATCATTTCTTCATGTTCATGTCAAAAAACAAAACTTGGGGTTGTGAAACAATCTATAGGAGAATTGTGTTGGTGCACCACTACGGCCTCTAGTGTCACCCTTTCGCTCTGTGTTGCAGGTCTGCCTGATATTGTCCTTGGGGGAGTCCTTCAGGGCTTCTACCGGCGGGACGTCCGTGTCAGCTTCACAGCTCCCAACAAGTCTGACACAAAAATCCTCAAATGAGTGGAATGAAATGAAAAGCCCTCGAAATGCATTGAAGTGAGATTTCAGGAGTTTTACCTCAGAAGTGAGCTTTTTGGAGAGTACTATTCATTTTTTTTTTTTTTAAACCCTCACCGGGGCCACACGCATCCGATCTTGGTAAAGCGTTGCAGCCTCCCTGTGCCTCGTTCGGCATGGCTTCTCGATATGCTGTAGTGCATCATAAATGGTGTAACTATAAAACACAGGATTCTTTTGGTTTCGATTATTTATTGGACATTCTCTGAGAATGATTTTTGTTTTTGTCTTGAGTGCTCACATTTTCTTGAGCGCGTTGTGTCAAATAGCTGTGCGAATAAAGAAACAGATTGTGTTTTGACCTCTTTCAAAGTCTTGAATTTCTAATTGTGCCAATGTTAAGGTGAGCTACGGTACTAGCATACAAGCAAAAATGAATATAAACAATATCAACTTGGATATACTGTATGTACTAGTTTCCTGCAAGGGGGCCAAGGGTCCATACAGATAAAATAATTTTAAAAAATGATTTTAGTATGGTTATTTTTACCGATACCATTCCACTAAGAAATTAATTCATACATTCATTCCATCTTGTGGTAATTTCAAATAATGACAGTCTGGGTGAACTATGACACATTATGACACCCTTTTAATTGGGGTGCGGCTATGTAAAGAATTGATCACAATCAAATTGTTAAACCACACTCGTTTGTGTGTGTGCGTGTATGTGGGTTGTTTTACATGTTAAATGCTGATGTTTGTTTTCTATTTAAAATATAATTTTAAACAGGCAACGTTTGCGCATGCGTCAGGCGGGAAGGCGGAAGTGTGATTTGCTTGCTTGCGGCTGTGTGCTGACGGTGGCGGTCGGCGGTAACCTCTTCCACCTCCTGTTGCTTGCCTTCCTCATCGCCTCTCGTTCGTTCAATGACGCCGAGCTTCGCCGCACTTTCCACGGGCATCGTCGAACGAGCTTCGCGCCGTTGATGCGGTTCTCCGGGAAACAACAGCACGTTCCTCGGCAACACGTTTGAAGGCTGCACTCGGACCAGTGGTAGGTTCGACGACCGCGCTGTCAGCCATTAAGCCTTTTTAGCTCCCGCGGTTTCAGTCGTTAAAACTTGTAGTGGAGGAATATAAATTGCAACTCTGTGTCTTAATGAGATTACTCGCTCCTCTGAGCGGCTTTAGCGCTTCTGACTGTTGTCACGCCAGTTTCGGGCGAACTTCACTCAAAAAGCGAACGCGGTGGACGAGCTAGCATTAGCAGAAGCATCGCACCACATTGCCAGCACGACTCAATTCAAATGGCAAAGTTTGTTTCGTCGAACAACCCCCAAGGTCGCGCAATTTGTAATTCAAACAACAAAAGGTTGTGGGGAAGCCTGGGTTCAAACCATGTTCACACATGACGTCAGTGATGCCCTGAGCTGACCTGAAGTGAGTTTTTCGAAATACGAGCTGTCGTTTGGATAAAATTCTGCTCTGACTTGCGAGCATTCATTTAAAAAAACACTATGTGGCGGCAGTGTGCTCAATTCACAACAACAAGCGGGAGTTTGGCTGGCTTAAAAAAGAACCTCCAAGTAGAGGTGTCACCATTAATTGATTATTGGTCATCTCATCAATTACCAAATTGATGGCCACCTATTTTAATAATCGTTCAGAGCCATTGTTAAAATTGTCTGACTTCCAATGTACTGTAATTGAATTGACTTGATTTATTTTCAGTGCATCATGTGGAGGAAGGCGTCGGTGGCGGCCCTCCTGGCCCTGGCGGTCGGCTACCTTTACCACGGCTGCCCCGAGCTACCCGAGCAGCTCCTCCAGTACATCAGCCCGGATGGCCTCCGGTCGTCCCCGCAGAGCCAGTGCCACCTGGAGCAGGTCATTTCCGACGCTTGGGACTCGCTGATCACGTTGCCCACACGGCAGTGGAGCAGAGTGGCCGTTGGGTACGTTTGACCTCCGCTTGCTGGTTGATTACGACCGTGCTCGTCTGTCCACTCAGGCATGACGGGGGCCTGACGTAAGCACTTCTTAAAACGAGGAATGCATCTTGAGCAGCAGAGATCTGGTTGACCCGTACACCCCCGCCCCACCATAGTGTCCTCTGCGCTGCACTCAAATGTGTGGGGCTCAAATTTCAGTGCAACATCACAATGTGTTTCTGGGTGGGGTTTCGCTGATTTGCTGCCCTTTACAATCAATTTTGTCCGTGGGATATACAGTGTAAAAATAAGTTGTATAAGAAAACGAAAATAACTGTACTTATGCACCAAGTTGGAGCCTTGCAAAAGAAGTTGACACCATACACCTTTTTTTTGACATTCTTAGCCGCCATGCAAGTGTAAAGAGCCTAACTGCTTTGTAAATACATCAAATAAAACTGCAGATTTTTTTTTTTTCCGTAAATGCTGGCGACATAAATAAATGGAGGGATGCAGAGGCCACTGGCATTCCTCCCCTTTAAGATAAGATAAGATAAGATATCCTTTATTCGTCCCACACTGGGGAAATTTACAGCCTCCAGCAGAAAGAATGTATGTAGAAAGAAGAAAGAGAAAAAAACAACAAACATCTTTCAATTAAATGCAATATGAACACAAAATGGATAAATCGCAGTACTATTTACAATTTTCCTTCACATCATTTAATTATTATTATTATTATGATTGTTATTTTTTTATTCATCAGCCTGACAGCAGTCGGTAGGAACGAGCGTCGGTATCTCTCCTTCTTGCCGCGCGGGTGTAACAGTCTCTGGCTGAAGGAGCTACCAAGTGCTGTCAGGGCGGGCTGGAGGGGGTGGGAGGGACTGGCCATCATAGCTTTTAGCTTAGTTAGCATCCTTCTTTATTCATTTTTTTTTTAATGTTCACACAAATTCATCAGTGCAGTTAAAGATGCACTAAATAGTTGTTGTTGTTGTCATTCATATATATTTTTTTAACACAAAACACTTTAGTAGAAATGCCTCACATCCATTGCAGCCGACCAAAACAACCCAGTCGAAATTTTTAGAAAATAAAAATAGCACTCAATAATATATCATAGTTAATGACATAATTACGTCTTGTGTACAGAAAGCTTAAAGCACCTTTTTCAAAGAATTGTTCCCCCGCCTACTGCCCGGAGACAGCTGGGATAGGCTCCAGCACCCCCCGCGACCCTAGTGAGGATCAAGCGGTTAGGAAGATGAATGAATGAATGAATGTTCTTTATAATATGTCAAATCGCAGCTTGTTGTGACGCCAGCTGAAACGAGTTCTCTCGACTGCCACGCAAAATAGACGACGGGCAGCAAATGGCTCCCGAGCGTCACTTTGAACCCACCCGACGTAACGTTCCCTGTTCCCGGTTCAGGGTGAATGCCTGCGTGGACGTGGTGGTGTCGGGGGTGGGTCTGCTGCAGGCACTGGCCCTGGACCCCGGGAGCGGCCGTGATCACGAGGTGCTGCGCTCCAAAGAGGACCTGAGGGAGACTTTCGTCCACTACATGGAGCGCGGGGCGGCCGCTGAGCGCTTCTTCAGCGACAAGGAGGTCTTCCAAAGGATCGCCCGGGCCGCCGCCGAGTATCCCGGTGCCAAGGTGACGCCCGCCCGCCCGCCCGCCGGCGTTCTTCTCCGTGGCCCGTCGCTCACACCTGAAAGGTGAACTCTTTCTGTCCTGCAGTTGTATGTCGGAGGCAACGCAGCCCTCATTGGTCAGAAGCTCGCCACATATCCTGAGCTTATGGTAAGAAGGAAGCAGCAATTGGGGGGGTCATTTGTTCATTAATATAGTACAGTGCCCCCCCCCCCCCCCACTAGTGGAATCACATCTTCACAGATTCCTTTTCAAATTTTTTTCTTTTCTTTTAATCCCCCGAACCATGAAAATAAATTTCGCTGAGTGGCATTTATTTTTTTTTTAATACACTGCAGGTTTTGTTATGTGGCCCAGTGGGACCTAAACTCCATGAGATGCTAGATGAGCAAATCGTTGTTCCACCAGGCTCCTTGCAGGAGATGGACGAATACCACCTCATCCTGGAGTACAAAGCAGGTTTCTAAACTCATTGGACACATTCATTCATTCATTCATCTTCCGTACCGCTTGATCTTCACTAGGGTCGCGGGGGTGCTGGAGCCTATCATAGCTGTCTCCGGGCAGTAGGCGGGGGACACCCTGAATCGGTTGCCAGCCAATCGCAGGGCACACAGCAACAAACAACCATTCGCACTCACACTCACACCTCGGGACAATTTAGAGTGTCCAATTAGCCTGCCTGTCATTTTTGGAATGTGGGAGGAAACCGGAGCACCCGGAGAAAACCCACACAGGCCCGGGGAGAACATGCAAACTCCACACAGGGAGGCCGGAGCTGGAATCGAACCCGGTACCTCTGCACTGTGAAGCCGACGTGCTAACCACTGGACTACCGGGCGCTTGGGAAATTATCCAATTAAATTCGGGTGATCTATTTGGAATTTGGGAGGAAACCGGAGCACCCGGAGAAAACCCACGCAGGCCCGGGGAGAACATGCAAACTCCACACAGGGAGGCCGGAGCTGGAATCGAACCCGGTACCTCTGCACTGTGAAGCCGACGTGCTAACCACTGGACTACCGGGCCGCTCATTGGACACATTCTTTCTGAAATTGATATCTTTCTCTCTGTTGAAAGTTTCTTGTTTGTACTTGCAGTACTGTGGATTTAAAACGTCCACACACACCGGTTGAAATGCCAGGTTTTTGTGATGTACAGTATAAAAATGAGCCAAAAAGGCAAAAAAAAAAACCCCAAATATGTAATGTGATAAGACTAAATTAGCTTAGGTTCACGGGTGAGTTGCAGTCGATTCCAAGTGAAGAGGCGCGGGGTACACCTTGGACTGGTTTCGAGCGCCTTTTCGTTTAATGCAACGGCGGAATTTGTGTCACCAGGCGAGCAGTGGGGTTCAACGCGGGCGCCTCAAGCCAACCGCTTCATCTTTTCGCACGACGTGTCCAACGGGGTGATGAGTTTGCTGGAGACGTTCGTGGCCAGCCTGGACGAGTTCCAGCCCGACTTGGTGGTCCTGTCTGGGCTGCACATGATGGAGGGCCAAGGCCGGCAGCTCTGGGAGGAGCGGCTCAAAGAGGTGCGTATCGGAGAACACCAGGGTGGGAAGTAACCAAGTGCGGGGGGGGGGAACAATTTCTTCTGTTCTTCAGTATTTTTTGTTATTTTTAAATATTTATTTTTCACATCTTGTGTGAAGTACCACAAATTATCTGCGCATTTGGAGTCTGGTTTTGTTTTAATATGTATGGATAACCCATTGGTGTTTTAACATACCATGAGTTACAATCTGTAGAGAACAAGTTAAGTTTTCTACTTCGCCCGACTCTATAGATCAGGGGTGTCCAAACTTTTTGCCAAGGGGGCCAGATTTTATGTGGTAAAATGTCGGGGGGCCGACCTTGGCTGACATTCTTTACATTGAAGAACAATATTGTTCAACAAATTTTAGTAAGCCAGTCTGTTTCACATTTCCATTTTTATTTGAATTTCAACAATCTTAAGAATTTCTTTTGGTTCATTTGAAACAGGAATTTGAAATATGACATCTCAGTCAATATAAACACGGAGTGATGTCTTGTTAACTCGTGAGTGATGCCCTCTAGTGTCCAAATGCTATTACTCATTTAGTGAATGCTATTACTCATTTAGCCACTAGAGGGAAGCAGTACTCTATGAAACATCACTCACCAGTCGACGAGACCTCAGTCAATGCAACACGTGTTCCATTGCGCCAAAACTGCGGGCCAGACGGCACTGATTTTATGACGGGGGCCGAGGGCCGGATGAAATTCGACCGCGGGCCGGATTTGGCCCCCGGGCCGGACTTTGGACATGCCTGCTATAGATGATCTTTTCTTTCATTCATACGTTTACATCTTTGTATGTTCAGTTAAATCAAATCAAAGGTGCACCCGTGCAATGTAAAGAGATCCAACAAGAGCCGTTTCAAGATGTCTGCCGATACAGACGCAATTCATTTTTATATGGTAGCTAAATAAATCATCAACATGCTTCATTTAAAAACCCGCAAAAAACAAAAAAAAAAAATTTTTTTAAAGACCGTGTCCCCTCTTGGCAGGCGGTGGCAGCCATCTCCGATATTCGTAAGGACATCCCCATCCACTTGGAGCTGGCGAGCATGACGGACAGAGACTACATGAACAGCATCATGCAGGAGGTACATGTTGGAAACGACTTTCAGTCAGAAAAACTTTGAGTGGCCGGGCAGTCACGGATGTGCCTCGGAATCGTAAAAAGGAAGTTAATTCATGAACGCTAACACGTTTCGCAGCCTCTCTACAAATAGCAAATGTCAGATCTGTTTTAATTCATTCATTCCCGAGAACGACTCGGGTCAGCTATTATAAGCAAAACATTCAGTGGCGAATTTGTCAGTGGGTGTTTTTTTCTTTGAGAGGGACTGATCGGCTTCGCGTGCGATGGTCCTTCAAATGGCAAGGAGTGCTCATGAGCCAAAGTGCCTGCAGAGGGTAGCGGGACGTGCTTTGAGATTTGAAAATTCCTTCCGTTTGCCGACTGTTTCCAGTGTGGGCGGAGTGTCCTCACCGTCATGGCGACGTAGCACAGTCAACAGACTTTGACTTGGACAATCTGAAGTATACATTTGAACATGGAACTTATCTCTGTATCGGTATCGCAGAGTATGTGTTACGATCTTGAGCAGAAGGATTGCTTGACGGCGCCGCCCTGGTGGCACTCAAGTGCATGGATTTCACTCGGCGGATAATTTTTTTCATTTTGAAATGTGGAATTGACTGATTTTCTAAAATGAAACCACTGACTTCGGATGACTTGTATTGACTGTGTTCCGTGTTTTTTTTTCTTTTGTGTCTTCCTGTTAGCAGGTCATGCCCATCGTAAGCTCCATCGGGCTGAACGAGCAGGAACTGCTGTTCCTCTCGCAGGCGGGCGGCGGACCCCACGCTCACCTGGCCGCGTGGAAGGGCGTCCCCGACGTGGGGCAGGTCAGCGACATCCTCCTGTGGATCCTGGAGCACCACGGCCGCGCCGACCCCTCGTCGGAGGCCGACCTGACCCGCGTCCACTTCCACACGCTGGCCTACCACGTGCTGGCCACGGTGGACGGCCACTGGGCCAACCAGGGGGCGGCGGTGATGGCGGGGGCCCGCGTGGCCAGCAGCCAGGCCTGCGGAACCCGCGCCGTCGACCCTACCAAGGTGGAGCTGAAGGTGCCGCTCCGCTTTCACACTTCGGACTCTGAGCCGCGGGTGGAGCTCACCCTCGACCCGGCGGCTCCGTTGACGGCGTGGCGCCGGGGAAACGTCACTTTCCACATGACGCCGGTGCTGGTGTGCAAGCAGCCGCTTCGGACGGTCGGGCTCGGCGACGCCATCTCGGCAGAGGGGCTGGTTTACTCGGAGTTCAAGAGCCAGCCGGGCTTCTGAGCGCGCGGGTGCTGCGGCGTCTTCTTCTCGACACTTTGGAAAATCCTGCCTGTGGACACGTCACCTGCCTCTGCCGTCGTCCATGGTCGGATTCTATGCACGGGGAAAGGGGGGGTGGTGGGGTCACCCTGTCCTCTTTTAATTTGAAGGGACTCGCAGAATTCAACTTCCAATATCTCTCAGCATGGTGTGCCTTGGGTTGCAAAAGTTTGGGAAATTTCCACTAACTGAAGGTGAGAACATCCCTCATATTTGCGGTTCTGCCTTTGTGAATTTGTCTTTTATAGTGATTGATTTGGCGCCAGAGACCAGTCCCTCCCCCAGCCCTCCCTTACTCACTGGCTGAGTATCGGGGCACTGGCCGGGATTCGAACCCACGCTGTTTGTGGCCGCCTTATTGCTTTTACCTTCCGGTGCCATTTTTATCCATGCAAAGCTCTCCTTTGCTACAAGCAAGGGCGTTGATTTTTTATTTTTTATTTTTATTTTTTTTTGTACCGTGTATCCGCAGCGTGTTCGTAACTGCAAGTTTGGCTCGCAGCACAAAACAGGAATCAATTATAACTTGAATTTGTAAGTCAAGATAGTTGCATGAAATCTGGTTGTTTTATTATTTTTTTTAACGCTAAAATGTTTTCTTTCAACTATGTTTTAAGTTTTCTATAACGGGGCAACCTTCATTGTCATCACTTTCTGGTTCATTCCCATGGAAAGTTTCCAACGTTGAAAATTCCCACACTTTTGCAACCATTGGCGTTGCCTTGAAATGAGTCACACATATTCATATTTCTGGCACAAATGAGGACCCCAAGACTGTGTCCCCACATACTCAAATGTTTTTCTTTGTGTGTAAAATATGTCCTGACAAGAAAGGGGAACAATTAGCAGTAACCGTTCTCATCGTTCCCCTGCCCAGGCTACAAACTCTCATTAGATGTCTGTAAGTGGTCCCTGCCAGAGTTGTTCTGCCTGCAAATGACTCGGAGAACTTTCGGCGGATGTTCTCCGCCTTCGTGCCCCGCCTTATTCGTCTCCCTCATTCGCTGTAATGACGTCACGCATTGTGACCTTCCATGTCCCAAAAATGTTAATAAATGGCTCCGATCAAAAGGGAAATCCCAACATATTTGGAAATACAATAATAGCGATGTGTGTGGGGACACAGCCTTCTGAGGAAAACGTCACACTTCAATGGAAAGTGATTTCACGTTATGTTTTTCTGAGTTGTTGCATTTGTGTAGAAAAAAAAATGACTGGGCAAGAAGATAAAAGGTCCTTCAAGGTTAAAACAGTTGTTTCTACTTTGAAGATGCAAAGCACAAAAACAATATTGGTGTGACCGTCCAACGTGGAACATAGTCTGTTCCTGGTTGAATTGCAGGTTGTTCTTGTTTTAAAACTAGAGCTGGGCAAGTCCCGATACCAGGCATCGGGTCGTATTTGAAGGTATTGGGTACTTGAGGAGGCTGCCAAGACAGTACCAGCCACCGATATGAAATCATATAATCTCAAAAGTACTAGAGGTATCTGTACTCTGTTTCGGTGGATGCTCAAAAGAGTGAAAACTTGTACTGGTCTTGGTCCGGAGAGAAGAAGTGGTATTGAGCATCCTTTGTTCAATCTTTTATTTTTTATTTTTTTCCTCTTCCAGAGGAAGTCACTTAATGTGGTCATGAACTTAACTGTTTAATTAAACTAAAAGTAAATCTACTCACATGCAGCACGGTCACCTAGTGATGCGTAAAGACTGAATATCATGTGAAGCAGCAAGGGTCCATTTGTGGTTCTGGTGGTTATCACACATTTCATTTTTGCAATCACCGGCAAAAAAAAAAATCGAAACAAACAAGGACTTCATCCGTTTTTTTGTTTTTTGTTTGTTTGTTTTGCGGACATGATCCTTTGAGTTTTGTCTGACTTTTAAAACATATTTTGGTTGAGGTCCAAACTGTTCGACTTTGGAAGTGCCGCTGTAATTTTGCTTGACTGAAGGAAAAAAAAAAAAGAGAAAAATGTTCAACTTGATTCTTGTGCTCCAATTACCTCAACTGGCCAGTGAAGGCACTGAGCCTGTGACGTCATAATGCAAAGCCGACGCGGAAATTTTAGTTGTTCACATGGGACTCTTTGCACTAGTAGAAAAGCAGGCGGCCCACAAAGGTGAATGTAACTCCGCCCTTCCTCCCTAGCAAGTACAATCTAGTCAGTTATGTGTCTCCCGTGTCCTTAACATGTCATTAAACTGCCTGAAATGTTTTTTGTGCTACCCTAACTGTGATGCAAAAAAATGATATGAGGATGAGACGTCTTACACAAGGATGTGAAGAAACAATTATTCCTATGTACACATTTTTTTCTTTTTTTTAAATTGAGGTGGGGCACATTTTAGTTTTCTGAGGGCCATACTAAATATATAGAATGCAATGATCAAATAAATACTTATCGTTATATACAAGCACTTGTCGTTTGAATTGTTGGGAGGCCGTAGCAACGGCCAACCCGTGGATAGCATGACTGGCTCACGATGGGACTACCTATCGTGCAGTGCACATTCAGCATGGTGACTCCTGCCGCGGACACTTCTGTCAAAAATATACATGCACAAAACATGGTTAAATTTACATTTACTAAATGGAATGTAATTGTCTTGTGTTTAAAAAAAAATAACCTGGTATTCAAATGGTTATAGAATCCTGAAAAACATCTCAATTTCGATCAGGGTTGAAGTCTATTCAACCATAAAATACAAATTGATAAGTGATGTTAAAAGCAGTTGGTTTGTATGTATACGTTTTTACTCAAATGTAGTGCGTTTAAGGATGGCAGAAGAAAAGCCCTGTTCTCCGTGAAAATGACCGATGTATTCGAATATATTTTTGGGGTGACAAATTCATAATTCAGCACCTGACGTCACTACTCCAGACCAATAGATGGCGCTGCTTCAGTTGTGAGCACTTCCTCTTCAGCAACGACTAAGGAAGTCAGCTAGCCAATCAGGTGGAACCTTGCACAAAATTGTCCAGGCTCGAGCTCATCCTTCCACGTGCTACAGCAGGAGGTACGTTTCACCAAAATAAGCTTGTTTAACATTATAATTGTTTCCACGCGTCGTTGTTTTTGTCAACTGATCGCAAGTAACGAGTTGGCTAGGGTGTTATAATCGTTTCCTCACGAGAAAATGTGTTTATATGTCTGCTGTCAAGTGCGGCTCGTGCTCTCGGGCTAGCTTAAAAGCCGGTGGCCGGACGTCACGTCAATAATTTCTCTTGTTAGCTAGGAATGTAAGCATAAAATCGCCATTTCGCCGAGCCACTTTAATGCGTGGATGGATCCATCCAAGCAAGTATGTACTGTATGTCTGAACGACAATGTAAAATGACGCTCAAAATTTCAAGCAGGATTCTTGGGTGACGCTAGCAATCGAGCTGGAACACGTCACGCCACGCATTTGAATCAACAGAACAGGTCACAATGACGTAAGACGTTTGTTTTGTTACAATGCTGTTGAACCACCATGAAGCAAAAAAATAAAATAAACAACCTCAGCTTGAAAGACTTCAAGGTAGGAAGTAAAGGCACAGTCGTATAGGCATGAAATGTGGTTGTTTAGGTCATGATTATGTTCTCTATGAACAGCCATCCTTTAATGTATTAAATTTTAGCTTTAATTCTTGTTAATTCGAAATGAAAATGACCTTTTTTTAATGTGTTTCTTACAGCAAAAGCATGACGGCGCAGATACTTTGGTCAGTGGATGATGGTGGGGTTGCAGCAAAAGGATAAGGCCTCATCACGCGGGCTTCTGAGCAATTAGCGATTACCGTGCAAAAAAAAGCATTGTTGTTACGTGCCATGGAGTGTGTGAGCAAGAAACGCATGCGGCAGGCGAAGAGGAAAAGGATTGACAGCCACAGTGATGAACTGGTGAAAGAGTCCCAAAGCAGTAGCGACGTTCAAAACAAAGATTTGACCCTGAGTGACCCCTGGGAGGTGGACAGCGGCTTCTCGGAGGGCAGCCCCCCGACCAGCGGCAGGAGTTCTCCGTGCCCGAGCTCTTCCGCCTCTGCCGATGTCGTGGTGGCGCTGGACTGCGAGATGGTGGGCACCGGACCGGGAGCGCGCTGCAATGAGCTAGCCCGCTGCAGCATCCTCGATTACCACGGCCGCATCCTCTACGACAAGTACGTCCGGCCGTGTCATCCCGTCACCGACTACAGGACGCGATGGAGCGGCATCCGGCCGCACCACTTGCTCGGCGCCACGCCCTTCGAGCAGGCCAGAAAGGAGGTGAGGCCGGGCGGACATCTACGCAATCAAACTTTCACATAGAGAACTCACCAAATAGCTACTTGGTCGCAAGGGACTCTGTTGAAGTGATCTGAGGAGTTTTATTTCGACACACGTACTACTTTGTGGGCATTTTGTTCAAGCTTGGTGCCAAGAAACTATATTGATGTGTGTTGACGGGGTTAATTGAGACCAACGTAGTGCTTTGCTGCTATTTTGGTCTCAAGGAACTATGTTGGAGCGAATTGAGGAGCTTCGTTTCTACAAAAGTAGTGCTTTGCTGTCTGACTGCGATGAAAGACAACTTTCAATGCCAACTCTGTTCTTCGCTCCTCCCGTGTAGATCTGTGACATCCTCGAGGGCAAGGTGGTGGTGGGACACTCCATCTGCAACGACTTCCGCGTGCTGCGCCTTCGCTTCCCGCGTCACATGATCCGCGACACGGGGGCCACGCGCCTCCTGGCGCGCCTGGCCGGCTTTCCCCGCCGGCGCCGCGTGTCTCTGAAGATCCTTGCCGACAAGCTCCTCAACAGACGCATCCAGGTACGCGTGCGCTTCTTCCTTGTGGGCGGAGCTTGTCTTTGAGGTGCCAAATAATGGGAGTACTTGGCAGGCGGGGATGAGGGGCCACTGCTCGGTGGAGGACGCCCTGGCAGCGTTGGACCTGTACAAGCTGGTGGCGCCCGAGTGGGAGTGGGAGCTGCAGAGCCCACTGACGGACCAGCACCCGGCGACGAAATACATGCAGGACGAGTACTGGCCGGCTGACGACGACGATGACGAGGCAAATGCTTCCTAATTTATTCTCGAGACGTTCCTTACGCCAGGGCGTCGCCCATGCGCTACTTCCAAATGGCAAGTACGCCAATTGCACACCTTCCGTGTCACTTGAGCAAGCCGGAGCGACTGGGAAAAACGGTTGAAAACGGCTCGGGTGAGGATTTTTGATGGCGAAGACGACAGAAGTGTTCCCGTCATCACAAACAGGAAGTTGCCGTTGTCTTCCTGTTTGCGTTTGACTCGGCTATTCTCTCTTTGGCGATTTGGTTACAAGTTGTTTGTACTATTTAAAAAATAAAAGAGTTGCGCGACAAATTTTTTGTTGTGAATGTACACCGGCTGATCGCTTTTGTGGGGATTTTCAAAACTGGAAACTGCCGATGGGAATTTCTGGGACGAAACCGACTAAATCGAAGGCTGGCTGTTTATGGGGAATTCAAATATAGTTGGGGGGGGGGGTCGAATACATTTGGGTTATGAGCAAGCTTCGCATAAGCCACTGCGCAAATGAAGTGGTGTGGGGGGGGTGGATTATGTAAAAAAACTGGATATTGTGCTGCCCTCACATGACTTGTCATTTAAGACGTTGCAAATCAAAACCATTTAAAATGATACAGTGCATAACATTTTCGGCCATTTTCATAAGACAAAATTTTTTTTTCCATTCAGTATTTTGACTTTCTTAGACAAAAATAGCCTCGGGTAATTCTCTATTTTTCTCTGACAAGTGACAATTGCCATTTTATCGATCCACTTTATCGTCACATCGGTCGTGCGGGGTAGGGGGGCGGAGTCTTCGGGCAGTAGGCAGGGGACACCGGTTGCCTGGCAACCGTTTGCCAGCCTAAGTTTTTGTTTTTACAAAAACTTAGCATTCAAACAGTTGCATGTAGACGTCTTCCATTCACGGCGGCTTCACAAGAATGCAGACCGATTGTGCAGCTGCGCCGAGTGTTGCGGCCACGGCTTCTGAGTGTGTGTGTGTGGGGGGGGGGCCCTGAGGCAGGATGGTTGAGCCAAAGCACAGAGGCCGCATTGTTGGGCCAATCCGCATAACTTTGCTCCTCAAATCGCTTTCTTTCTTGAGCAGATTTGATCCGATTACCGATCACCATGCGGCGGGGAGAAAAACGTGTGCGGGGGCAGAAGGAGGGAGGGTTGAGGGTGGGGGGCAAAGTCGGGGTACTTCCAAAGCAAACAGAACTGCAAGCGAGACCCATGAACCCGATGCTGGAGGTTTGCATCCTATTGACAGCCCCCCCAAACGTTTATTCTGATTTTCAGTCACTTTCTGCCACCCGGACGTACCTTGACGCCCGTTTGTTTATGAAACGGCCTATTAGCCGGAGACACGTCCATCCATCCATTTCCTAATCTGCTTTATCCTCACGAGGGTAGCGGGCGTGCTGGGGGCTCTCCCAGCTGTCGTCGGGACACCCTGAAAGCGGTTGCCGGCCAATCGCAAGGCGCACACAGACAACACCTCGGGACAATTTAGAGTGTTCCCTTCACCTGCCTTGAATGGGGAGGAAACCAGAGTACCCGGAGAAAACCCACCCGGGCACGGAGATAACTTGCAAATGCAATCGTCTTGCTTTACGAAACCTTTCCCCAGCCGAGAACACGTTGCGGGAGGCTCACAGTCACAATGGTCACTTTTCACAAGTCTTGAAGGAATGCAATCAAATCTCCCCCCCCCCCCCCCCCCACACACACACACACACCGTCACCACTCCAAGCCTGTATCCCCAACATTACATCACACTCTACCACAATGCAGATTGAATGCGGGAGGGGGCAGTAATCTGCAGCGACGCCACTAATCCCCCACGCTACAAAAATCACAACTCGACGCCCCCGTCCCCCACACGTCTGACGCTTCTCTTTCGCCTCAAAACAGGTAGGCCTCCTCCCACTGTGCGCTGCTCATGCATTCATGTACAGTACCGTAGTCCGATCGGGATTTTTAGCCAGCTGGGGTTTACATTTGTCGAATTGTTGAGTCTTATTTTGATCTGTTTGTTTACTTTGACACCGAAAATTTGTTCGACTTCACATCATTGCTCAGATAATATTACTTGCTGCAAAGAACGTATTGCTATTCATCTATTTATGCCAGCGACGTGTAGTGACCGGCGGAATAATTTCATGTACTTCCACTAGATGGCAGAAGATAGCACCTTTTTGGAGGATACATTGAAAACAAAACTGAGCATTTTGAAGTGATTGGTTTTGAATGTTAATTTCTCGTTGAATGTACGACAAAAATAATGAACACAAATCACATTTTAATTCAGTAGAAGCAGAACAACGTTGAAGAGTCGTTTTATTTTCCCTCTGGGTTCCAATAAAAGGATATGTCAATTGAAAATAAAATCACTAAAATGGACATTTTATTCTATTCCAGAAATCGGTTTCAAAAACGTTGTATTATTTTAGTTGGGTTCGTTTTACTTCCTCGTTCTTAACCCGTTTCATGACATTCCTTGACGAATCAATACAGTAATTTGGTTTTATTTCTGGGATGAAATTGTTTCGTGAGATCGATTTGGTTGAATTTCTTTAAAATAGTACACCTTGTTTTTTTTGTTTTAGTTGATGTATTCAACATTTTTTAGGGAGGAGTGGGGGGAGCATAATTTATTGCAGTTGATCTCTGATTGTTCTCCGGCCTGATTGTGCGCACTCCAAATCGGCGTGCTGATGTAAGAGTTGAGTTTAAATCTGCCCGATAAATAATGCAAGAGCTAAATTTAGCATCATTCATCAAGATAGCGGCGGGAAGCAGCCGGATTCATTCCGTTGCGTTTGAAAGGTTCAGAAAAGAAGCACGAGCAACGGGCAAACAAAATCGAACCTACGGAGTCCAAATAGGAGCTCACGACAGTGTTGGATCATCTCGTACCCACACGCAGGGTTCAAGTAAAAGTGCAGACTCTGAAATGTACTCCTAAACAAAAGTAAAAATGAAGTTTTACGGTCATTTATATAAAAAAGCACTTTTCTGGGGATAACTTGGCACAAAGAAAAAAAAACACTACTCGGCACACAAAACCTTTTTTTATTATTTACTTATTGACTTACATAGAAATCATTTTGTTTGACCACTTTTTACTGCCTACATTTGCCAAGACATCTGGACTTTCGACTTCTTCCTTTGCCCAAATAAACATTTGTCAACCACCCCGAGAGGACAATGTTAATATTTTTTTTTAAAGATGTGAGAAGGATGCACAAGATACATAAAAATTAGCTTCAGTCCAGTAACGATATATTTGTACCCGAATCCTTGCCGCTCTCGGTTATTTGTCGCCACATTCAACATGGCGCGCTCTGAAAATACTGATTGGTTTTGTTAGTTTTGTCTTTCAGACTGCAGCGACCCCGGTGTGGCACTCGACATGGCTGTTGTTGTGAGTATGGGCAAGCACGAACCTGGCAACAAAATGGGCCCTTGTGAGAGGAGGGGGGGGGGGGGGGGGGGGGAACTTAAGCTCATTGTTGGGATGCAGCTCTTGATCGGCATCACGCTGTGTTTGGGGGTTTTACGGCCCTCATGTGAGGCAGATTACAGCAACACTGAGGCCATGTGAATTAACGCTTGCTCTCATGTGGATTGGGTTTTGTCCTGAAATACACGCCCAATCGAATTCAGGTCGGGTGTTGGATTCGGCCATTGCATAATAGTCCACTTCTTTGCCCCCAAAAAAAAAGGTTGGGTTTCGCACAACGCGTCAGGCACACTGTCGGATATAATGGAGAATCCGGTCGTTTTTCAAAATAAAACATCTTTTAGCTTCCGGTAAGTCTTTCTGTGCGTCCCGGCACCAAATGACCCGCGGATCGGTACCGGTCCTGTGCCCAGTGGTTGGGGACCCCTGGTCTATATACCCCCCCAAAAATGGTTTTGAAAGAGCATTTGTGTCTTGAACGAAGCTTGCCATCCTCAGAGTGGAAGTTACCGCATGGTGTCCGAGGAGGAGCAGGCCCTGCGGGCCAAGCTGGAACGCCTCACCGTCAAGGACCACGGGCCGGTGTTCGGACCCAGTCCCAGCCTGCCGGACCACACCCGGCAGAAGGTAAGACGACGCATCCCCGCGGCGTCTGCTCTCAGCGGGAAAAAAAACGCAATGTCATCTTGCCATCCGATCCCAAACACGGCAGGCTAAAGACGAGCTGAACGAGACGGACGAGAAGCGCGCGTCTGCGGTCAAGGAGCTGCGGGGGATGATCAAGGAGAAGGCCGATGCGGGAGACGAGCTGGCCAAGGGGGTGCGGGACACTTTCGGGGAGAAACCGGACAGTCTGCTGGTCCGTTTCATCCGGGCCAGGAAGTACGACGTTCTCAGATCCTTCGAGCTCATGAAAGGTTAGAGTCCTTCCGAAAATGCGGTGGGTGGCAAGAAGCCAGATTGATTTGAACGTCTTCGATTAACCGACGGTGTCTTTTGACAATTTTGAGACAAACGTGTTTCCGAAAAGCCCATTTAGAGCCTCAAACGCACAGGCAGAACCACTTCCTCTCCACTCAAAAGGACCGATTTTTCAAGACCAGAACTTTTTCGAAGCCGGGCAGAGCCCGACTGCCTTCTGAGGTGACGTCAAAGTTCTCTCCGGCCGGGACTTCCCTTTCCAAGGTTACGTGCGCTTCAGGAAGGAGTACCCCGAGCTGTTTGAGAACCTGACGCCCGAGGCCGTGCGCAGCACCATCGAGGCGGGCTACCCGGGCATCCTCCAAAGCCGAGACAAGTACGGCCGCGTGGTTCTGCTCTTCAACATCGAGAACTGGGACTATGAAGAGATCACCTTCGATGAGGTGCTCGCCATGCGCCCCCAATACACCGATTCCGCCCTCTGACCAGGTGGGACACCGTTTTTAATTTTTTTTCCAGATCCTGCGGGCCTACTGCGTGATCTTGGAGAAGCTTCTGGAGAACGAGGAGACTCAGATCAACGGCTTCTGCATCATCGAGAACTTTAAAGGCTTCACCATGCAGCAGGCGTCGGGCATCAAACCCACCGAGCTAAAGAAGATGGTGGACATGTTGCAGGTGGAATACCTTCAATCTTAGGTCATTTTACCACAGACATTTTTAGATGAGCTGTCCCCCCACCCCTTCAAAATAAAAGATCTTTGCTGCCCAATGACATTTTCCCGCCCGCATGCGGAATTTGTGGGGTTTGCTGCGCGTATTCCATTTTAAAGTTGCCTTGCCTTGAACCCATTGATGAAGTGCCCCCCCCCCCCCGTTTCTCCTTGCGTTTCTCCATCCAGGACTCGTTCCCAGCTCGCTTCAAGGCCGTGCACTTCATCCACCAGCCGTGGTACTTCACAACCACCTACAACGTGGTCAAGCCCCTCATGAAGAGCAAACTTCTGGAGAGGGTAACCTTCGAAAAGCCCCCCCCCCTGTCCGCTCTTTGCCCGTGCCGACTGTCCGCCTGTCGTCTCCTCCCTCAGGTCTTTGTGCACGGAGATGAGCTGGAAAACTACTACAAGGAGTTTGACGCCGACATCCTCCCCGCCGAGTTTGACGGAAAAGCAGACAACTATGACGGCAAAGCCACGGCAGCCAAGTTGTTTGACTAAAAAGCCCCGAGCCGCGTTTACATTCCATAGACTGCCGAGAGGATGTTTCCTTGTTGTCGGGTTTTTTTTTCGAGGGGGGTGGGGGGGGGTAGAGTGTCCAGGCCAAGCCCATAAATCACCCACAAAATGGTTGCTTCAAATCAACTTCCTGTTCAAATTTCAGCATGGGTCCTTGAGGCTATTTTGTCCCGATTAACCTTTCCCCCAATTTTATATTGATTGATGAAACAATATATATATTTTTTCGAACTTGCCAGGTCTCTTTGTCATCAAATTTATCCCCCAAAATGTCTGCTTCTAACCAAAACCGCTGACTTCCTCTTCAATTTCAGGCACGAGTTCTTGGGCCTTTTTTGTGCATCCAGTCCTGATTGACATGCGCATCCAATTTTGTGCTGATTGATGAAACTGGTTTCAGGGGCTACATTTTCTTTTTTCCATTCCAGACTCATTTTCATGGAATTTGCTTCCAAAATGGCTTCTTCTAGCCAAAATGGACAACTTCCTGTTCCATTTGCAACTATGGGGTCCTTCAAACGTTGTGCGCCCCATCATGACAGACGAGTCCACCAAATTTTGTGTCAATTGGAGAGACTGGTGTCTGGTCAGAACCCCCCCCCCCCCCCCCCAAAAAAAAAAGGTTACAGAGTGCTATTGAGTGGATGTTCTCCCTCCCTCCACCAAAAAAGTCATTATTTGTTAGAAGAGTGTGTTTAACTACTCAATTGCAGATGAGGAAGGCATCCGCGATGTCATCCCCATCTGTTAAAGTTAACAGTGGTGTCCAAACTACGGCCCGGGGACCAAATTGTGGCCCACTATCCATTTTTTCCAGCGGACCGTGACGTGATCCCCCAAAATAATGAAAAATGACATCTGTGGTGTCATAGCTCCTTGAAACCTGTTCTTGGGCTTTGTTTGGACCCCCGTTGAGCCTCCAAACAGTTTATTTTAAAGCAGCGAGTGTTTCCCCCATCCATCCTTGCCCCATAGTGCCTGCTGTTCGCCGTCGTTTACGACGATGAAGCGTTACTCACTGTGCTACCTACCTGTTGTACCAACACTGTCAATCGATTGTACAGTAAAGTGTATATAAACGTGGACTGTCTGTTGTTTTTTTTTTTTTTTAACTTTTTCTAACAGTTGGGGGAAAAAAACAACCACCACGCATTAGAGATGAAGAAGTTTCTTTATTCAGATCATTAACAATTGGAGGGAAAAAAAAAAGTCAAAACAGTCGCGCCAAGAGTCTAAAGTGCATAGTGAAAATGTCGTCCTGCAATAAATACCCGATCCAGTTTCAGGAGTATTCCAAAGCGGTTGCAAGCCACTTAACAGTATCAACGTCATTTTGTGAAAAACGCAATGTCATACTCACACATTTCAACATAAGGAAATTGCAGCAGTAATTAAAAAAAAAATACTCCTCCCTTTCAGTAGACTTTACAGCGGAACCACCTGAGGTCTTACGATCCGTAAAAAAGACAAACAAATGTTCCAACCTCCAACCGTCATCATGCCGAAATCAAGGGCCAGGCGGCGGGCGTTCCCTCCGCTCTCTCGGCGCACCCCAGGCTCAAATCGGGGCAGGTTGCGGCGCGGCGGGGCAGCCGGTTGCTCTCCCAGTGGCAGATGGCGTCGGCGAACTCCACGATGACTTTGTCCATCCACGTAAGGGGCTGAGGGAACAGCACGGCCCCCTCGAAGAAGCCCAGGTGGCCGCCGTGTTGGGTGAGGGCGAAGATCACGTTGGGCATCTTCTCTGTCCAGACGAGAGAAAAAAAAAATGTGAATTTGTTGTCGCCTTATATCTCGGGTCAAACTGAAAAATTTGAATCAAGGAACATTGTATTCATTATATTTTTATTTATTTTATCAAAGCAATTATTTTCTTGAACGCACCCAATTTTGATTGACCAGACATGCAGCGGTGTCCTCCTGTTTAGGATTCAGACTGATTTAAAAATTAAATAAAAAGGATACACATTTTTGGGTTCTTCTTTTAATTGTATTTTTCAAAATAACATTTTAAAGTTATATATTGCATGACAAAATTTTAAATAAGAATACCTTTCGCTGTATATTTTCAAAGTACTTTTTAAAAATAATTATGCATGCAACAGGTCACACCTGTTACAGTGAAGCTCACTTTCACTTTTGTACTTATTATTACATTGCCTTGTATTAGCTGATATCTTCCACTGTTTTAACAAGCCACACTTGTGCCCGTTCTGTTTTTTTTGGGGGGGGGGGGCGTGAGGAGCCCAACGTCAAGTCTCCCCCGCTTGGTTTTCGGTTTCCTGACACGCGAGAAGACAAATAGTGACTCCTCCAAATGACAAAACCGCACGAGGACAGTTTGTGATGAACAGTTAACGCACAGAATCGTCGCAGGGACAGCGATGCGATGTCAACAGCGACCCCCCCACACCCCCCCGCGTGTTTATCCCCGCACGGAAACCAAGACACAAAGACCTGCTATGTGTTTTGAAAGGTGATCTTCGAGCTTCATCTTTCATGCAAACAAACGTCTCCTGCGCCCGCGTGACGTCGACTGCAGAGCGATGTTGCTTCATGCCTAAGTTGTCCTTGCACACTTTTCAAGCGGTACAACAATACGCGCATGCCGTGTAAAAACCAACACTCACAGTGCGGTCTAATTTAGACAATGCGTCTTTATAAATGTAGTGCTTTATATTATATGTTGTGACCCAATGAAAAGGCCCAAAGATACACGCGTTAGCAATAGCAACAATCATGGCGCCTTCCGAAATCTAACCTTGATATTAGTGTCCATGTCAGTTTTGTAGACGATACATTAAACCTTAGCAAATTTGTGAAACAGGGCCGGTAAAAAATGTACTGTATTATAATTACACAAAACCTATGTTAAGATAAATAACTGACGTATTCGTTTATCTTATCCTCCATTCTCAAAGGGTGGACCATACCATTTTATGTGTTCCCCTACTTCATTAATGAAAGTGGTACCGGCCCTTTTAAGGACAATTCCCGCCTTTAACTCTTTCCTTTTTCTCGATGCCCATGGGAAGGTAAGCATTTTTCGAGCTGGAAAAAAAACAACTTTTTTTTATTTACAACTTTAAGTATTTTAATACATTGCTGTGCCATATAATTTGTATTATAATTTGGGAGGACATTTCCTGGTATTTTCGGCACTAGCTGGCCACGGTTCATTGTAATGAAGGCCTTTTCACTATTTTGTGGGGAAAATCTGACGTTTGTGATAAATGTGTTCGTTGTAAGCATATTCGGCAAATGGAAAATGAATGAGGTGAAATCGGGCCAAACCATAATGCCAAACCATTGTAGTGCATTTCGAAAAAATGGTGGATTACATGACTATTAAAAAAAAATAAAATCAGCATGACAGGGTAACAGGTAACAAGCTGCCACTCTTAGGTTGCGTTGTCGCCGTATCCCAAATTCAATCCAAACCTGAGAGCGTGCGTGGGATGGCGAGCAGGGAGCGATGCACGAGCGGGTCATCGGACGAGTTCATCAGGAGAAGCGGCACAGAGACCTGCGTGAGGTTTCGGTGGCATGAGCAAATAATCTCGGATATGGGGAGGTGGGGAAAAAAAAGTCACAGATCACAGTGCCGCCGCTCACCTTGTGCATGTAGCGAACGCAGCTCTCCTGCTTGTAGTACTCATCCAAGGAGCTGTACCCATGGAACTTCCTGCACACGGCAAAACATTACAATAACCCTTTTTGAGTTTTATAAATATCAACAAATCGTCAAACATTTAACGTTTATTTTATGGACTAATTGTATTCCCCAAATGAGCATGAAACATTGTGTTAAGAATTAGAGAATTCACCTCATGATGGTGTCGTCGATCTGTGTGATCGACGTGGCGGCGCACAGTCGACTCAGGTCGCCGTCGCTGATGTTGCTGGAGGTCACGCCCAGCAAGCTCTCCCTGCGGGACGCCGTCATATAAGAAAGACGCGTACTAACGTCCGCTCGAGACGCAACGGGTCGGGACAGCAAAAAAACGCAAGACGTGCTCGATGAGAGCCCACCTGTGCGACAAGATGAGCTTCTTCAGTTTTTCGGTTAGGACGAAGTTATACAGCCGTCGGCACTGGTCCCACTGAAGGAATGTCTCCTGGGCTCTAAAAACACGAGGACACACATCGAGTTGTACTTGAACGTACTCTAAAGATCTTAAAGAAATACAACAAATCTTTTAGCGAAAGAGCTACTGTGAAAAGGGTGTGGGAGTGTCCCTTTCGAAAGTGAGACACAATTTTGAGTATAATTAAAACAACATTCACAAGTATATATATTTTACCAGATTATTCTCAACTACTTGGAGTAAAAGTGATTCATACAATAAATTAATAACAAAAACAAAGCAAAAAAACCCAGCTCATATGGTACTCTCTAAAAAGACATTATTCTTAAAAAAAAAAAATTAAAAAGTCCGTTGTTATTATGAACTTGTCTTGAAAGTTGATGCGTGTTGCGGTTGGTGCCCACCTGAGGGCGCTGTAGCCCTGACAGACGCTGACGCAGCACAGCACTCGCTCCTGATTGGCGGGGTCCTCGCCCAGGAATTTGCACACGATGTTGCCGCCCAGACTGAAGCCCACCGCCACCAGCAGCGTGCCGGGGAACGCTTGCTTCACGTAGCTCACCATGGCAGCAAACTCCCACGTGCAACCTGGTCGTGCGCATCGCAGGCGGCAAAGGTACTCACGCAACCGGACCGAAAGTCCCAACATTTGGGTCAAAATGATACAACTCCTATACTTAAATAAACAAATACAGACTGTGAAATTGTCTCGAGTGGCGGGGAGCCACCAGATATCGATCTGACAGGATAGAACCAGCTCTGCACTTAATAGCCAAATCCCATCTCCAAAAAAACAAACAGTCCTTCGGTGATCATAATTGTGTTATTGTTTGAATCATAGTTTATTTGTATCTTCCCTTCTCACTCTACCCAACTTTACTTTTTTGAATTAAACCTGTGGCCCGTGTCAAATGTAATTTTTCGTTATTTATTTATTTTGGGGATCACCAAAAAAATGGATAGTGGGCCACAATTTGGTCCCCGGGCCGTAGTTTGGACACCACTGGTCTCCATTGTGTTGCGAACCATTTCATATCAGCGTTAAAGGGTTCAAACACAGCAACGTCGGTGCTCGTTTTGTTTGTGCCTAGCTAGCATCAAGCTAACTTCGTAAAACAAGGTTAACTACATATACTTTTTCTTTTTTTTTTTTTTTTGTAATCGTCTCGGCGACCGCTCGCATCCTCCTTCCTATTCGAAGCCTTCCGCCGTCTGCCCTTGATGATGATTCGGCTTTGTCCTTACCGTAGGTGAACATGCGCGGCGCCGTCAGCTCCATGTCAGGCAAGGCCCCCAAGTGGTTGAGGACGGCGCATCGGTAGCCTTGCCGCTGGGAGTGATCCACAAAGGTGCGAATGTAGACGTTCCCGCTATGGTTGGCGAAGCCGGGGCAAATGACCATGGTGATGTCATCTGAGGACACGCGTTTCGCAAGGTAAATTGTTGGGGGGTTTTTTTTTTGGTCATTGGTAGAAATTTAAAAAAATAAAAATCAGCCGTAAATACATTCAAAAAGATGAACCAAAAGATAAAAATCAAGCCAATGTCATTATTTAGTTGTAGCATTTCATCATGGTGTAAACTATTATAAAGTTATTATTCATTCATTCATTCATCTTCCGTACCGCTTGATCCTCACTAGGGTCGCGGGGGGGTGTGCTGGAGCCCATCCCAGCCGTCTCCGGGCAGTAGGCGGGGGACACCCTGAATCGGTTGCCAGCCAATCGCAGGGCACACATAGACAAACAACCATTCGGACTCACATTCACACCTCGGGACAATTTAGAGCGATCAATCAGCCTGCCATGCATATTTTTGGAATGCGGGAGGAAACCGGAGCACCCGGAGAAAACCCAGGCAGGCCCGGGGAAAACATGCAAACTCCACACAGGGAAACCACAGCTGGAATCGAACCCGGTACCTCTGCACTGTGAAGCCGACGTGCTAACCACTGGACTACCAGGCCGCCCGTTATTATAAATATAAAATAAAAAGCTTTTCTTGAATGACAGCTTATAATAGTTTTTTTTAAAAATATATGTACAATAGGAATTGAGACTTATTCATTCATTCATCATCTTATTTGATTACTATATTTAGAAAACGACTTTCCCTCTACCCCCCTAAAAAATAATTCCCCCTCCCCCCAAAATCTGACCTCTTGTGCAGTGTTCAACCAGCGCCTCAAAAAGGTCAAAACTGGCCGTGGCCCCGTCATGCATGGGGAGGAGCTTGCGGACCCCGCGCGGCGTCGGGGTGCCCACGCGGCCCACCTTGCCGTAGAGCGCCGTCTGGATGTGGCCGCTCTTCCCCCACAGCAGGGGCGGAATGTATCTGCCGGAGGAGTGACACGGGCGTCGGATTACACGCCACATCTTTCGAGGTCCGACGGGATGCTGACTCGGCACTTTTTTTGGCCCCTCGGCTTCAAAGGAGTGGCCCGCAAATAGCGGCAGACGCGAGAACCAGGGGTTACTTTCGAGTGGGGTTGTGACCTTTAGCGGTTGGAGACGTTACAGCGGGATGACGTCAAACTAACGGAAGCGATCTAAACTGTGGGAGAGGGAAGGCGCTTGGGCTGGGGAATTTTTGGTGCGGATCCAAAGAATGGTGCAGATCCAGTTTAGCGGGGTTTGTTTGCCGAGCTGGATTACACAAAAACAACTTGCGCAGGGGCCGTGGGGAAGAGAGGTTTTGGGCTTCGAAGGAAGCCTTCACTATTTGAGCGGCGATCCAGATTAAAGTGCGCACCTAAAATTTTGACTTCATTTTTTTTGTTGCGTTGCAAATCTGGAGTTTTCTGTTTCTTTATGAAGAAAAAAACTTGTGAAGGAATTTTGGTGGGAAAAGTACAGATCCAAAATTGTGCCTTGATTTTAGCAATTTTCAAGGGTTTTGTAGCTGCTTACTTAAATTGTTTTGTTTTGGATGTTAAGGTGCACCAAATGTATTTTGGCGCAGATCTGGATCGAGGTTCTTCTTCAGAATTTGGACTCCGTTTTAGCCCCCGTTGCAGGATTTTCAGTGCGTTTCTTAGCGGAATAATGAAAAGAAAAATAATTTCCACAAAACATTTTAAGAGCCAGTCGTAAGGGCTAAGGAATTACGTTTTGGTGGAGATCCGGATAAAAGATCGAAACTTTTTATGTCATGTGTCAATCGACCTTTTTCACCGTAAAAACATCAAAATCCTTCCGCGTCTTTTGACCTGCACGCGACCAATCCGAAAATGTCTTCCACTCACTCTTTGGTCAACAGGGGGCAGCATTTGAGCAGGTAGCGGGTAAGCGGCGTGTCCTGGTGGCTGACTTGAGGTGGCGACGGCGGACTCTTGAGGTTGAGGCAGCGCATGATGACGTAGAGGACGGTTGCCAGCGCCGCCATCTTCACGCCGTCAAACATGGCCGGCAGCTCCGAGCCCAGCGCCGTTATGCCTTCGCCGCCGCCGCCATCCGCCAGCGAGGCCATCGTAGACGCTGGAGACAACACGTGAGGTTAAGACCATGACCTCCAAAGACGGAAAAGCGGGACAACCATGAGGAAGCAAAATCTCCAAGCGAGTTTTATTTTTTGAAAAAAAACGTGCGCAAAACGAGTTGTTGCACTTTATGTTGCTGCTCATTAGTTTTGTGCCACCTTTGAATGATTATTTTTTTTCTGCCGCACTCCATGTCATCAGTTTTCCGAGTCGGCGGACATTGTGCTGCTCCTCGAAGCAAATTTGTCATGTCCAGTGCTGGAGCCGAGGGATTTTTCTCTTGATTCAATCAGCTGCCCACATGACTTTGGAGTTGATCTCGGTCGAGTCTCCAGACTCAACACAAAGAGAACCTCGTGCAACTCGTGGCGTAAATGTCGCAAACACGCAGCATTATAAACTCAGGATTCGTTTTTGTGTGTGTGGGTGTGTGGGGGGGGGCTGCTTGGTATAAAATAAGCAAACCATCATTACCTCTGTTATGTGATATTTGGAAAGTATAAGTAATTTTGCTTTATTTTACTTTTATTTATTTTGTACACTTGCATTGCAGATAAGACTGTCAATAATTTGCCTCCAAGTTTTAGGATAGTGGCAGGTATGGATTATTTCAAATTGCCAATTGGAAGGAAGTCAACGTGTAAAAAGTTGCGGAACTAATTTACATATTTGATTTTGAGGGTGCGGTTTCACTGCCCGCATGACAAGCAGACAAAAGGCTCGATTTTTCACAATTTTGAAGCCTCATTTTATGTGGCCATTTTTTTAAAATTTGGGATCGTCATCACGCTGTGGTGTGTCAAATTCCGAAGACTTTTGCCTTCACTTTTCAGAGATTTTAGGATTGAAGCTGTTGACGGTTTGACCCAGGTATGGATTATTTCTACTTTACACTCTTTCCTTTTAGTTCGGAAGTCAACAAAACTGACTTCGAGGTTCCCTGTGCCTGGAACTGCGAGTAGTGATCCGTTGAACAACTCATGATCAGTGACATCATTGTAGAGTTAGCAGGAGGAAGTGAAACCAGAAATTACGAGCTTTAGTTTCTGGGCTTGTCCGCTCACTTTTGGGTGATCTTAAAACTCGAGTACAACAGAGGAAAATCTTAACAACGGTATTTCGCGCGTACCGCTTTGAAACTGGCTAAAAAAAAAGTGGCATCCTACCTGTTGCCCCAGCGGACTTGTTGAACATTCAGCAGGCAGATCAATTACATGAGAAGCGCTCCGGTCTCGGCTTCTCCGTCGTCTTTCTTTATTCCGTCACTAATGTCAACGTCACGGGCCTTGAACACAACACTTGACTTTAGCGAAGAAGGCGCATTTTAAAGGACGTTTTTTTTCCCGTGGCTTTCTTCAGCGTGTGTCCCGATTCAACTCGGTTCCACCCTCACTTGTTGCTTGTGTTTCGAGACCAGTGGCGACCAGGTCCGGATGCGTTCAAGCCCACGCAAAAGAAGAAAGACGAAGAGAAAAAAAAACTGCGAGCTCGGAGTTTTCCCCGCCCACGCTTCCAGCTAAACAGTAAACTATGTCAAAAGACGACGCTCATTCGCCATCACACCCCGCCCACTCTGAATCATGCTTACTCTTTTTCATTCATGTCGTCGATCCGAGAAAAGTTTCACTTTTACCCCTATCGCAGAATATCCTCCTGCACTTGAATGCAACACAAACACTTGCGACATGACATCTTGTTGACTATTTGGGGTTTAATTCATTCATTTTTTTTCTTTATAAAAGTCCTGTTTATTGCTGTTTTTCAATTGCATCGTCACGTAAACTATATATATATTACTGACACAAATTCAACATGTATGAAATAATGACAAGTCATTAAAAGGAAAGTGTCAAACAGTACTTTTGGATGGCCTGAGAGTAGCCGAGTTGAGCACTGTGACGTTCACTTTCGCCCTGTTCAAGTCTTGGAATTGTTGGAAGTCACGTCACCACTTGGGGGAGCCATCTTCTTGTTCAACGGCTGTGCTCCTCTTATGATGCCATCGATCCATGATGAATATGGATAGAATGTCTGACTACATCGGGGGTATTTAATTACATTTCGCACGGGTCGGGTTACGAAGGGAATTTTTTTTAAAGCAAAGGTGTAGCTTAGCCGACCTGTCAAACATAAAAATGGCACAGTTCTTTTTCACAAACGTTTATTTGTGTATTTTACAAAAAATGCGTTATGTTTTCCATGGGTGGGGGGCTAACAGTGCTCTTCGCTCTGCACCGCAAATTATAATCATATTCTCATTCTGCTAAAGGACAACACATTCACATCAAATTGTGTTTTCTAGCAAACTTCAACTGGGGGTGGCAATAAACAACTTGAAACAAGCATTTGCTTCCCACCCCCTCCCCAAGACAATTGTTCACTCGCGGCCAAACGGTTGCTTGATATGACGTTCGCTGCCGCCATTTGTTGCTCGTAGCCAAAAAATTTTACCCGCAAATCAAGACAGAAAAAAAAAATCGTGTGAGCAACGTCTCATAGCTTGGAAAAAAGTCATTTGGGCTCACTCGTAAATCAAAGTACCAAAGTAAATCAAATGCATGCAGAATGTCCAAATGAAAACGGGAGACGTTAAGTCTGCACCATGTGGGAAAAGCCGCAGTATTCCTTCAAAGCGCACCAGCAATGTTGATAGGATTATGCTCCTCGTCATGGATTAGCATCAAACAGGGTTCTGTCTCTTTGAATTTGCAATGCATCATCTTTTTTTTCTTTTGGAGTGGGTGGGGGGGGGGTCCTAATAATAAAGCTCTGACACTGCGATGACTTTTTTTTTCAAATCTGATTAAGGTTACTGAAAGGATGAGCCATGACAAAAGAGAACATTACGCCGCCATCCAAATTGCTAATGAACAGGAAATGTGTCAGAAAAAGCGACTCGGTAATATTAAACGTGTTGTTATTGAGTTGGAGGTGCTTAGATATGCGCCATCTTAGATGATCTATCCTACTTGGAACAAGGTACACTTTTACTTTTCACTCTGTGTGACAGGGAAATTACAGCTCAACGCAAATCAATCCGAGATGGGTGAGATGAATCAATCCATTTCTTGAGCCAAAGAGGTGGTCTTAGTGTAGCTGTAAAATTTTGCTTGGATGGACTTTCGTGAACCGCGAAAATAGGCTAGACACGTGATCATAAATGCCCGTCGTCTTTTCCCAGCAACATCGGAGAGCCACTTTGGGGGGTGTGGCTAGAATGTAAAGGGTGGCTCGTGATTGGCCGAGCGTCGGGAGGCACGTGTGCCGCTCTATATAAACCGGGTAGCCTGAGAATTCTCCGGCGCGAGCTTCGTGTGCGAAAACAAGGACAGTCACTGTGCAAGTTAGCGAACCAACACGACAGCTCGGTTTATCTCAGCAGCCTGAATTACTGGCCGAAATGGAGGAGCAAGCCATTTTCTTCCTCTTGCTGCAAGTTTTTGTGGCTCGACTCTTGCCCGGGGTGAACTGTAAGTACAACCCCCCGCGTCCGCCCCCCCCCCCCACGTTTTGTTTTTATTGCGAATAGATGAGATTTTAAGCCGCCAACGAGCTTCGATTACTCGCTGACTCGTCAAGATAGTTTTGTTGTGTCGTGGTCTCTCATTTCGTCTTGCATTAAAGAATGTTGACACGGAGGCATTAGTGATTTTTTTTTTTTAATTCAAGTGACCCGGTTCATTCAAGTCGTTGGTGATTGAATTCAATTTACGACGCGTTTTTATTTTTTAAATTTAATGATCAGCTGCCAATTTTGGGTGGCGGGGAGCAGGGGCGCTAATAGTCACAGGCTTCGGCTATCGTTTGGATTTTTGGTGTTCGAATTTCAGGCCAAAGGCTGCGGTCGTGCGTTCTGACCCCTTTTGAGTCACACGATTAGCTATTATACTTGTTCAGCGTTGACGTCACGCCGCTGGCGTGTGGCTTTGTTTGCTTCTGAATGCATCAAACACATGTAGGGCCGATGGAATAAAATGGCCCGTTTCTTTTCCTCCTCACACACAAAGTGAAGAACATGGGGACATGCCAGCGATTCAATTTTTGGACTCTTTTGAACCGCAGTTTGCATTGTAATTGCACCCAAAGATTGCCGTAACATGTTATGACATGAAATTGAACACAGGATGATTTACTACTTTCACTCATATATAATATATATATATATATTTTTTTCATCGTACTGTTATTTGAGCTCAGTAAGCATCAACTGTGTTCCTTTTCTCGCCATAGGCGTGCCAGTGATGGGCAAAGTGTAATGACTGTGTAATGACAACTGTTAAACTAGAAAATGATCACAGTTTGGAAGGTTTTAAGGTGGGTCGGGTAAAACAAAAATTGCTCGTCTTTGGTTGACTGGAAGGTTTCAAGAAAATGAGACTAAGGAAGCAACAGATGGTTGCTGGTTAGCTCGTCTGCAGTCTGTTTCACAGTCGAGAGTTTCCAGATTAGAATCTTGTATCAGGTTTTCCCCTGTGTTGTTGTTTTTTTTCCTTTGGTGCTTAAATTCAATTAAAACAAAACGACTCGTTCAAATAGATTAATTGCCGTTTGTCTATTTTGAAGTCTTCCGGTGAACGTACGATCTTCCTTACATGGTGGAAAATGGCATTTGTTACTGACCTGGCACAATTTTCAGAGTGTGGGAGTGGCTGGCTGTCAATTTTTCCCCCCCTCTCTTCTCTCAGTACAGAATGTTAAAATGAAAACGTTGCCCTAAGGGGCTAAAAGTTGCGCCAACTTTTAGCCCCGGACCAGATGACTAGACTTGAAGTTATTTCCTCGCCGCTGAGTCACTTTTCGGGGCCGCAGTCAACGCAGAGATGTCAACAAACCTCCCACACTCACTGGAACGAGTCCAACTGACTCCTTTTAGAAAACGTTGTTGTGGCCTCTGCCAGCTGCGAAATGTTGAGTGTGTACGAGTCGTAAGCGACTGGAGCTGAACTTCACCTGGCGGGTTATCTAACCGCAGAGGCGGAGGACGGCCTTCTTGTTAGCTTGTTTTTTTTTTCCCCCTCAACGAGACCTCACCAGGCAGTCGAGTGAACTGAGGCTAATTATAAGCCGCCCGGTCACAATTTTTAAGACGCTATGGCAGAGGTGGGCAAACTACAGCCCGCGGGCCAAATCCTGCCCGTTGGTCTTTTTAATCCGGCCCACCGACGTTGAAAGTGACGGCGTCACTATTTTTAAGACGCTCTGGCCGAGGTGGGCAAACTACGGCCCGCGGGCCAAATCCGGCCCGTTGGTCTTTTTAATTCGGCCCGCCGAAGGTTGGTACACAATTAAGGTTCGATTTCAACGACTGCATTCATTTCATTCGGACTTGTAATGACAGGCATTTCAACGCCAGGTGGCGCAGTTACTTGAAGTCGCAGAGCATGGGGAGGAAGGGGGGAGACGATACGGAAGCCCGCAGTAGCGCCAAGTCGAGCAAATCCCGTTCGATACGACGGAATGATGTAGTCTTAAAATCTGAAAAACGTGCCCAAAAATGCAAAATACTGCTTTTTAAATAAAGAAATCCAATTAATTTAGTTCACCCCTTTAATCCGACCCTCCATAATATTTTCTGGTTCTCATGTGGCCCTATGCAAAAAATAATTGCCCACCCCTGCACTATGGGATGGTGTAATACTGAGCTACGCCGAGCTCATGCAAAAGTCTTGGAACTTTATCGTACGAAAACTGAAGCAAGATTTCTCCATTGGAATTCGTGTAAATCTAAACAATTTGTTCCAGACACTCCAAAATATATTCATGATGAATAAGCGTAACATGCCGAGAAACAATTTGAAATCTCTTTTATTTGCTTCAGGAGCCCCTCGTTTACATGGGTGTTTCCAACATAGGGATCGGGGGTGGCGCTGTGGTTGGAAACGCAAATATATGAATAATCTGGGCACACGTGAAACCGGCTTTCGCAGGTAAAGTCTGCATTCCATGAAGGCGAAAGGTTGACAGGATGTATGAAATGACCTCGGCACGTGAGGTCATCTAACGGTTAGCTTAACAGTTGAGCTTCCTTAGTCAAGTGATTCACGAGAAAATGAACATGATCTAATTTCGGCCTCCGAATGTCTGTCAACCCCTTTTCCAATTTGCCATGTTGAATATTTTACACGGCTCTCCCCGTCGCATCCTTCCTTGAAAAAAGACGACATTTGAAGCTGGGGGGGGGGGGGAGTATACATCCTGTGTACAATTTGTTGACGGGCTCGGTTACATTCGGCATGTGTGCTTGAATGGTTTTGCGCCGGTTGACGATGCGTGACGCCCGCGTGTATTTTTAGCAGCTGGCACACTGGCGTTTGATTTTATTTATTTATTTGAGCACTGCAGCAGATGGCGGCGCGGCTCTGGAAGGAGCACTTGCAGATTACGCAAAGCTCACCTGCAGCTGGAGCCCCGCTGAGCCTGCTAATAGACAGGGGGGGGGGTTGGGGGGGTTACGTGAGGCTTCCTCGCATCCGCGTTCACTCACGCTGCAATTTGGCAAAAACGGGGCCGCACCCGCAACCGGATCACTTGATGTGATCGCGTGGGCCAAGTCCCCCCCCGCCCCCCTCCCTGAGTGAAAGTAGCGTTTCCCACAGTCCCTGCCAGGCTCTTTCGCACACGTACAAGTCTGCGCATGAACGAACAGTCTGGGTGCAAACCGTCGTGTTCAAAGTTTGTCCGGTGCTGTGCTTGCGTTGTCAAATAGCAACGCCGCCAACTCCTGTGAGACTTCACACCCCCCCCCCCCCCCCCCCCCGAGTATCCGCGGTCACAGGCGTCCTTTCGCATTTTCTGATCAGCTCTTTTGTTTCACCAAATCCGTCCATCCATTTTCTGATCAGCCGTCTTTGGGCAATAGGCGGTGGACACCCTGAAACGGTTGCTAGCCAATCGCAGGGCGCAAGCTAAGCTAGCTTGAAGTAGCTTCAACTTAGAGTCGATGAGTTTAACCAAGCGTGGCGATTTAGTTGAAGATGTTCCACTGCACTGTGACAAGACGTCTCATGGTTCAGTCCTATTTTATGTAATTTAATTTATTATTATTATTTTTTTTAAGTACTGTACGGCTAGCTGCACTTGGTGAAAGGCATCAAACGATAGCACTAGCGCTTAGCGCCATGAGAGTTGTCTATGAACACCACGGAATGTTCAATGATGGTAGGATGTATGAGTTTCTTTTTAATGGTTACAAACGGTGCGGATACGCTTTTGACAGTATTCATTTCTATTTTTGTGTGAAAATTTGTTTGTTTTTTTTTTTTTGCTGGCCAATTTAGCCGAGTTAGCATAGCTGCCCTCCCGTGTGGATGAATGGATTGATGATGGCGGCGGTTTAAGCCTGTCGGTCACTTTTAACTTTTGTTCTCCAAAGAGTGAAGACCAACTCCAGATGACCCCCCCCAACACTTTTTTTTTTTCATTCTTGTTGGCTTCACCTAGCCAACAACCTTGTCCACGTGGTCTTCTCCCACGCCATCGCATGACCGCCGCCGCCCTCATTCCTTCCGGATTAATTTTTGCGAACTCACGTCGGACCCTCGGAGACGGGCCGAGGCGTAGGCCGTGACTCACCGGGCGCGAGGACGGCACGCTGCCCTGTGGGAATGAATTGTTCTGCCAAGCTCAACCGCTCATGACTTCCCAATCTGTCGACTCCCCCCCGAGGCACTTTGCTGAGGTTGTTCCGACCACAATACGTAATGCTTCGGGCCAAACTGATGACACCCGAAGATGTGTGTGTGTTTTAAACTGCCAAAGGAGTGCCTTTCAAAACATAAAAGTTGGAACTAATTCTCTCGCGAGGACCTGAAGTTAAATTATGCGTTGAGGCTAATGTAATACAAGTTTTGCTTGGGAGTTGGTTTCTCGGGGTTTGATTGCATTTTATTGATTAAATCTGGGGAGAATGCTCAATTCACATTTAAATATTCCTTTCAATGGTTTATGAGAATTTCTCTGAATGCTCTGAACTTTTTTTTTTTTTTTGAAGCCTCATGAACACAGCCCCCGGAAGCGCTGCGTTCAAGGACAAGATAGGAAAAGTATTTCCCCCTCCTATCTGCTGCTTCGTGTTTACTTTGGCATCATAATTGGGATTTTCCGGGAGACTTTGGCGGTTTGAGAGCCATCTCATGGTCCACCTACTTGACTGATGTGTCACTAATCTCCATCATCGCTTTTATTCGACTTATTTGCCACTCGCTATTTGGCAGCCTGATTTCCTGGAGGGGAGGAAGGGAGGCGGGTTTGTTTCCGTCTTCATAATAAACGCACAGGAAGGCCGCTCGCCCGATACTCCTTTACAGATATGAAACGGCGTTCTGGTCATGGCGCCAAAAAACGGCAATACCAAATTGGACGCACGGTTACGAACGCTAACCCTAAACCCTAATTTGGCTCAAATGTGCCAAAATTGATTACAATTAAATCCATAAAATATTTTACACGTAAGATTAAAATAGCGGGCTGCACTTAGCACTTCTAATTACAGCCCATGTAATTAGATTATCTGTGGCACATTTTTAGCATGTTTTGGCGACACCGAAGCTTAAAAGCATCAATTTTACACTTGAGCACCAACCTCAATAACAATGATCTCAATTGTAATTGTTAACTTGGCCTTTGCTTTTCCTGTTTTCATGTACAGCATGTTGCTCCCATACTCTATTTTGGGATTTCCTCCATATGGAGCGGGACTTCTGAAGTGGAATGCTGTGTAATAGTTTGGAGTTCAACTTAAGTTTCTGGGAAGACATTTATTGAAAAAATAAAATAAAATAAATATGCCACCGGTGTCAGCTAGCAAAGGTAACAACTTGAACAATACAATTTGTATGTAAATATTTATTTTAGCACGCAGATGTTAAAGTAAATGGCACAACGCAGCTTTAGCATGCAAAGGCCACACAGGAAGATCGGAACCCGGAAACAAACCCTCCGCGTTGTGATGCGGACATGATGCTGATTATTTCAGATTTAAAATCAACCACCAGTTGTTGTTGTTTTTTTTTTCAACATTGGATGGTCAGCTGTACTGAATTTCCACATCTGTCTGTAGCTTTTGTCCCGTCTATTCATGTTGAAAGCTGCTCGATTTTCCCCATCGTTGTTACTTTTCCACCGCTCGCGCTGCCAGGTCGTCACGTTCGGGCGCTGTGGAAGCTTCCAGTCCTTTTGTATTATGTTTACTCAGCTGTTTTCAAGCCACCGTGTTCAAATTGCAGCACTTTGCTCTCTCTGCTCTGTCAAACCGTCATGAAGTAATGAAGGGAACATGTAAGGCAGCGGTTCTTAACCTTGTTAGAGGTACCGAACCCAACCAGTCCATATGCATTTACCGAACCCATCATTCGTGAAAAATAAAAATATGACCTTTTTACAAATTCGAGACATTAAAAAACTCATTTCTTAAAAACAGAAAAAAAACAATAACACTTCAAGAGATAAGTATCAGTTTTTTATTTTTTATTTTTATGAGAGTCACACGTTGACTACTCGGCGAACTAAATTTTCCGCAGCACTGATTGGACAAGCAATGTCACATGATCATCCGCAGCCAGCGACGTCCAAGCGGGCGTGACGTAACTAATTGACATGTTGAGTCTCGTGTGTCTTAACGTCAACGGCGGAGGCTCCGTCGAACCACTGAGACCGATTTACAGAACCCCGGGACTTCCATAGAACCCAGGTTAAGAACCACTGGTGTAAGGTGACTAAGAATTTAGCGCGATGCTAAAGAAATACAAAGAAAGCTAATATTGCCTGCTTGGGAATTTGTTTTTCTTCCTCCCTTGTTTTTGTCACTGAACTACGTTGGGCCTTGACGAATGGCGCCCTCTGCTGGCCGCTGCCACATAGTAGAAGAAATGGTGTCTATAGCCCATGACAGGTTTGCCTACGTACTATGATGATCCAAAACACTTTTTAAAATTTTTTGAGAGGCATTTCCCTCTCAATTATTGTTCCCAAAACGTGTTAGAGCATTTCTTCTTTAAGTTATCAATTAGACATTCATAATAAAGACCCAATGAGAAGAGGAGACACTGGATTCTAGGACCAAAACTCTCCAGGGGGGGAATGAGGAGAAGTGTTTAGGTTTCACTTCTCTGAAGCGCGACCTTGAATTGAAACCCCTCTGTCTTTATCTACGCAGGTGATCTGTGTGAGGTAAATGTTTGCTCGAACGGTGGAACCTGCGTGACAAGCGGAGGAGCTCCGTTCATTTGCATCTGCCCCGACGGCTTCACCGGAGAAACTTGCAACGAGATCGAGACGGGTGAGCCCGAAGTCATGATGTCCTATCAAGCGGTGTTTGAACGTATTTTGAGTGTGAGGTTCCTTTTGGTTGAGCCCCCCCCCCCCTTTGGCTTCTCTTCCGGTAGGTCCTTGTAAGCCCAACCCGTGCAAGAACGACGGCATATGCGCGCCGACGGGCCACTCCCGCCGCGGCGACGTCTTCAGCGAATACGTCTGCAAGTGTCAGCCGGGATTTGAGGGCGTCCACTGTCAAAACGGTGAGTTGGCGTGCCCCGCTAGATTTTGGTAGCATCGTTTCGGTGCGGGCCACCAAACTGATTAAATAAGAAGACGACTGGTGTTCCCCCGTTCCGATGGAGATCAGTTCGTGAAGGAACGCGTGCGGCCAAATGGGGACCGGTTGCGTTTGATCATGTTTGCCCTTTGATCCTTTTTAGGTGTCGACCGGGCAGATCTGAGCTCAAGAACAGGTAACGGGAGCAATCAACCTGATGCGAAGCGTGTAAGATGTGTGCGTGTTGCCTGAGCTCGTGAGTTTTTCGCCTCTCGAGCGACTCTGCTTGCGCATGCTGCATCTCTCCTTGCTTCCAGTAGAAGAGAAGCCTCCTTCACGCGGCGATCTGAAAAAAAATCTGAGCGCTTTTTAAAAAAAAAAAAAAAATCCCGGGCGCAAATTTGTCATAGTTTTGTCCCACTTGCACAGAGCGACACGGCATCACATAAACTTGGCCATCAACGGAAATGTCGATTCCGTCATTAGTGTTTGCCTGCTGTGTTGCCACACCGTTTGTGTTCACGTCTGCGCGGCTGAAAGGGGTTGTAACGCGGCGACACGGATGCGTGTTTGTCGAGAGTTCGTCCGGGCCGTTGTGTTTTGGTGAAATATGCACTCGATTTCTTTGATGCTTATTTGGGGGGGGAAAAAATTCAACAAATATCAGTTTGTAGAAGTATTCGCAAACTGCCTTTTTATTGTCAAGTTGGTTACCGGCATTTAGCACACGTAACTCAAGAAAAAAAATAATTCAAAGAAAGCTTTTTTTAAATTTTTTTTTTTTTCGCCCCAATGAAATTTTACAAAAAATCCGCTAACCCTAGAAATTGTTCATGGGCTAAAAAAAAAAAGTGCACTTTTTTTTTTCTTGCATAGCCCAGCAAACTGGCATGTCAACCGCAGTCTAACATCTCTGTAAACGGAGATAGTAGCTCCTTGCTAGCGTTATCTTGCTCGTGGAAGGAGGGTAGGGGGGGTGTGGGGGTGCCGTTTTCCTTTCAGCTCCACATTGTGTTGTGACGGTTTAAGTGGCACCTAATTAGTTGGCACGTGGGCCGATGGCGGCCGCCTCCTGCTTTGTATGTCCTCACAAGGCCGCGTGTAGCGGTGGGGAAAGAGTCTATTTACACAATGACGACTCGCAGCAGTTTGTGTGATTAACACAAAAGACGCAATACTGATGTGGTTTAATGTCCTTTTGTTATCCCTCCAAGTTTGCGTCTGAAAAGAGAGAAAATCTGCCATATTTTGGGATAGAACGGATATCCAAAAAAAAAAAGTGCTATTAATATCTGGGCGCCTTGGACTCCGAGCGAAGGACATCGGCGGCTCTTCTGTTGCCAGGCAAAAGAAAAGAAAAACGGCAAATGAAGTCTGCCCCTCGACAACGTCACACTCGCCTTCATGGCAGCATATCTGGTAAATGTAGAAAAAGCCTTCATGGTACTCGCAACGAAGGAGTTTCAAAAGGTTCCAATTTCCTCACCGCCGCCTTGAGATGCAATCATGCCGTCGCTTTTTAGTTTTTTTTTTAAAAAGGAAACACGCCGTTTGACTCTTCTGACAAAGATCATTCTTCCAGCCGTTGTATTTTATTTATATCCCACGTGGTTCTTAAAAAGTACACTTTAGCCCGTGGCTCTTTTTATAGCCGTGATGAGCGCTCCAAACACGTTTCATATCACATCTGGAAAGCTTTTTAAGCTTCGATTCAATGACCGTGGTTTGGTTTGATCTTTTTTTTTTTTTAGTTCCCCCCCCCCTGGGCCCCCTCCACATAGCCTCGAGCTCCCCCCCACCCCCTCTTGGTTTCTTTACCATAGCAACAGTGGCCATTTTGATTGAAGATAATTTTTCTGTTGTTTGTGGGAGGAAGAACCAATCGTGGGTGCCTCTATACAGTTGTTACAGCTTGAACTGCGCATTCTCCGCAAATCACGCATTTGTTTCACGCTTCGCTGAATATTGACCTTTTTTAAAAAAATGTAATGGATTGTACTTGACCAAACCCAGAAAACGGGCAAACTGAGATTTTTGCAAGCGGAACTTGTGGGCACTGTGACGTCAATTTCAGTCAACAGTCGGTGGCGCTACAGGACAAAATGGCGGTGCGGGACAAAATACAAAATGTCAGCTCCCCTGAAGTGGATGAAAGTGGGTGGATTTTTCGTCTGAATTCAGATTCCACAAATTTAATAGCAATCCCAATTTTTAGACTGAGTTGGGCGCTCAAAACTAATTATTGCAAAGGAAACTTGACTTCACGTCGATTCATAGACCATACGCCCCCCCTCCCCTGGTTGTAATCGGCTCCCAAATTGACTGCTTCCCCGCTGACTTTTTCGACGAGGCGTCACGTGGTCGTCAAGATTTTCCGACACGTTTGTCGGAGGATGTGTGGCTATCCCAAGCTTGAGGTTGTTGACGTACATAATTTGTTTTTAAAGGCCCTTTCGTCACTCTGTGGCCGCTCACTTGGGGAGGCATTCGGTTAGTTCCGCGTTTGTTTATGCGTTGGCGCCATCCAGTGGTCTCCAAAGGGATTGCAGGCGTGCGCTCTCCTGCCAGGATTGTTGGCGCCATCCAGTGGTCTCCAAAGGGATTGCAGGCGTGCGTTTGACTCCCTTTCCAATGAAAACGCGGCGCTGCGCCTGCACTCGAGGGTTGTTTTTCCTCCACAGGGCGTGTGCTGGCTATGAATCCCCAAAACCACACAATCCCCAGAGAGCCATTTGACACTTTTTCCAACCGAGTCGTAAAACGGTAGTGTTTTGACTCATCTGTCCTGTTTTTAAATCCAAAAGTCACCCCTGCATTTTTCTCTCTATGACACCTGCAGTCTAGTCAGCATGGCATCGACTAACCTCTCCTCCTTCCGATGCTTTCCGTTCTGATAACCGATCCGAATTTTTGTTTACGGTTCCGCAGACGTCAACGACTGCGCCCGACAGCCATGCCAGAACGGAGGCAGCTGCCGGGACCTGGAGGGGGATTTCAAATGCCACTGCCCTTCCCCTTACGTGGGCAAACACTGTCAGCTGCGTAAGTGTGCGCGTGCCATTCCGAGGGAACCGAGCGGCCAATTTGGCCCCCCCCCCAAGTCTAAAATGCAACGTTGCACTTCAGGTTGCATTTCTCTGCTGGGCATGGAGGGCGGCGGCGTGGCCGAGTCCCAGATCTCCGCCTCGTCCGTCCGCTACACCTTCCTGGGCCTGCAGCGCTGGGGCCCCGAGCTGGCGCGCCTCAATATGAAAGGCCTGGTCAATGCCTGGAGCCCCGCCCCCCACGACAGGAATCCGTGGCTGCAGGTCAGACCGCCGCCGCCTCCTCTGAATGACAAAGCGGCAAAAGCGTTTCATGATTTTGTGATGAGTTAACAAAACCGTTCATTCCCAATCTCAAGAAATGACGGTATGACATTCAGTACCAATTTAAAGCGTAAAAATAAGCTAAATTTCAAGCGCAGTGATTTGCAAATTTGGGAGGACGGCGGCGATTTTTTAGCTTTTTAATTCTCGGCCGTTTGGCAAACCAAAACAGTCCCGTGCGATTTCAGGTGAATCTGCAGCGGAAGATGCGCCTGACCGGCATCGTGACGCAGGGCGCTAGCCGCGTCGGCACGGCTGAGTTCGTCAAGGCCTTCAAAATGGCCTCCAGCCTGGACGGCAAAACCTACACCGTGTACAGGACTGAGGACCAGAGCAAGGACCAAGTAAGACGACGCAACACAGTGTGCCAGAGCCACGTAGCGCTTTCTTGCTAGCATGGGGACTATTTGGGCTGTTGTGGGAGGTGGGGGGGGGGCTGCTTGGTGTCTAGATTAAAAAGTCAAACATGATTTGATCAAAACGCCACAAATGACAACAAATGTAATATTGCCTCGTCAATTTCTTGATTTTCAATCTGTCCCTTGGGCCCGTTTTCTCCTTTCCCGTAGATTTTTTCGGCCAACCTCGACAACGACGGCACCAAGACCAACGTGTTTGACCCGCCGGTGGTTGCTCAGTACGTGCGCATCATCCCGGTGGTGTGTCGAAAGGCCTGCACCCTGCGCCTGGAGCTGGTGGGCTGCGAGCTCAACGGTAAACGCACCCGCTGGCGGCTGGCTCGCCTTTCCGACCTCCGAGCGACATCTTTTACTTTCCTTCGTTCCGCGCTTAGCGAGTCTGGCCGGAAGATGACGTCGCTAGGCCGTTTCCGAGTTCCTCGACCGTCCGCTTCACGCCGTTAATCAAAAGCGAACTCTTCCGTAGCACGTGGCTGGATTACTGCCACGCATTTGACTTCTGAGTCAGCCGGTCCTCCATCACGCGGCTCCAGTCGGTCCAAAACGCCGCCGCTCGCCTCTTGCTGCCGCTTGACATCATTTGCGCTCTGCGTCGCTTCTCCCGTCCATCACCCTGTTTTTTTTCTCTCTCTCTTTCTTGTCATTCCACTCTCTCCGCGCGCGTGGGCCTCAATTTCAGTGTACTCAAACGCTTTAGGTTGCTCGGAGCCCATGGGCATGAAGTCCCGACTGGTTTCGGACCGGCAGATCACGGCTTCCAGCGCTTTCCGCACGTGGGGCATCGAGGCGTTCACCTGGTACCCTCACTACGCCCGGCTGGACAAACAGGGCAAGACTAACGCCTGGACCGCCGCCACCAACAGCAAATCGGAGTGGCTGCAGGTAGGGAGGGGGGGGGGGCTCCAAAATGAACTGTGCTCTTCTCAGTGGTGGCAAAGTACAATAAAAATGATCTCTTGGGTAACATTTCAGTCCGTACGTGTCCCGAGCACACGTGTTGTATTATTTTGGACTTTTACCGAGGCACATCTTGCTAGTCATTTTGCCGCCTTTCTTGCGGTCCCATTTTGAAAGGCGAAAACTTTCGTGTGCTCAGGTGGACCTGCAATCTCCTAAAAAGCTCACCGGAATCATCACGCAGGGAGCCAAAGATTTCGGCGCCGTCCAGTTTGTCTCGGCCTTCAAACTGGCTCACAGCGATGACGGGCAGTCCTGGAGCATCGTGAAGGACGAGAGCACCGAGAATGACAAGGTTGGTCCGAAAACGCCGAGTGGTCTGCTGAAGTTCACTTCGGAGGCCTTCATCTAATTTTTGCCACTTTTTTTTTTTTATTCTGCGTCACTGGTCTCGAAATGGCATCAACGCAGTTATTGGACAAAGTTGACAAGTTACAACTCTGCCACTAGAGGGCAGTGTATGATTAACCTGTTTGTCCATATTTCCGTTCGACAACCAAGTTATTATTTCATTTGCTCGTTTTTTGTACTCATTTTGTTTGTGCCTTTACCATTCTGCCGCCGGTCTAGATTACCCCTTTTTTTATTTTTATTTTTCAATTTTTGTCTCACCTCCCGACTTGTCCAGATCTTCCCCGGCAACAGCGACAACAACGTCCACAAAAAGAACCTGTTTGAGCCGCCGCTCTTCGCCCGCTTCGTGCGCATCTTGCCGTGGGAGTGGCACGAGCGCATCACCCTGCGGATGGAGCTCCTGGGCTGTGACGAGTAGCGGCGATCCGGTGATCCGGGACCCTCTGACCCTCCCTCCTCCCTCCTCCATCCCTATCCCCAAAACCTTGCCGTGCCTGCACTGCCCAGTCCTTGACTCTAGAGGGCAGCAAACACCGTCGTTGCTTCGAGAGAGGTCAAGCCTGGAGTCCTCATGGCGGGTGTCAGGTCCCTCTGAATTTTAACCACTTCAGCCCCCCCCCCCCCCCCCCATGCTGGGGGTCCCGCTGCAGGATCGATGTCGTGCTGCCTGCAAAACCTCCCGAGACCCTTTGCCAGCTAGGGATGCCTCTAAACTCTCCAGTGGTGGTCTTGAAGGTTTCCCGGGCGACTCGTTTGTTCAAGCACATCACGACTGTCTCGTTTTTCTCTCAAGGTGGCAAAGTACGGCTGCGGTTTATCAAGCGGCAGACAGAGTAAATCGCAAAGGCACCCGAGCCGCTGGCCAAACGGAGCGGAACATACAAAAGAATCGCTTTGCAGTCTACGCGTGAGTCAAACGCTCACTTTGGTGGGCCGATCTGCATTACGATGGCCGACATGGCGTCATTGAAATGAACCGGGTTGCCGCTCCCCCCCCTCCTTTTTCACTCAATTTATTATGATCATATTTTTTTTTCTTTAAAGCACCACCCAACAACTCCTCCATGTTGACGGGGAAGATTAAAAGGCCGGCAGCGTAAATGAACAAACCACTATCAAATGCTACTGACAATTCATGACTAACAATTACTTGTTGGGGGGGGGCGAACCGCATTCACATTTATGGCACTTTTCATATTTTGTGTTTGCATGTCGGGGGGGGGGGGGAAATGTGGACAAGAACAATGCGGGGATGAACAAAGAAATTCAAGAGACTCCCTGTGAGCAAATCAAAGCTTCTTTTTTTTTTTTTTTCCTCCACTGTACATGTGACACATCTTTTCTGACACCCGCCCCCCCGCCCCATAAATTATGAATTATGGGCTCGTGCAATGCTATTGTGTCGTGCTGTTTCCGATAACGATGCGTATTAATGGGGAGGTGTGAAAAATGCATGAGGGGGAAGGTCGCCAACATGGCAGACTTAACGATGCTTCAGTTTGACCCCACACGTTTGTGTAAATATCGCGTTACCCTGGAATGGTTTTTGTACGGTTCATTAAAATATGATGTCGATGTGTTTTTTTTTTTTTTATGGTGTGCTTTCCTGTTGTACTGGACTGCATCCGTTGAATTCCCGCGTCATTCCATGTTTGGCCTTTGTATCGTTAGAACAGACAACAATAAATGTTCAAATGTACTCCAGCCAGTTGTTTCCAAAGGCTCTTTTTTTTTTTTTTTTTTTTAATTCAAATGTTGAAACTGATTGCAGCTGTTTTCCATTTAAAAAGGTGCAAGATCAAAAGGCAGGAAGCTCCGAGGGCCGTTTTGGCTGTTTCGCATTTAACACCCCCACCCCCCCCCCCACCACCACAGCCCCCCAGGGAGCGGCCCTGCCCAAGGTTTCGCCTCTTCTCGGCCTCATTAGACTGCTGGGAAGGTCATTCAAGTAAGTGTTGAAAGCTCCCATATGTAAATGTCCACCCCACCATCTCCTTTCCACCCCCCCCCCCTTTTAAAAAAAATCTATATGTAATGAGCTGATTGTCACTGTCGAGGTGGAAAAAGGAAGACCGCGTCGTTCCAAGTCTGTATTATACCTTTTGAGTTCAATCATATGCCACCGCAGGGGGGTGGGGGGGGGGGCAAAACATGTCTCCTGCACCAACCATCAAGTTTGCTGACTTCCTGACTAGACAAAAAAAAAACGAGCTTTTAATCCTGAACAAATCTTCCCAAACGTTTCAAATCTGCGCTCAGCAGCTCCTGAATTTGTAACAAAGCAGGCTAACAGAAACGTAGCTCGGCTAGCTAACTATTTTGTCTGGTTATAAAAAAAAACAAAAACAAATCCTGACTTTCAAACTCAAAACCTGACATAATGGCGCACATGGTGCCTCGAGAGTGAGGCAAGAAGTGGAATTTCAGTTTGCTTGATCATGCCCGGTGGTCTAGTGGTTAGACGTGGGTTCAATCCCAGATCCGTCCTAAAGCGCTTCCGAAAATTAATTGATGGATGGATGCGTTTGGACTGGTGGGATTTATTTGATGACAAACTAGGTGGGGAGGGAGGGGGGGGGGGGGTGAGTATTGATCGTTTTTTTTTTCTTCCTTTAAATCCACTTCTTGACCTCTGGACGACCTTTATTGACCCATTACCCAGAGGCCCTCGGGGCAGATTCGCTTTTAAGGACCCTTGAGAGTAAAACTCAATCAAACTGCTTGATTGATTGAAGGTTGGCTCGCCTTTATAAGCACCCCCCCACACCCCCCGCCCCATCGCCCTTCCCTCCATCCGTTTCTAAGCGGCTTATCCTCACCGGGAGTGAGCCGCCGCCTATCCCAGCCGATGCCGGGCCGCATTTCGACAACAAGCGTTCAACAATCCTGATCGGAAGCCGGAAGCCGGAAGGTGTGGACTGCGAGGCAGACATGTTAACCGCCCGCTTCGCCGCGCTCCCGTTATCGTTTTATTCTTCTCAATGCTCGTTTGAAGAAACGAGCGACGTAAAGGAGCGTCTCTCGTCCGCTTCCTCCCTAAATAGCTCGTACTTCAAAGAAATCGGCGGGAGCGAACATTCAAATTAGAGTTGACAGCATGTGAAGTGTCTGTGTGGCGGTTTTGAAATTTTTTTTTAAAAAGTTCCCCCATCCTGCAATACCTTGGTGGAGCATTTTGGATGATTTTGGGATTTTTGAAGACGCGGTATTTTGTCAGAACTGAAACGAGTTCCAGGAGAAAGGTTCTTCTTGGTTTTTCAGTTCTTTAGGAAGCAGTCCAACATGGTTCCGTTTGTAAACATGGGCTGATATTAGATTCTGATGGCGTGATAGCCATGAGCAAAAAATAGTGCAAACAACAAAACTATTTGTTGAGGGAGGGGGGGCATGATCTGATCCGCTTCTCCTCCCGAGGGTCGCGGACGTGCCGGAGCCTGTCCCAGCCGCCTTGGGGGCAGTCGGCGAGGTGGTTGCCACCCAATGGCAAGATGCACCTAAGCAACAATTTTCGCTTGGAGTTCCACCAAGGCACAATTTTGAGCCTTCTTTTAACTTCCCATGCGTGTTTTTGAAATGCGCGAGGAAACCGGAATACCCGCAGGAAAGCCGCACAAGCGTGGGGGAGAACATGCCAGCTCCACACAGTTGTCCTTGAGGGCTAACTAGTACCCGCTGCTACAATCATCTTTTCTTACATACTGATGATACCGGACATATACATACTCAGTTCGAATGCCAGGCGCCGGAAGTCATGGGCTTTCCAACCCGTTGACGTTGCTCTCCGTCATTATCGACGTGACGAGCTCATCATCTTTGAGATACTCGAAAATTGCGCTACAGTGATGGTCCTCGTTTTTACGATGTTGAATTTCATCGATGAGCGAGACCCTCTTCCATGACTTAAAAACAAGCTCGACGAATATTTATCCATGGTAGTAAACGGGTGTTGGGGGGGGGGTATATATAGTCCATTATAGTCCATTTAACAACTATAAGCGGCAGTGAGTGAGTTAATCAGTTGACGGCGATATACATCCCTCCCACACCCCTCCAGCCCCCGACTTCCTGCCGCAGGAAGGTTTTTTTTTTTTTGATCAGGAGATCATCTTTGAATACTCAGCTGCTGTTTTACACCGCGGCATTCCCCGAGAGAAACGGGACTATTTTGGCTCACGTCATGCTCATGTTATGAAGAGAATTTGAAATGGCCCCTCCCACCTAATGTGCGTCTTTCTATATTTGGATCATCTTCAAGCGGATGCAGAAGAACAAACAACAATGGGGAAATTATTATGATTTGGTATTACAGCTCGTTTGACTGTCAGAGTGTGAAGTCAAGACGACACTCTTCCTCTTTCATCTACACACACACACACACATACACACACAAACACACATGGACCCATTTTGGGGACCTTTGGGGAAAAGCACAGGGTACCCTTTTTGGACACTTTGGAGTTGATTTAGAGGGTGTCAAAGTGAGGACCGGCCAAAATGTCCTCAATTCATCAAAATGTCCTCACTCTGTTGGTTAAAAACTCATGCCGGTCCCCACAATGTCATGAGTACAAGAACACACACACACACACACACCTACCTTCAGAAGTTGTGTAATGACAGTGTGTCCAGCCATAGTAACACAATAGGCGCCTGGGCTCCACACAAACACAAACGTGCAGTGGCTGGCCTTGATTTTTTTATTTTTTTTTGCAGGCCCGCAGCCAAATGATAGCCCTCCAACGCTCTGTGACAATGGGGAGGGGAGGGGGGTGCTGGTATTTGTTGCCTCGGGCGGGAAGCTTTCATGTGCGCTGACCCTGGGAACAGCGCTCGAGGTAACGGCTTAGAAATGCACATTGGCCTCAGCAAGGCACGCTTCCAATGCTGCTCCCCGTGTTCAACTGTTGAGGAAAAGATCAAACGCCGGCATTTCATTTAACCTGACGAGACGCACTTGGGTGGAGTCCATCATCTTATCCGTGTTTTTTTGTTACTTCCCATAAGAGGAATGTGACCACAATGCGTGGCTGTTTACTGGACTTGTAGTTTGGTTGCACAGTGACACGCCACCTTGAATCCCAAGTAACAGAAGCAATTTTAAGCAAAATTCCTCTGGGACCTATTTTAGGTCCATTCAGTTTTTGTCCATTTGCGATGACACGAAAAATAATTGTGATTTTTTTTTGTTGTCATTCATACTCCAAAGGCAATTGAGGTTCAAACTTTTTGTAAAAAAATAAAATAAAAAATGAGCAGACCTAAAACAATTCCCTGAGGAACTACACTCAGCGGGGGGTGGCTGTTTTGGTACTGTTTACAATCCAGTATGTGATTATACCATAAAGTGAACAACAATACTGATTATAGTACATTCCATCGACAGGAAGCGAAACAAAGAAAATGCTGTGGTTCGTCCGCTTTGCAGCGATAACTGCCTCCAATTTTGTGCAAGTCTTTCTCCAAAATGTTGGTCGATCTGAGAGGATTTTTGTACATTTGAGAGGTCGCTGAAAGAGGCTTGCCAGTGTTTACTTTTCATTGCTACAAATATGAGCTGGATTCAATCATTATCGAAAATGAACGAATCAAAATAACTTTGCTGAAAAACACCCCCCAAAATTGTAACAGATTTTTTTGGTTTGAATGGATATCACTTTGCAAGGTAAGTCCGTACTATGCTATATTATAACCTGCACGGACCAATACATTAGAACACATTCTACCTCCTACAGGAAGTAAAATTGTTCCGCTGCCTTTATAGTCTCCAAGACTTGTGCCATTACCGGACTATAGAAAATAAATGGGCCTAAAATGCTTCCCTGGAGAGCTCCATTCAAAATCGTCCGTGTTGTTTCGGATGGGTGTTGGAGTGTCAACGTGACGAATCGTGATACAGTATTAAATTGATACGTATAATGGACCATGTATTCCAACACGTGGTCATTTAAAATGTGCCTTTTAATTGCGCTTTAACACACTAATAACTTTCAAATCCGTTTTATGAGACACGGGTCAAATTGGACCTGAAAGAGACTTTGTAGCAACCTGTGCAAAAGCATAGCAAAGTCAAAATTAGCGCAAACGGAATACAACGATTGAAAAATGAAACTTGCCCCTGATCCACATGCAGTGTATGATATTTAAGGTATTATTTGAAAATAGTAGGACGTCTTTCAGGATGCGAGTGAAGAATGTGCAAGGGAAGCGGGGCATACGAAGACTTCGGAGATGTTGTTGAGTTTTGTCGCTGGCGAGGGGTTGGTTGAGGTTGGGGCTTGGTGTCAGGAGGGCGGCCAACATCTGCGTTTCACTCAGCCGTGAACGTGTTTGCTCAGCAGCACATTGTCTGCGGAATCCTCCCCAGTGCCGCCTGCGCACTTGTTTTCCACCACTGTAAAGCGACTTGACGGACGTGCTACTCGAGGTCTTGGCAAAAGATAAGTGACCTTTTACCCCACATGGACGCCTCTGCTTCTGTTCTCTTTGCAGCTGACCTTCATTCAACGGGACTTATTGCAGGATATGGACTTTTATTTGCAAAAAAAAAAGAATGTGACTTGATGCCCACCAAACGTGTTCGTAATTGCCTATAGAGGCCACAAGATGGCGGCAAAGCACTTTCTTCTATTAGATAAAGCTATGGCCTGACTAAATGCACCCCCCCCCCCCAACCCCCGCACCAAGATGACACCAAAGCCACAGCCTGGAACCTCGAATCACTGCTTATCTGACTTGAGTGTTTTTGGAGATATGCAGCTGTTTTTTTGTTTGACTCGTGAGGGGAAAAAATTTAGATACATGCGCTAAAATGCAACAAACACTCTGCTAGCTTAATGCTAACACCAAAGACGGACTAACAGAACTAGCATCGATATCAGGGTAGCTATAAATCTTGACAGACAACATAATGACGTGCATCTTTGCACTTGTTGACATTTTTCATTTTTAGGGATTGATTATACGTCAACAAGCGCAAACGGTTCTTCGTCTGTGTGTGCCCTGCGATTGGCTGGTAACCGCTCCGGCACACTTCGCGACCCTTTGTGAGTATAAAGCAATTCGGAAAATGGGTGGATGGATATACGTCAAAAACGAAAAAAAAAAAATCCTTTTTTATTTCATAAATGGCATCATTGAATTACCGTATATATATATATATATGTACATTTTACTTTATTTTTTTTTAAAGAAATAGACCAAACTAATAACATATTTTTTGTCTATCCATAAATGTTTTTATTATTAATATATGCAACATATTTTGCTGATTAAAAATGCTTTTGCTTCTAATTGCCACCTATGACTGCGTGGCCTGAGCCCGTCTTGGTGACGTCTTTCTACTACGGCGACGGGGAGGAGGAGACTATGAAGTCAACACATCCACACACACTCAGGCACGCATCCATTCAGTCCATGCACATCAGCGAGTCTTCTCTCCTTCTCAGACGGTGAGTTTGATTGACTGTCTCGTCATTTAGATTTGTTTCATTGTTCTCAAAGTGCAGTTGGTGAAGGAGAGCAATTTGACGCGGTTGGAACATTTCTTCGTTGGAAAACTTCAGTGTTGGTGATGAGCAGGAGGGCTCCTTAAACGACAAGATTTGGCGCTCAAATCAAATTTGATGTATTCATGTTTTGACATTTTGAGAGACGTTTATGCTTGGGTGTGATTCAAACACCCTATTGGTAATCCAGGGACTTTTTTTTTCTTTTGCTTTCAGCGTAATGCTCGGTGGTCTTTTGCGCCCTCTGTTGGCCGCATGTGGGCTAGTGCTGCTGCCCGCCGCCGCCGCCGCCGTCCAATTCAACTACAACAACGGCTTCTACTATCATGACGTCAGCAACGGCAACGGCAACGGAGAAAGTGAGTCGGTGTGTGTGTGTGTGTTTTCCTTATCCAAACATTTCCCACCACAAAATACACATTTTAATATGTTAATGTTTCAGGTTCGTATTTTTTATTGATGTTTTGAATGTTCTATGTCCCATTGTAATTTGTAGTTCCCAATATCTTTGACTTTAAAATGTTTTCTTTCTCGATTTGACTCTCAAATATTTTTATACCGTTAAAATATCTAGTTATGCGCCCTTTTAAGCCTTTATTTTAATTATTACCTACATTTTTACTTCACAACAGTTTCTAGTTTTTCATTGAAATAATGTAAATCTGATGGTGTCCTCACATTTTTTAATGTTAAATTATTTAATGTTGATATAATTTCCACTGTATCGATATTTTTTCAATGTATGTTTCATTTTATTTTTTTTTAATTTTTCCTTTCTTTCAATTTATAGATTTTTTTTAGTTATTTTATATAAATATAATTCAGAATTTTAAACCGTTGTAACACCTTAGTAGTCTTATGCGTGAGATATTTTTCAATGCAGCATTTCAATCCAGTAATACTGTAATTCATTTATGACACTTTTTAAGTTTTTAATTAAGTTTTGCCATTTTTGCTCTACTGTACTCTTATCTTTCAATATTTATATTTATGTAAATTGATACCGTCATGTGGAACTTTGTAGTATAATGTATTTGTAAGAGCAATTCTGTTGTTTCACCTATAAGTGCAACAGATCTTATTTGATTTCAGAACTCTATTCAAACATTTATGTTGGTGAAATATGTAACTCTTGTGAAGTATATCGGAATTGAGTCATGATTTAGCACAGCCCCCCGACCCCCAGTATTCATTAGCAAAGTGTCAAAGTTCAAATTGTGGATAATGTTACAGATGCGTGAAATCATTTTGGCTTAAAATTTACCCTGGTTAATTTATGTGTGTGTGTGGCGGGGGGGGGGGGGGGGGGCTGCCTTCAAGTGACCAAGTTGCGTCTTCCTGCAGTCTATTTCAACGGGGTCCGTCTGTTCGTGGAGTCGCCGCAGTCGTCGGTGTCAGCCACTAGGGGCAGTAGCGTCACCCTTCCCTGCCACTTCCACTACGAGCCCGAACTCAGCTCGCCGCGCCGCACGCGGGTCAAGTGGTCGTGGTTGCCCGCCAATGCCGTCGGCGAGCCCGCGTACCCCCCGGCCGCGCCGGTCTACGCCATGGAAACGCAGGTGATGGTCGCCATGGGCAACCGTCACCGCAGCTACGGCGGATTCCGGGGTCGGGTCCGCCTGCGACGCTCGGCACCGGGCGACTTGTCTCTGGTCATCAATGAGCTGCGTCTCAACGACACGGGGCGGTACCGGTGCGAGGTCATTGACGGGTTGGAGGACGAGAGCGTCACGGTAGAACTGGAGCTGCGAGGTGAGTGGATTCATGAAATCGGTCTCGTTTGAACAGAGGTGTGTCGACTTTTTAAATAGCCACTGTGTCGAGAGTTGTATTTGTGGTTGAGGCCATGATGCATTTGTGGCGATAGGTGTGGTGTTTCCGTACGACTCTGACAAAGGACGCTACAGCTTGAACTTCCTGGGGGCCCAACAGGCGTGCCAGGATCAGGACGCCACCCTGGCCACGTTTGAGCAGCTCTTCACGGCGTGGGACGAGGGCCTGGACTGGTGCAACGCTGGCTGGCTGGCCGACGGCACCGTGCAGTACCCCATCACGGCGCCCCGCGACGGATGCGGGGGCTCGGACTTGGCGCCGGGCCTGCGCAGCTACGGTCAACGCCATCGCCTCCTCCATCGCTTTGACGCCTTCTGCTTCTCTGCATCCATCAAAGGTCAGTACTACCGACCTGCTGATTTTGATACTTGAAAAATCGACCTAGCTCATTTCATGCCAACATGTAAAATTACGTTTTCTTTGGGTGTTTTATATATATATTTTAATTTAAAAAATAAACACAAAGGAGTTGTGGGAAGGATTGCAGTATGATAACGTACCACTAGATGGCAGCAGTGGCTTTGATCAGATTTAGGATACGCGCGCGCACACAAAAACGGTCATGAAAAGTTCATGCATCAGTGAGTGTTTTTCTTGCTAGAAAGGTAGAAATGTACTTGCCCCCCCCCCCAAATAATAGCAGAGGGTTAAAGTTTTCTTTTGGTCGGTTCCATGCGTATGTAACGATTGAGCTCAATTTTCTGCACAACTTCAAAAATGAGTCCAAATGGTCAAAAATGGCCGACAGCAGCCCTCCAAATTTGCGAAAAATATCCGGCATTAAAACGACTTAAGCCCTTTCCGCCATCGCTAAAACAGGCCGGTGCCTTTTGCCAAGTGACGTCTGGTGCTCTCCTTTCCGCAGGGAGCGTCTACTTCCTCGCGAGCCCAACCAAGCTCAACTTCACCGAAGCGGTGCGGGCGTGTGCGGAGAACTCCAGTCGCATCGCCAAAGTGGGCCAGCTGTACGCCGCGTGGAGGCTCACGGGATTGGACCGCTGCGACGCCGGCTGGCTGGCGGACGGTAGCGTTCGCTATCCCATCACCAAGGCCCGCGTTAACTGCGGGCCGCCCGAACCGGGAGTGCGCAGCTTCGGCTTTCCCCCGCGTCACCAGAAGTTTGGAGTCTACTGCTATCGCTAAACCACCGGGCTATTTTTTTTCGAGGTTAGCTTTAGCTTTAGCCTATAAGAACATGGGCATTATTGAGGCCATTTGAGTTGATTGCTCACCTCCATCAGAACACAAGTGACTGTGACAACATCTTATTAATGCCTCTTTCCCACTCCACAAGTACTCTCTTGGCTCTTCTCGCTGCGGTTCGGGGGCAGTTGGTTTTCCAACTCATTCTAGAACTTCTTCGGTGGTTGGCGTGACTGAGGGCCGCAAGGAAACGGACTGCCGCAGCAAGGCGGAGGCCGTGGAGCATCCGGCGTCCGATGCTAGGAAGCCGCATTGCGGTAAGCTAACGTTAGCATAAGCGTGTTTTGTTTTGGAGCCGGCGTATCCTCGAACCAGTTCTTGTAAACGTCACAGACACTTTGGAGTCTTTTTGTAAACAACAAAAATCAATTTAGAGTCCTCAATAAACAAACGTACATCTTTTTGAACATCGGAGACAGTTTTGAGTCTTTACTCATCAACCAAATACACATTTTTAGAAACATAAAGACAAAGTCAGTCTGTAACTTGATGTACGTGTTTTTGTGAACATCAAATACCATTTAAGGTCTTTCATGAACCTCAACACACATTTTCATGAATGTCAAAGATGATTGAGAGTCTTTAATTTACCTAACGTGCGTTTCTTCTGAACAAACTAAAGCCTCGATAGTGTTGAACGAAACCTACATTTTTTGGGCGGGCGGGGGCGGGGGGATGTGTGTGTTCAATACCGCTTTTTTTCTAATCGATACCTCTATGAGTATTTACTGTTTGAGTACTCACCAATGCGTCTGTTACATTGATTTATAAATTTTCATTTCGTATGTTTTTGTCAAAATCTTTGTCACCGTTGGAGAGAAAGCATCCGTAGCAAGTGGAGCCATACTGAGACGAGTAGGTACTGTGCAATGGAAAAGGGGCATAGGCGCCAATGCGTTGCAAACATGATGACAAGGTCTGTTGAAAAGAGTGAAGCGAAAAAACGTTTTTTTTCTTTATTTTCTACCCCCCCCCCCCTCAGTCTGATATCACACCTAACGTACATTTCTCCGAAGGGCTCCTCCCACTTGTCGACTGAATCTTTCAAGTGTTGGTGAGTCAAACATTATCATTAAGTGTTGCTTTTTTTCATTAAAAAGGTGAAATTTGCGTGTTGTACATTTGTATCGGTGTGGAATGGGAGATAACCTTTATTTCTTTTTAAGGCATATTAACAACACACATCCATGCAAGTTTGTGTGACTTTATGTGAAACAATAAATCACTGCTGGTCGCATGATTAGATTTTTTTGAGCTCCGTGCCAGTCCAGCTCGCGATCGCGTTGCCGCAGGGCCAGCACATAGTCAAGAAAAGAAAGGGAGACACGGTAATTAACATTTTAAAAATAAGTGTTACAAAAATGAGCTTAAGACCCACACATCACACAAACGGCTGATTTGTGAGCGTATTGTGCAAGCGGATGAACCGGCTATTTACTCGCCTTGAGCTTTATATTTATTTATCGGTACGTGTAGGTGGAGAAATAATCGCAAATAGCTTGATTGCATGTCTCTGGCTAGTCAAGACTACATACAAGTATAATTGATGCTATACTACGTTGCCTAGCAGATGCTAACAGCGCAATATTATTAATATATATATTTTTTAATTAGTGCAGGAGCTCTTGGGTAAAGAGTGATGTAACAACGCTTTACGATGACGCAATGACGTCGCTCCTACTTGTTCCATTTGCCGGTGGAAAACCAAACACATTATTCATAAGAAAGCAGTGTTTTTCAAACTTTTTGGAGCCAAGGCACACTTCTTTCATTGAAAAAAAAATCTCGCGGCACACCACTAGCTGAAAATGTGAACCCCCCTCAACCCCTGCTTGTTTTAACAATTAACGTGTTATATTTTTTACTATAACCGTTTTTAACATTGAAGAATGACGTTATAACAGCTTGAATTGGAATCAAATGAACACAAAGAAAACCGTATTTTATCATCTTTCATATTTATTGTTTCACCGTCGTCCTGCATTCATGCTAGCTGTTGCTGCTCCCTAGCGGTATGGGAGGGTACTACATTATCACTTTCTGGGCGAAAGACAGATTTGTGTGCACAGGCACACAAATTGGATATTTTCCCGCGGCACGCCTGACAATGTCCAGTGTGCCGCGGCACATGGGTTGAAAAACTCTGTTCTAAAGCACCAACTAAGCACAGCACTGGCCCTGGCGCCGGATGAGCACCGATTTTCGCGTAGGTGAAAAGGAGCAAGAGTGTCCCTAATCAACTCCAAATCAATTTCAGCTATTCTAGAGGAACCATTTTAAAGACACACACATACGAGGGTTCTATTCCATCTTTTTATTTGGCGCAGCACACCACAGCAGGCTGTCGGCTCACGTCAGGGAGGGCGACAAATATGACACAGTGATCGCAGTGGAACAAGAAGACTGAACTGGAGGCATTTTAAAAAGAACGTATTTAACCTATTTGAATATCGGTGTGAATTGACCACTATCCGCTTTGTTTTTGCTGTCACTGAAATGTCATTAAAAACAAGTCACAGTCCGTTTCTGCCCTTTAAAACACTTTTGCAAATAAAATAAATACTTTTGACTTTGCTACTTTATACTGTGAGAAAAATTAAGCCAAAAAAAAAAAAGCAAAACAAAGCTGTAACAATGAGTTATGCAAACACGGCCACAAACGATTTTTAAATTTCCTTCACCAATCAAATTCATCCGGTTCCATGAGGAAGTAACCGATGACTAATGACGTCACGCTAGCACTAGTTTCAACAAAACCGCACACAGGACGAATAATGACAAAGTTGTTGACAGATCCTGCTGTTCACACAGTTGCAGTGTCGAATATTTACATCGAGTCCCATACGTGAAGCCAGCGATGGGTCTCCGCTCAGTCACTCTTCAAACGTGAGTTTTTATTCACAGACGAGCACGTTGACTTCGGACTTGTGCTTGCATGTTAAATTAAATTAAAAAAAAAATGATATCCATAAATACGAAAGAGTAAAATTATTTCGGGTCAGCAGTCAATCGAATGTACGCATTTTCACAAACGTTCACCACAACTGATTGCGTTTTTGTCTGCAGCAAAGACAATTTAGTCAAACTAACTTATGTTGTGTTAATTTTTTTTTACATCAAAGATAATTTAGTTTTCCAAGCACACATCAATATAAACTATTTTGAAAAGAGTTTATTTCAAATCCTACCCAAGAGTTGGAAAATATAATCTTCAATAAAGCATTATTTATTTTTTTGTGAATATCAAAACAATTTAGACTAGTCTTCAGTTAAACCAAACAAACACATTTTGCCAAACACAAAGTAAAGTAGCGTAAAGGCCATTTAGTCCTCAATGAAACCAACGTTTTTTGTAAACATCAGACTGCAACATTTTGATAAGTGCAAACTATTAAACCGAGCAATTTTCTGAGCAACGAAACGATTTGCGTAAACCTCTGGACTGCGTTGAAAAGCACTTTGTGTTGAAATATAAAACACACCCCTTGAGAAGGTGGTCCTACGTGTTCAATTTAAAGTCTTCAATGAACCTGACGTGTGTTATAGCGAATATTAAAAAGGCGAAATGATTGTTATTTTTAAAAATCAAAATCTTTTCATCTTCAATAAGTACTTTGATGAGGCTTTTTTGCAAATCCAATTCAACATAATTCTGAGTCTTCAATGAACCTCACGAATGCATTTTCCTCAAAATCCAAAAATGATTCCGTCATCGGTAAACCTTTCCTGTCCTCAATTTATTGGGGAGCAGTTTGTTCATAACTGTGAACCGCTTTATGGGGACAAATAAGCCCCGCCCCCTCAAAAAAAAAACATTGCGCTGCACTACATGAGTCTGATCATTGATGACGTCACTTGAGAATCACAGTGTTGGAATAAAATCTTTGAAAAAGTAGCCAGCGGGGAACAAAAAGTACACACACGGACCCAGAAAAAAAAAGGCCCAAAAATACAGCAAGACGCTACCATCAATAACACTTTCAAAGGCTTCTGTTGACTCCTCCAGGAGTTACCTGTGCTTGGACAACATGAGTTACAGCTATAAATTATAGACTCTATAAATAGTGTAAGTGCCTTCACTAAAGACACTGAAGGGGGGTGGGGGACGTGAGTCAGTTGCATCTTTACGGTCTAAATGTGTTTTAGTGCTTTTATTTACATTGAAAGCTGAGCGGAATGCCTTTTTTATTTTTGGTCGGGCATTAGCGTTGGTGTCCATGAGAAGGGGTCCTTTTTTTTGTGATTCTCACTTGTACTTCATTCAGTCCACCTGCTCAGAGTGTCTTGCTCTGCTCCCGTCGGCTGCTGACTCCTCGACTTCTGCTCCTCACCGATCGTTTGTGTAGCCTGTTGCCGGCAGCTGTTGGAGACGTGTTTTTTTTTTAAACAAAATTATATGCCTGTTTTTAAAACTAAGGACTATTTTTTTGCACAAAATTGCCCTATAGTTGTAAAAACTCACTTTCTGTACATTCCACTTGTGGACTCTCCCACTGTCCATTTTCCATACAACGTATGACAGGTAGGTGGCGCTGCGTGTAGCCGGCTTGACACTGGTAGCGCACTTTGGAGTTGACGGCGTAGCGATCTCTGGTGATGCCCATCGGCGAGCCGTGAGCCACCTCCGGGGGCGCTCCACACCCCGCTGACGGGGAGCACAAGGGTAGAATGTAAAATGCTCTGAGACGTTTGACAGGCGCAACTTATTTGACTTTGTCATCTTGTGCAAAATGTATTTAAATGCCAAAGATTTGCTCAGGTGCATTCAAAAGTATAAAGAAGGTTTAAATGGAGTTCAACTCCACTCAACAGTATTTCTAGAGCACTTTAAAACAACCACCGTTTTTTTTTCTTCACATTTTGGACCAACTGGAGATGGTTAATGGACTCCAAACAAAGTACCAAGGAAGTGACTTTGCGTTAGTTCCTACCGGGTTGAGTCTTGCATGAGAAGGGAAGATAGTAATTGCAAGGAACGTCATTCCACTGGCCTCCTTCGTGCCCGATCATGACCACGCAGTCCTCCCCAGAGTTGAAGTAGTTGTCAGGTTGGTTAGGTCTCCAGTTCTCGTACGTCTGGGATGTCACAAAAGTTGTAATAAGTGCTTATCTGCGAACTCTTGTGCGCTGACACAAAACCACAAGATCCATTCCCCCGTGATCAACTTCAGTTTGTCTCAACTCACAAGAGCGCTGCCATCTGTCCAGCGGAATTCATTCTGGACTTCTTTGTCATTGAGACCGATCCACTCATAGTCTTGACCTTTGGCTGTCAAGCCAAGACGGAGAGATTTCAAAAAACCGCTTCTACAAATATATGTTTGCATCTGAAATGGGCTGCATGAAACCGGTATCACTTACAGTTGAGAAACTGCTGCTCCTCTTCAGATCTGACGCTGACCAAGTGGGCATTGAGCTCCCGGCAACGCTGCTCAGCATCTGACCAGGTGTGTCTGTCAGCAAAGTGGAGGTAACAGCTTCCCATGAACTCCAACCAGCCCTCGGGACAACTATTAACAGCTGCAGGCAATATAAAAAAAGAAGAGTGACTTTGGAGCTCCATTATGTATTTTTTTTTGGGCATTATGACAAGCGCCTTACCCTCTTCTACCTCTGGCTCCTCCACAACAGGAGCGGTCGCCAGTGAAATCGTTGGTGCAGTGGTTGGGCTGACGTAGGCAGGGTCTGGAGTCATGACGATGACTGTGGCCTCCTCGTGCTCAGACGGTCCATTATAGTCTGGGTAGGTCATGGTCGATCCAGGAGGAAAAGCTATAGAAAGCCCAGCCGTTGACGGCTTGTCACTGCCTGAGATTTGAAGATGGGTTCCTGAACCACTTTCCTGGCCACTTATTTCTACAACGCCGCGGCCCTCTTCTGGATGATGCTCCTGGGGAGAAACGATAACTTCCTTTATCCCATCATCCGTTAGAAAGATGATGTCGCCTTCCGTCTGGGAAGGTTGGCCAGAGGCAGAACCGCTGCCTGAAACACCCGATGGAAAACCACTTGGAGCGCCACTGGGGAAGCCGGATGCATAGGGTGGAAATCCAGACAACTCCTGATCTCCTGATGGCTGGATTGTTAAGTCAATGGCACTGTTGTCGGTAAAGGAGATGCCAGAAAATCCATTGATGCCTGACCCTGACATAGAGCCGGATCCAGTCGTAGATCCTGATCCAGACATTTCAGCAGATCCATACAACTCTTGCTCTCCTGATTGATGAACTGTGAGGTCGACGGCACCGTTGTCTGTAAAGGTGATGCCAGAAAATTCACCGGAGCCCGACCCGGACAAAAAACCTGATCCGGAAATAGATCCTGATCCGGACATTTCAGCAGATCCGTACAGCTCCTGCTCTCCTGATTGATGAACTGTGAGGTCGACGCCACCGTTGTCTGTAAAGGTGATGCCAGAAAATTCACCGGAGCCCGACCCGGACAAAAAGCCTGATCCGGAAATAGATCCTGATCCGGACATTTCAGCAGATCCGTACAGCTCCTGCTCTCTTGATTGCTGAACTGTCAGGTCAATGACGCTGTTGTCTGTAAAGGTGATGCCAGAAAATTCACCGGAGCCCGACCCAGACATAACTCCTGATCCAGACATGCTTCCTGACCCGGACATACCTGAAGTCCACAACACCCCACTACCTAACTCCTGCTCAGTGAGGGTTGGGATCAACAGTTCTCTCTCCTTTCCATCCAGTATTTTGATGAGAATTTCACCACCGCTGCCACTAATGTCTTCACTGCCACTAGCAGAACCTGATCCTGACACAGGAAATCCAGACCCAGATCCTGATCCGCTATAGGAGTCTCCAGAGGTGAAGATTGCACTGCCACCCTCTGCTCCTTGCGGATCACCAGAGGTAGAATGGTCTCCTGACAGGATGTCAGTGTGTCCACTGAAGGTGATGTCAAGTCCTGAACCAGAAGCTCCGCTCCCGCTGGTGGTGCTGGATTCGCCTGAGATTTGAAGATCCCCACTGGCTGAATGGTCGCCTGAGATTTGAAGATCCCCACTGGCTGAATGATCGCCTGAGATTTGAAGATCCCCACTGGCTGAATGATCGCCTGAGATTTGAAGGTCCCCACTGGCTGAATGATCACCTGATCCAGATGCAGAACCATCAACTGAAACTAGAGTTCAAAATGGGAATAAAAATAAATTAGCGACTGAATTTTGTTGTTCCAATGTGCAGCTACTGTGCCACGATTTCAGAATCAGTACAGGTTCAATGTGTAGGCACATTCAGGCACATTTTATGTGCCTGCAGTCTTACCAGTAGGAATCTTTAGCTGGGTTGTGATGTTGGTCTTTTGGATAAGCACTTCAATTTCTGTGATGTTTGCCATTGTTTCGGTGTCAGTGTAACCCACAGGAGGTTCAACTAAAATCAAAAAAGAAAATTCGGCATAAGAATAGGAGAATGGATTGGCCAAAACGGAAAGTACCTTTGAGGGTGAACTAAAGTAAAACAAATAGAAGTACAGACATCTGATTTTACAGATATAGTCTTACTAGTAGTAGTGGCATGATCAGCTGCAACCGTTGTCTTGCTGACAACATCCACTGTCAGTAACTTGTCAAAAATGGTTTCGCTGACGGTGTCAATGGTGGTTTTGCTGTCAATTTCAATGGCGCGTATTTCAGCTGTAAAACACAGAATCCGGCAGGGAATTGTGAGTGACCGTCGGAGTGAATTGAAGTTGAACCCGGCAGATGACTCCAGCCACACCGTTTCCTACCTTTGAAACAATAGGCGTCATAGCGTGAGTGCTCATCAGGAAATCCAGTCTGGTTGGGGAATGCATAGATGATGTGCACGCCCACCTGGCCTCCCCCACAGTAGGATCTGGAGGTTGTGATGGGATATCGGACACTCCGGTCCATCAGCCAACCTGGGCGGCACTTGTCGAGGCCTTGGTTCCACGCGGCATACATCTGCCCGGTTGTGGCCAGCGTGGTGTTGAGTTTCTCGCAGTGCTGCACGGCCTCCTCAAAGGAGAAGCTGTCATAGTCGCTGGTGAAGAAGACCTCACCTTGAAGAGGAATGAAAGCATCGAGGAGTTAAAACGCCTGACGTGAAGACCTGAATGCGGTGTTGACAACACCTATGAATTTCGAGGGTAACCGGGTCCTGACCTTCCAGACGTTCGACATAACAAAATACGTCATAACGCTCTGTGTCTGGCCTCAGGCCATAGGATCGGACTCCCGGAAGGTGCAGCAGATTGCCCGCACAATTATCTCGGGGTGACACGATCGGATACCTAAGCACGAGAGATATTTCTTTTAGTTGGTTTTTAAGACACTGCTTCCAAAAACATGTGCATTCATTCATCCCACCGCTAACACACCTCACACTCTGGTCACCAAGCCAACCAGCGTCACATTGGTGCAGGCCTTTCTCAAAGGCTGCCTGTAGCTGCAGGGGGCTGGCAATGACTGCGCCGATACTCTTGCAGGCCTGTTGGGCCTCCAGAAAGGTCAGCGTGTAGCGACCGGTAATAGGTCGGTAGTGGAACACGACGCCTATTGGTGATTGGGGAGAAAACCAAAAAAATTAGATTTGAGAACATTCTGGTCTGTGCCATCAAAGAAGAACAGCAAGTTTACCGGTGGGACCCATGGCGGCGTCTGTAAAAGGAGGTGAGATAGGCTTGGTGAGAATGTCCACACCACCGTGCTTGATCTCTTGACCTCCTGGGGGTGTTGTGAGTCCTGCATAAACTCCAGGAGCTGGGGTTATGCTCATGATGTCCGGGAAAGGAGTGATCCGGCCGGGAACTGCACCTTCGTCATCGCTACCTGTTCATGTGACAATGTTGTCGTTTCAGAACTGTTTTTATTTTACAGATCAAGGTTTCCAAAGATTTATTGAGCCAATCTTATTCCCTCACAAGTGTACTTGTTTGGCATGTTTAGTTGAACGTGAGGCTATGATTCTGTTCGTGAAGGGCAACAGGTGGATACAAAGGTCAATGGCTCTCTAGTGGAAGAGCATTTGCTTGTTGTGCTGGGGTTCTGGGTTCCTTACTTAAAGGCACCCCAGAAGTGCTGCAGATACAGAATGTAGTTCTCATCTGGTTTTAAACCTACAGTACATCTTAGACTACATCCCTACAACACAGTCGTTTACGTCCTTGCTAAGGTTGAGCAAGTACAGTACCTTGGAAGCAGATAGCATCGTAACGAGAGCTCGTGATGGGGTATCCTGTCTGGTTAGGGAACAGGTAGACCGTTCTGACTCCCAAGAGGCCGCCTCCACACTGAGGCCTGGGAATGTTGATGGGGTAGCGTACGCTCCTGTCGCCCAACCAGCCGGCATTGCACACGTCCATGCCGCCCTTCCAGGCCAGATAAAGCTCTCCGGTGGTGGCAAGTCGGGCACCCAGTTTATTGCACTGATCCTTCGCTTCGTGGAAAGTGAACTTCTCCACTGACATAGAGTAGAAGACTCTGCCTGGGAGGAGAAACAGAGTCAATTAAATTTCCCATCGTATATTAGTTATTCAGTATCCATACAGGATTTAATTCGACCACGGTATTGTTTCGGGAGTGTCGTTGGCATCGTACCAGCCATCTTTTCGGCAAAACAGTACACATCGTAAGTCTCGTTGACGTCTCTCACTCCGTAGGTTCTCACGCCGGGAAAGTTTTCCTTGTCTCCGTAGCATTCCTTCCGAGGCTCGTGGATGGGGTACCTCAAAAAGGTCAGTAAAAGGAATTCAGTACCTGGACTCTGAGTTTAGAAGAGGGAGGTCTAGGACACATTTTATTCTTCCCTGTTATGTTGTAAACCAGGCGCATCGTTTTATTTTGAAGTGGTGAAAACCAACATTCACACGAGCTGTGTTGGAGTAGAAGGACAGAAATCCATTCTGTGTTTATTAGTGAGGGAGGAATACTACCTAACGGTCTGATCAGACAGCCATCCTGCATCACACTGGTGGTATCCATCATCGTAGGCGGCCTGCAGTTGGGCAGGGCTTGCAATGGTGGCGCTGTTTTGGATGCAAGCGGCCTTGGCCTTCTCAAAGGTGAGGGTGTACCGGGTGGTGATGGCTCGATAGTGGAACACGATACCTGTGAGTCAGACATAAAGATGGAGACGGTTTACTTAGCCTAATCACATCTTACACGCACTGTTTAAATCTGACAAGTTGTGTTTCCACCATGCGGCACCGTTTACGGTACAGCTTGGAACCCCGATCCTGAACCTGATCACCACCCAGACCGAATACCCTTGACCAATCTCACAGGTATGATGTCATAACAAAATTAAACAATGGAGGCCATCTAACTCCCTGTCCGTGGTGTACGCCAAGGCATTCCCAGACCAGTCATGAGTCAGAGTTTCCTCCCCAGTGTGTCCGACGCCTGCCCCGAGGTCTCCTCTCACTTGGATATGCCGCAAACACCTCACCGAGGAGGCATGCAGAAAATATGTGCTACCCACCTCAACTGGCTCTTTTTGAAATAGTCAAGCTACTCTCAGTCCCTCTGGGATACAGAGCGTCTCACCTTATCTCTAAGGGTGAGCTTGAATGCTTTGCGAAGGAAACTTTGTATTCGTGATCTTCTTCTTTTCACTCCTACCAAAAACTCATAACCGAAGGTAAGGGTGGGAATGCAGATCAACCAGTAAGTGGTCTCAGATTTACAGATGCTGTGAGTCAAGTCAAGCCCAAGTTCATTTGAAAGCGAGATCAGATTGTGTCATACCCTGAACCTGGATGTCCACGGTGTCATAGTTGTCCTCGATGCCGTGCATGATTTCACAGCGGTAGGCGCCTGAGTCTTTGGACCTTAGCTCTGTGATCTCCAGGCTGGCGTCCGTGGACACCAGCGGGTAGTTGACCATTGTTACTCTGTCCAAGTACTCCTTCTCAACGTGGACTTTGCCCTCCGTTGCCACCAGGATGGTTGTGACATTCTCCTTGGTGACGAAGCTCCATTTGATGCGGTGGGAGAGAGGCGCGATGGTCGGTGCGCCTGGGTCGCTGGCAGTGTTGTCCTGGAAGTAGCACGGCACCACCACCTTGCCCCCCAGAAGGGGGCGGAGAGGCAACGCCGATGGGATGCTGACACGGAGTGTGCCGTCCAAGCCTGCGTGAAAGACAGCTCCGCTGTGATTTGCAAAATGGATAGACCAAAAAGTTTTCGAAAGGTGATTGCTCCAGAAACGAACCTCTCGCAGCTAATTAGCTTAGTTGCTGTTCTCGCCAGTGTGGAGGATTTATTTTGTATGACGCCAATAGACACAATAAGTGACCTAAACGCCACCCTCGGCCACAATGCACAGCGGGATCTTGGTTAAAGTTACCCGTTAGTAAAACTTGTTGACGTCCATCCATCCATCCATCCATCCATCATCTACCGCTTATCCGGGGCCGGGTCGCGGGGGCAACAGCTTTAGCAGGGAAGCCCAGACTTCCCTCTCCCTAGCTACTTCTTCCAGCTCTCCCCGGGGGATCCCGAGGCGTTCCCAGGCAAGCTGGGTGACATAGTCTCTCCAGCGTGTCCTGGGTCTTCCTCGGGGTCTCCTCCCAGTGGGACATGACCGGAACACCTCACCGGGGAGGCGCTCAGAAGGCATCCGAATCAGATGCCCAAGCCACCTCATCTAGCTCCTCTCGATATGGAGGAGAAGCGGCTCGACTCTGAGCCCCTCCCGGATGACCGAGCTTCTCACCTTATCTCGAAGGGAGAGCCCGGACACCCTGCGGAGAAAACTCATTTTGGCCGCTTGTAACCGGCAACTTGTTGACGTTACAGAAGTTAAAACCGCGGCAGACGGCGACCAGCTTATTGAACGCTGCTGTACGTTCCAGGTGAATGGAGTAACTTTGTGTGGCTTAAAGCCCTTTGGGCACCCACCGTCTGATGTCGACACAGTGCTATAAGTGCACTCGATTTGATTGACTCGAATTGATTCGGACGTCACTCGCTGAGAATTAACACGAATGACGAGTGGAGGTTTTCTGTGTGAGTCCGAGTCCTAGTATGGACTCATTGCCGGACCAAATATTGACACGGCAATGAATTGTAGCAGTATCGCTCCAGTTCTGTCACTAACTGAGTTCCATTCCTACATCACCCGAATTTGTCTGTAGTCTATCACTAACCGACGTTAATTCAGCGGTGAAGTTGTATTTACGGTAAAAATTTAGGTCCGACGTGTGACATTTCAACCGCATTGCATTTCAGGTCACGGAAAGTTGAGTGCGGAACAAACATACCATCTTGGTGTGCAAATGATGTCGTTGCTGAAATGAAGGGCAACGAGACACACAGCAGAAGCAGGGAAGTCATCCTCACCTAAAGAAAACAAAACATTTAGTTGCAGACACAAAAAATATAAATAATTAAAATATAGAATTAAAAATATTAATAAATATTAAAAATATATCTTTCTCTGCTCTATGGATTGTATTTTTGTTCCAAAAACTCCCTTTTCGAATGCTTATGTACTTTCTGATGTATAATCATTGCCCCAATATTTTGGCACCAATTGAAAAAAAAAAAACACTGCGAGGCCATCAAGGACATTTTGAACATTTCCAACAAGGCGCAGTGTGTTCCCGTTCTCCGCAGAGCCAGAGTGCACAAGCGAGGTAAAGAGTTCTCTCCAATAACAAACACAAAGTCAACACCTCGTGCTACTGGCCTAAAAGGCTCATTAGGGGAAGGAGGGGGGGGGGAAAAAGGACCGCTTTGCCATTTTAGTCACTGCGATCACGTATTTCCTGCAAATAGTTGAGACTGTATACTCAACTGATGGGCGGAGCAACTGCTTTCGGACAAACATGTTTTTGGACGAATAGTCGACGGTGTGGGTGGAACACAGGAGTTCATTTCAAGTGAAACGTAACCGGTTAAAAAAAAAACGAAACACAAAGGATTATCCACGGAACAAGTTTTCATCAATCTGTGCCTTTTCGGTGCTGCTGTTTTGGTTGGCATTTGGGCAGAACTAGGCTTACCGGACAAGGAGGACGCTTATTTTTTTATTGTAGAGGATTTCATTGTCATAGCAGTGTTCATGGCCATAATGGAAAACTCCAGGAAAGTGTTTTGACGCATTATGAGAATCGAGCTGGACCTTTGTAAAAATTTTTTTTTAAGAAGGCAGTTTACATCAATTAAAAATTCTTCTCATGTTACACTTGTGTTTTCTTCATGCAACAATTTATTCCTTACAAATTATAAGTTTTAATGACCACTGAAATTTGTCACACATTAAGGTTGTTTATTATTATTATTATTTATATATATATATATTATTATTATATATATTCTCGTAATTTAATTTAAATTAAAAAACAGTTTTATCGCCAACTTTGTCACTCTGACAAACATATTTTTACAGTACACAAGTCAATAGATTGATTGTCATAAATTTCAACCATTTTTTTCATTGTAATTTTCCGATTTAAGTTTTATGGCCAAAGATTTTCAAAACAATTCGAAATCATTTTTTCAAATTTTTTTTGAAAGTTGTGAACTGTTTACCTCACATCCAATAAGAATTACGTCGTAATGTTTTGAATTTAGTCATGTTGTGTGTGGCCTAACTCAATTTTGTCTCCTTTTTAAGTGAAGTGAATCAAGAAAAGGCACACGTTGCAGACGAATGCTGGTCAAATCAAGGTGTAGTTCTTACATTGACATATAGGGGGCAGTCGTTGGAACACAGTGTGCCAACTCCCATTTCCAAGATGGACGCACCCATGAAAACATTTCAATTCCAGCAACAAAAACATCCCTCAAAGTCAAGATCAGCCATTGAAAGACGACTCCGAAGGTAAGTAGTGCTTTGGTGCATCTGCACCTTACTAGAAGTGAAAGTCATTTATTATCCTTCATGAAATATCAATACATTTGGCGGATATCTGGATGCCCTCAACTGTCTCAAATCTCAGTTTGTTTCCTTGCTTTAAGGCCGTGGTGTTCAAAATACCACCCGGGGGGTCGTTTGTGGCCCGTCAGACAATTTTCAGTGGCTCGTGGCATATATTAAAATGACTTTTGACCTGGTCAAGAAGGGTTTTTTTTGTGGGGGGGGGGGCAGAGTGAGAACTGAAAGTGTTGAAAATATAAGTGCCACCTCATGAATAAATCTGCAACCTTCAAAAAGAAGAGAATGGACACCCCTGCTTTAAAGTAACCTCCGTGATGCTGACCAGGGTTCAAATTACGAAACAAAAAATCAGAACACCGCCTTTAGTTGTGGATGAAAAGTTAAAGCATGAGCCAAGGTGAATAGCCAAGACTCGAATCATTATATTTATCAAAATTGTATCATCTAAGGAAAACCACAATTGATCTCTTCAACAAGTATCAATAAAAAGTCATCACGAGCATAGAAATCCCCCAGACCTGACTGGTCTGGTCTCAGAACGAGAAATCAACATACAGTGCAAGAGCTATCCCCCCCCCCCCCCCCAAAAAAAATCTCACACAAAATGTTCAATATTGAGGTACTATCTTTGTACCGCATACAATTCCAGATCCACCCAAAAATGATTTGCCCCACCTCACATTGTAGTATGAGACCCAATGTAAGTGCAACTAAGACATGTCTGCCATCTAGTGGTGAACAGTGATAATACAACTTAAAACTACTGTCAACCCCTGCATATTCCCAGATCGGCCACTGCAGATTCACATATTTGCAGATTTTTTTTTTCAACATATTTTCAAATTTACAATTATTTTGTGGGATTTTTCCTCCTTATTTCCAGCCCAAAAAGAATATTGAATATCTAAAATACATATAAATACGTTTTGAAACTGAAGATGCTCACACCCATTTGGAGATTTTTTTTTTTTAACCCTCGTAGTCCACCGCTTGCGATAAATGTAAAATGATGTCTTTGAATCAAAGGCAAAGGCGTTCGGAAAAACACGAGAGAGCTGAAACGTATGGGGGGGTTCTAACATGGCCTAAATTTCATGAAAAGAATGTTTCTATAACACAAAATACATCATTACAAAAATTGTAAAATGCGTAACTTAGGGTTTTTTTTTCATTTGAAGGACCCAAGGGTTAAACACACGACACGACATTTCTTTTCACTTGACAGCGAGTCTCCTGCAATTATGACAAGCGACCCCACTCGTTGTCGGTGGCTCCATGAAAAAAACGATTTTCCTCATTGAAGCTCATCAAGAATCATTGCCTCCAAATGAAGTGACTCTCCACAGTGTGTTCATTCATTCGATGGGGGTGGGGATAGCGGGGGGGGGGGGCTGGCTTGGTGGTGAGGCCGCTCCCCACTTGGGTCACTGTGGTATGTTCCGCTTGCAGCCGAGGTGATGGGCAATGAGGCCTTGGTTTGTTCCCGCTCTGGACAGGGGCAGGGCTTTTTGGGAGGGGTGCAGCCCTGCCAAGGTAAATACAAGGGGGCGGGCAAACTCCCCCCCCCGCCCTCCCCTAAATCCTCCAGAGTCACACATTGGCAGAACAGAGTGGACATTGATATGAACGCACACAGTGCAATACACTCAGAGGGAACGTGTGGCAACGTGCGTCTGATGCTAGGAAATATATGAGTTTTTGTGCGTGTGTGTGTGTGTGTACACTGCAAGGCGTATGTTTGAGAACACACACACTCTTGTACAGTGAGGAGGGGAAAAAAACACATCACAGGTGGTTCTAGGTGAATTAGTAGCACAGAGCGTATTCCACATTCTCACCTCATATACTCGGCTACTGTTGTGATGGCGTGTTTTAAATTAAATCGACAATTTTAGGACAGTCCCGTCAACCATGTTTGTGATTTGTGGTGCAAAAAATGTGGCGCTTTCTCTCATTCAAGCAACATCTGTCAATTTGAATTCACAATGGGAGCCCAGGGAGCCCCACATCGCCATGGTAACGGGACGTCGCCTCCAAGGAGAAAAGGCGACGGAAAATTCGAGACTGGACTGCTAAAGGTGCCTCTGATCCCAAAATTTTAAAAATGCATACGTTAAGTAAATTGCAAAATATGTTTGCCGTGTTTTTTGTTTGTTTGTTGATGCCAGAAAAAGACCACCCTGGAATATTATACTTGTGCACATTGTGCTGCTCATTCTAGTGCCGCATATAGGCCACACGGGGGCAGTATAAGACAGAAATTCAGAGAATTAACTCCTCTCTTGCCTTCTCAATACAGCGGTAATATCAGACCTTCTTTGCAGGGATAAAGAATAAATGCCTTCAGGAAATTGTTTCGTTGTGTGTAACCCGCTGGATTGTTTGTTTTTCAGAAATCCGTCGCTCAAAGGGTAACAACACCGCCGCGTAGATGCTAATTTTTAGCCAGGGTGCCTTTCCCATTGTATGCTAGCGGAGGTTATCCGGTTCTTTCAGATACACAAAGTGTCATTCTATTAGTTTGGGAGTAATTTCGGGTGAGAAAGGCATAAAACAACTTGAAGGGGAGCTTTTTTTTCTCTTTCAAAAGAATATTTACAAATTGTATCAATGAGTTATTATAGAGGCTTTTGTTTTGTCCCATCAGGCAAATTAAGAAAAAAGTAAATAAATGTGTAATAAAAATGTTTTTTTTTTTTTTTTAATTTCAAGAAAATAGTGCCCTTCTGAATCCAGTTTGTATAATTGGGTGTGGCACTGTGGTTTTCCGTCGTAACTACATCACGTTTGGGAATGATTTTTTTTTTTCCGTGGACAAAAGTAATGGTGACAAAGCGCGATTGAACGTGGGTTGAGTCATTTCTCCCCCATAAAGTGGGCAAAAAACTCAAAGCACAGAGGAACTCTAATAAAAGCACCAAGGCTCACTTGATCACTTTCGGGCAGTTCTCCAATTTCACTACTTTTACAGTCACTCGGAATCCCGTTTAGAGGAAATTGAAGAGCAAAAGGTCCCAGACTCAAGATTCAAATGATACCATACAAGACCTCCACTGGGTCCATCCAGGAAATACCATCAAACCTTTCTGAAGTTAATCACCAATCAATACCTGTTCAACTCACCCCCCCCCCACCACCCGCTACCCTCCCCTCACATCCAAAGCGCCCGTCTTGCCAGTATTCCCGGGTACGTACCGTTGATGCTCCGAAGCTCTGGTTGGCCGGTGACTGCGGGGGCCCCGTGGCTCCTGCCTGAGTTAGGAGAGCAGAAAGAAGCTTTATTCAAATGCGAGAGCACATTTAGATGTTGGAAAAGAGGAGGAGGAGGGAGAGAGGGAAGAAGGGAGGGAGCTTGGGGAAGGAAAGGAGGAAGGTGGGTGAGGTGGAAGATGTGCTCCTTTCCTGCTTAGGGGGCTGAGGGAGGTCAAGCCTGGAAAAGATCAATGATATCAACACGTAGTACTCAACACGACCAATCGGGATTTCTTGATCGCTGGTTCCGATATTTGGTCGATTGTAATTAGGCTAACTAATGAATTCAAAAAAATATATATCATGAATACAGGAACAATGACAAAGATTAGAATTACAGTACAGGCAGAACACGACTTGATCCAATTGCCATCTCGGCGGCGGCCATTTTGCCACTTGCTGTTCACTGAAAAATGACATCACGGTTGCTCAGGGGAACAACCAATCACGGCTCACCTGCTTTCTGAAGCTGAGCCGTGATTGGGGTTGGATGTTTTCAAGCTTGAAATGTCGACGTTGACATCGTGGAATATTGATTGATGTTTTAAAAAAATATATATATATGTACTGTATATAAATAACCCCTTTCACATTATATTTGTTCAACAGTACTGGAGAGTGGCGGTCCGTCATGTGCTCGCAAAAGCCAAAACGTCCATCTAGTTTTCACATTTAGTACTTATCTACAGTGTGTGTGTGTGTGTGTGTGTGTGTGTGAACACACATTTCGAGGTCTCAAAGATAGTGACTCGTGTATATAAATGCAAATTGATTTTGAACATTGATTTCCAAACAGCAGTCGTTATTTGCACCGAGCCTTTTTTTTTCCGACTAGAAAGCCGACTAGAACAAAATGAAAATGACTTGGGGTTGATCAGAAGCACTTTAAATGTGACAGGTTTGTGCGTGTGTGTGTGTGTGTGTGTGTGTGTGTGTGTGTGTGTGTGTGTGTGTTTTTAATAATTGCCCTTTCAAGGTTTTGAAATAATTTATCTTCTCATTTTTCTCCATTGCAAAAACCATTTGAGCAGCGGGTGTGTAGACATTGGCTAACCACCGTGAATGTATATCAATGATTTCCTTTGGGAACCTTCGAGCTACTGCTCAAGATTCTTAGAATGTTCAAAAATTATCGGGGGGGGGGGGCAGGGGGGAACAGCTGTTGGTGTTTGTACAAGCATGCGCTTACCTCTTTCACATGCGCCATTGAGTGTACTCGAACATTTAAAAAAAAAAAGAACCCCCCCCCCCCCCCAAACTCCATTCAGGGGCATCAATGCGGGCCCTGTGCTCGCTGCCCTCATGATGACGCGTACGCAACGTAACCCGCAACGTTCAAAGCAAAACATGTCAAGAGCCGTTTTTTTTTTTTTTTTGCAGACACGTTTGAACGACACACTTGGCGTTTGTACACCGGCGACATTTGGAAATGCAATTACGCCCTGGAACTCTTTTTAACCTTGAAGAATCGGTTTGCTCCCCCCCCCCCCCCGTCTTTAAATCTAAATGCGGCTTCATTTGTCCGCGCTCGACTCTTTGATTCGAACGGGGTTGCCAAAATCGTTTTTCCCTCAGTGGCCAATTATGACTTTGAAAATCAGACTTTGAAGACGTGTTTCTTTGCCATCGCATCATCAATTACGGGCGCTTGCGTTTTATTATTACAGCGGACATGAAAAGTTGACGGGCGGCCCGGTAGTCCAGTGGTTACCGCGTCGGCTTCACAGTGCAGAGGTACCGGGTTCGATTCCAGCTCCGCGGCCTCCCTGTGTGGAGTTTGCATGTTCTCCCCGGGCCTGCGTGGGTTTTCTCCGGGTGCTCCGGTTTCCTCCCACATTCCAAAAACATGCATGGCAGGCTGATTGGACGTTCTAAATTGTCCCTAGGTGTGAATGTGAGCGTGGATGGTTGTTCGTCTCTGTGTGCCCTGTGATTGGCTGGCAACCGATTCAGGGTGTCCCCCGCCTACCGCCCGAAGACAGCTGGGATGGGTTCCAGCACCCCCCGCGACCCTAGTGAGGATGAAGCGGTTTGGAAAATGGATGGATGGATGGATGAAAAGTTGACACGCCTTATCCGAATTGCTTCAGAGAACAGCTGAACTTTAATTTTGGTTGATCTAACTCCCACTTAATATGAGTATGAATGTGGTTGGTTCAATGTGAACTCAGCCACGTGTCCGGGTAAGAGGGTGTGCACACTTATGCAACCACATCATGCCAGTTTTTTTTTCTTTTTTGTCAGCGTTTTGTTTTTATTGATTGACTGATTGATTGATTTTTATTTCTCATTGCATTTATAATAATTATATGCCAATTGTCACTATTTGCAGGCCGGCCAATTCATGTGAGGAAGTTGGTGAAAAGAAAATGCTTGCATGCATTAAAACGCAAAGTGACAACATGGCAAGTATTCCTTCGCCGGAGTGTTTGTTTGTACTTATATTGATGCCCTCTCGAGGTTTTGGTCGCAACGCAGTCCTGTCCGTTGGCCCGTTAAAAAAAAAAAAAGCCTGCCGCCAAGTTGGTGATCGGACTCGCGAGACGCCCAAATGTGCCGTTTTATCCATGACTCGTCTTTGGACGTGACTCTCCGCAAACACACGTCCCTCGTGAGTCATGTTTTTTTTTTTTTTTTTTTTTTTTTTTTTTTTTTTTTTAGCGTTCACTTTTACAATCCGCAAACACGCCACTCGGAACAGAGTTCTTCTCAAAGCGGACTGGGCCGCACTCACACACCCGCACACGTGAGCATGTCCGTGTGGGCACGTGCTTGCACTTTCGGACCTTTTTACGTTTTCGGTTGCCGCAGAAGCCGACTCACAGAAGCTGCCCGCTGCATTCCCGGAATAAAAGTACCTTTGGCTGACCACATTGAGAAGCAAAGTAAACGAAAGTCGCTTAGCAAAATTGCTAAAAGAATGTACATTGAAAAGCATTTGTTGGCAGCACAACATCAAAATGCTGATGCACCATGTTTGCTTTGAAATCTCGGCTGTTTGATGCTCTTTTGAGGGAGCGCGGGCAGAAGAGCGTCACGTCAGTCAAATCTTCTGACTCCAGGTGCATTCTCACAGCGATCCTCTTTCCTTCATTGACGAAAACAATCACCTCCGTTTTAACTGAAGCAAATGTTATTTTTTGATTTGCTCCGGGCGGTGACGCAACACGATAAGTGAACTGCGGTGACGCGATTGAGCGCTCCTACCTCCACCTGTCGGATTTATTCCGCTTGGTTCTGTTTATCGGTTTGGCTTGCTTACGTTGCTACGTTTGGATGCCGTTCGGGGGTGATGCAATTCGGCCCGTTTTGCTCCGCTTGACTTTCCTCGCAGGTGCTTTTTTTGGTTTCGCCACATTTAAACATGTAAAAATGTGTTGACGTGACCTTGTGGCTTTTCAGACAAAAAGCAACTTTTGTGTTTTACACACCTCTCTCACCTCAGCCCCCCCTCCCCCCGCCCCCCACCCCTATCACAGCTCATCATTGTGACACATTCATCTATCCATCCGTTTTGTATGCCGCTGGTCTTGTTCGGGACGCAGTGGCGACATGATGCAATATTGATCTCATCAATAAGGATTTCCCTGACTATATATATATATTCATTCATTCATTCATCTTCCAAGACGCTTGATCCTCACTAGGGTCGCAGGGGGTGCTGGAGCCTATCCCTGCTGTCTTCGGGCAGTAGGCGGGGGACACCCTGAATCGGTTGCCAGCCAATCGCAGGGCACACAGAAACGAAAAACCATCCGCACTCACACTCACACCTAGGGACAATTTAGAGTGTTCAATCAGCCTGCCACGCATGTTTTTGGAATGTGGGAGGAAACCGGAGCACCCGGAGAAAACCCACGCAGGCCCGGGGAGAACATGCAAACTCCACACAGGGAGGCCGGAGCTGGAATCGAACCCGGTACCTCTGCACTGTGAAGCCGACGTGCTAACCACTGGACTACCGGGCCATATATATATATATATATATATATATATATATATATATATATATACGCTGAATAAATATGACACGTCCAAGAATAGCAGGACACACAGTACGTATTTACACACCCACATATAGACTTGAATATGCTAACTGTGCCGTATACACCCGGCACATACTTGGAAGATACAGCCCACCCTGTACACTTTTGTACAGAAAATATTCTGCTGGAAACTTGTGCGTTTGACTTTTCAAACGGACCGATAGACCGGGTCAATCGGAGATGAAGTTAAAAAAAAAAAAAAAAGGTTCATTGTGAGTGGGTGTGCAAAATGTGTTTTAATTAAAATTGCAATTTGAAATGTTTGTGACAAGCTACAATTAACAAGCCAAAAAGGAAACAATTTATTGTTAAATGTGCGGGTATTTTTTTAATTTATTTTTACAATTAACAAATTTATTTTTACAATTAACAAATGAATAGGGCGACCTGGTTGTCCGGTGCTTAGCACGTTGAACTCGCAATGCAGTGCTGCGGGGTTCGATTTCAGCTCCGCGGCCTCCCTGTGTGGAGTTTGCATGTTCTCCCCGGGCCTGTGTGGGTTTTCTCCGGGTACTCCGGTTTCCTCTTGCATTCGAAAAACATGCATGGTAGGCTGATTGAACACCCCAAATTGTCTGTAGGTGCGAGTGTGAGCGTGGATGGTTGTTTATCTGCGTGTGCCCTGCGATTGGCTGGCAACCAGTTCAGGGTGTCCCCCGCCTACTGCCCGTAGACGGCTGGGATAGGCTCCAGCACCCCCAACCCCCCCGCGACCCTTCTGAGGATAAACCGGAGCGGAAAATTGATGGAAGGACAAATGAACAGAGTATTTAATGCAAAAAAAACAACAAAAATCATTGTGGCCTACAGCTCAAATGAATTTTTTTGAAAATAATTCCCCCCCCCCCAAAAAAAAACACCCGCCACCACTCAAAATGCCTTATATGAACCCCAAATCATACGTACTGCCGAAATCCTTTCTGATATCATTCTAAATTGCGCTCATATAACAAACCGAGATCTGCGTTTCAGTAGCCGGCTAATCATGACATACTGTATGTCCCTCGGGGGGGGGGGGGGGGGGGGCCTGGTTAATCATAAGAACTTCTTTCACTCCTTGCTGGCTGACTGCGCATCTGGTCGTCGCGCCCGTGTGTGTATTGACACAGTCTCCTCCGGCAGTCGGTGGAGTGGGAGGGCCGCGGCCTTCCCCTTCCAGCGGACGTGAATGGCCGCTTTATGGCCGTGGGCCGATCCCCGCTCGGCTCCCTAAATTTAAACCCGCATGCCCATACCTGTACATGTGGATGTGCGAGACAAGCTGGCAGCTCTGGTGACCGTGTCTGCTGAGGAATTTAAATGAAGGAGCTGCCACCCCTCCCAAAAAAAAAAAAAAGTCTGGATCCACCAAATATATGCAGTGCCGTTATAGGACTAAGAAAAAAAAATCTATGAATGCTCGCTCCATGCTTGATCTGATAAGACTCTTTGTGCCCCGTTAAAATGAATAATTAATTTCGGGTGGCGTGGTGAGAGTGTGAAGGGTCGTCGTCTACTGTGGATCTTGAACTATTTAAAGCAGTTACCACCTAAAAAAAAATTTTTTTAAATGCTCGCCTATCCAGTTTGCACCATCTTGACTAAAATACAGGAGGCCACTTCGTCTCACCCTTGCACTTAAATACAGGAAACTAAATTGTACTCAAATTATGATTCGGTTAAAATGTATTCCACTCTCGAGGGTCCTGGACTGGAACACAACAAAGATTTGATTGTCTGAAGGTGCGATGACCTTCAATGATTGAGAGCCCGCAAACACTACGGCCTTCATTCGAAATACTGCTTTTTTTTTTAATTTTAACACGCGTTACATAATATTTAATTTTTTTTTTCTCCCCTGGACACATTTGGATGCAGCATAGGCGGTGATAGAGTACCAAGAGGAAGGAGGGAGAATTTATGTTACTGGCTTGTTGAGAACACTCACTTCCTTATGCGGCGGCACAGACCGGCTTCTCATGTACCGTTGCATGATGGGACCGCACTTTCTAGACGCCGTGCCAGGCTGGGATCAGCCATACCGAGCTCGCCTAGCTGGCGTGCGGGTATGTCACTCGGAGAGAAGCAAAAAAAGTGAAATTGTGGACATCAATGTGATGTCTTTCATACAGTTAGCGACGGTATCTGCAAGGCTAAAGGGTTTAAACTAAAAAATGTAATATTGATAATAATATTAATAATAGATCACCGACGGTGTCATGATACGTTTGCCTCACTTGTTGGGTAGCGCGGCATCAGTTCCCACACGGTGATGGTGCGAATGTGACCGTGAATGGCTGTCTGTCTCCATGCATACCCTGGGTTACCCTACATACCCTAACACATTCTACAAAAAAAAAAAAAGACAGGGCACGGAATCAAACTTTGTGATGCAGACGGCGTAAGCAGTCATCCAATTTGTCAACCAGTTGTTCATGTGCTGCATAATAATCATAACAATTTTAATAATTAATAATGTAATTAAAAATATACTGTCTTAATATCAATCGGCATGATGGGCCGCGTAGAATGCGAGGGCCGTATTTGGCCCACGGGCCAAAGCTTGCCTTCCACAACCCATTGTCGCATGTGTTGCAGTGCCCCAAAACGTGACGCTAGGTGGCAGCACCGTCACGTGGACAGCTACGCTCTCCCCCCGGCGGCACGCACCAAGGACCGGTAATAGTTGCGGGGAGCCGGAGGGGGTTGGTTGGAGGTTCCCGGAGGGGGGGAGGATGGCAGCGTCCGTCGGCGTCAGTGGTTGGGGCAGTTAGCTGGCCGTTGACCGGACGTGAACTTCTCGCCAGCTTCCCCTTGGGTCTACTTCACTGGGGGAGGGGGCGGGGGAGCAAACAAGGAAGTGGACGCAGCGGGGACACTTTTGACGACCTTCTCGCGGGTAAGTGGCGCTTATTTAAACCAATGTCCTGTCAGCCGACCCGTGGCCAAGTGTCGGCGGCGATTTAGTTTGAGCGAATTGCGGTTGCGTGGCCGCCGTGCGCGTGGAACACGATGCCCCGGCTGACGAGACCCACGGACGTGAAGTTGGAGTCAGGAAGTTGTGGGGTGAACGCTTTCAGTTCCCACGCTCATTCATTTGTAACACGGAGGTGCTTGCAGTGGAGTTTAGCTCCGTTTATCGGCCTATGCACAAAATGTCTGCCTTCACTTCGATAAGAATGCTCACTTCAACCACAGCTTGGGTTGCACTGTGCAACTTACGATCATATTACTTTTTTAAAAAATCGTTAGACCACGAAACCGCGATAAAAATGATGACGTGCCGATATCACTATATATCAGACTGTGTTTGAAGTACTGTACGTGCCGATACCAATAATGTTTGAAAATGCCATGAAATATTCGACTGGTGATGAAAATGTGTTTTATTTGAATCAACACGAGGCAGTGACACATGGAAGTAAACAAAAACAAACTACACTAATTAATACAAACATGAAATGTGAGAAAAGTGACCGCGCGCAGAATAAGTAGTGTCGATAACGGCCGAACGAATCATTAGCATTCTTCGTATCCTTCGGTCAATGGCGATTATTTTGCGTTACTGGACTCGTTGCTCCCATCGATACCAATAATAAATGTTTGAAAATGCCATGACATATTCGACTGGTGATGAAAATGTTTTTTATTTGAATCAACACGAGGCAGTGACACATGGAAGTACACAAAAACAAACTACAGTAATTAATACAAACACGAAATGTGAGAAAAGTGACCGCGCGCCGAATAAGTAGCGTCGATAACGGCCGAACGAATCATTAGCATTCTTGGTATCCTTCGGTCAATGGCGATTATTTTGCGTTAGTGGACTCGTTGCTCCCATCTAATCAAGAGTCCCATAAATTCAACCACGGCCTTCCTTCGACAGACTGTTTCAAAGGTTAAAGACACACTTATGGCTTTTATGAGTCTCGTTTACACCGCTTGTGAAAAGCTGGCGTTTTTCTGCCATTTTCTATGTTACTGTCCATGTGAAGTTTTACACCTGACACTCACTTCAACCGCTCTGTTGTGTTAAAGGCAGTTGTCCCCTGGCCAACAAGGATTTTACACTTCACGACAGACTCTGTGGCCGATGGCATCTTATTAACTGGTTTTGGGAGCACTATGCTGCATTCCTTATTCAATGTAACAGGCGATTGGAGTGATGGAGGTTTTATCGTCGTCTTCTGGTGGGTTTACGTATCATTTTAATTGTCAGATGTATACTCTTAACATTTTGGTTTCCGTGGCTCGCTAATTGACTTTGGAAACAGTGTTGCGGAATTGCTGCCTTCCAGGAAGTTTTTCTCTCCCTGACTGCGCTTCGGAGCCAGTTTGAGAAGCTTTATGGCCGTCGCACTGCTTCAATGTGTGGGACGATTTATGTTGCCAAAGGTTTCAAGTGGAAGATTATGAGGCAGTACAGATAAAGCTTTATGATTATTCCACTTGATAGACTTTGCCTATTTTTGTCCTCGCATCTGCTTGTGATGCCTCACAAAAGAGAGAACAGTCAGATAAGAACAAAAAAAGTGAGGACAGTGACTTTTAGGACACTTGGCTTGTATTTGTGCTTTTATTTGTGTTTTATAGTGATTGAAAGCGAGCAGCACAGGGACCATCTAGTTGGCACGCTTGGCTTTTTAGTTCTGAGGTTCGTGATTCAAACCTCGACTCCGCGGCCTATCGGTGTTCTCGCCGTGCTAAGCGTGGGTTTTGTCCGGTACTCGGCCTGCGGTCATAAAACGTGTTCGCGCCGTCTCCCCTGCGGCCAGGCAAAATGGATGAAGGGATGAATGGGGCTAATGCAGACCTGAAGTGACGCCAGGGAACGTTTGTGGTCATCGAGCTAATTTAGGCGCCGATTTGCAAACAGGAAGTGCCGCGCTATTTGCGGCTCAGGGCATAAAATGCAATCGCGCTCAAAACAGTTTGTTGTTGTGTCGAGAACTTCCGATGCTTTGTCAAGATCACAAAAGCGGCGTCACTGAACCGTCTCTCCTTCTTGCAGGTATTTGTGTCCACATTTACCGGATCTCCGCTCGGCCCGGCAAGAAAGGGTCTCTTCTTAGTTGAAGTACCACTTGTCATCACCTCAAAGCTTGACCGGGCTAATTTATCTTTTGGTTAGCGTCGCCGTGTGTTTAAATTTCCCCGTCAGGTCCCGTCTCGCGGTTTATTTATAGGCGCCGAGGTCGGAGGGAGATTATTTGAGATATGTCACCGGAGAAATGCCGCAACACGGGCCCACCGCCACCAAGGTTGAACTGTTAATAAGAGCGTGTGAGAGGGGTTGGGGGGCGGGGGATTTGGGTGAGGCACAGTGTGCGCAATCAGCAGCTGCGCACTCATCGACCGAATCTAAATTGGTGTTTTATTTGCCGCTTCGATCGAGGCGTTGTGAATTTTGCCAGAATGTGATGAAATAATTTTCTCACCCCATACGACTTTGAGACTAGGCTGGGTGAAGATCCTCCATTTTCAAAGCAGGTTGCTGAAGATATTTGCGATGTGAAGGGCCCCCGGTGCGGGCGCCATATGCAAGTTTGTCATTGGTGAGAAGTTTTGAACAAGTGGAGTGAAATTGGATGACTTGCCGCGGCACCCTGATGGTCTCTCACGCCACGCCGGTTGGGAATCACGTGGAAGAGAAAGTGCCGTGTCATGGAGTTTGTGTTGCGTGTGGGGGCTGTTAAACGTGCGTTTCAACCGCGAGGCTCGCAGGCAGATTAAAGACAGATTGAATTGTAGTCATCACATGGGGGAAAAATCCGCTTTCTTCTTGTTCGCCTTGTCAACTCCACTCGGCGTTTTGAGTAGGCTCTCCGAGACTTGGCCCCTGTTGTTTTTTTTGTGTGTGTGTGTGTTTTTTTTAACTCCCATTTTTGTTTGCTGAAGTTCGCATATGTGATTTGGCTTTAAAAAAAAAGTAGCCATCATTCATGACTGACTGTATTCTATCCTATCTCATTTTGGCTTGATTGGAGCAAGATTATAATAGTTAGTCCAAAGCTAAGGAAATAACTGAAATTGAAATCATATTTTTTGTTTAAGATAAGATAAGGTAAGATATCTTTTATTTGTCCCACACTGGGGAAATGTACAGCCTCCAGCAGCAAGAATGTAGGTAGAAAGAAGACAGAAAGAAAAAAAAATGTCGTTTCATTTAGTTTTCAGTGAGCTTTCATTTTTTTTGGGGTTGTTTTTTTTTTAAGCATTTTTGTTTTGATTTTTTTAAAAATCAAAAAGTTGTTTTTTTCTTCTTTCTGAAGAAGACAGAAGAAAAAAAAAGTCGTTTCATTTAGTTTTCAGTGAGCTTTCATTTTTTTGGGGGTTGTTTTTTTTAAGCATTTTTGTTTTGATTTTTTTTTTAAAATCAAAAAGTTGTTGTTTTCTTCTTTCTGAAGAAGAAGACAGAATAAAAAAATGTCGTTTCATTTAGTTTTCAGTGAGCTTTCATTTTTTTGGGGGGTTGTTTTTTTTTTAAGCATTTTTGTTTTGATTTTTTTTAAAAATCAAAAATTTGTTGTTTTTTTTCTTCTTGTTTCTACCTACATTCTTGCTGCTGGAGGCTGTAAATTTCCCCAGTGTGGGACAAGTAAAGGATATCTTATCTTATCGTAGGTTAATAACTACAGCGAAAAATGCCCTTTGGTTTTTCGCATTTGTTAATGAATATCATGCATGACATTAAGGGCTTTATTTCAAATGTCATTTTGCTTTTTGCTCTACTTCCATACAGAAAAATAGAGTCGTTTGGGAATTGTAGTTTACTTTATTACACAACAGTTGGTAAACTATTTTTTTCTCATGCCCCTTGACAAATCTTCCATTTAAAAACCTAATACTAAAACGAATAAAAACTCAACAAACCTGTTCTAAATACCAATTAAAAACTACCTGAAAATATAGAGAATTTAATTTGAAATTTAAAAGTCACAACAAATAAAAGCTCATTAAAAAATGAAAACTCTAAAAGCAAAAATTCTAACTTTGGATTCGAGTGCCCATTTCTAATATTGTGACTTTATCCGTTTTTTTTTTTTTTTTTTTTGTCAGTGACTATTTCACGATATTTACATCCAAACTGCTCATAAAGTGTCAACATAGAAGTCTAGCTGGAATAAAAGTCTTGCAAGGAGTTGTGTCGATTGACTTGTCAGTGTGTTTCTCGGCAAATATTTGTCTGGAGCAGGGATTCTTTCACACCGTCACGTTGTCAGTGGCGCGTAACTTTTGCGAACGTGCTCCTTTTTTTTCCCCTGTTGTGTAATTGAGGTTTTTGCCTTTTTTTGTGTCGCCAGGGGCCAAAGAACAATGCTCCGCATCAACGCAATGTCAAGTTGACCCGGTGAGAAACTGCGTCATGTTGTCCTCCGTCGCCGCGACTTTGCCGCTGTCCTGACACGGGCAGACCACGTCTTTGTAGTGCCTCAAGTCGGGGTTTCTACCTCTTCACTTGAACCCCTCTGGTGAGGCTCTCGGTCACAACAACACCAAGTTCCTCAGAAAGCCAGACCGATATCTCCTGCGGCCGAATCTGGGAATCGCAACTTAATCCCGACTTGGACATGTCACACACCTGATGTCCGAAAGCCGTGACGGACGGCGGCCAGACGCCGGGGACGGTCCTGAGCGTGGCGGCGGAGAAGTCTGCTCCGACGACGACGACGAGCCCGCCATGCGGCCGACGCAGGCGGACGTAAAGATCGACGTCTTCCGAGAAGAAGGCGGGGAGGACGAAAACGGCGACTCGGTAAGTCTGACGGCAAGGATCGCCGCCAGATATTAGTACCGCAATCATTTTCTGTGCCGTTACACATCCATCAAATCGTGACATCTTGGCTGTCGGATGTCCGGGTATCGTAATTTGAACGAAGCACTAATTGGACAGGACAGTCGGCCAGTGTCAGATTTCATTTTTTTAGCTGCATTTTCATATTTCGAGATTTTCTGTGCCCGATGTTGCACTCCTCAAGCACACCTGATTCAAATCATCAAGACCCTTATCAGGCTCCTGCAGAGCTTGCTGATGAGCGGATTATTTGAATCGGGTGTGTTGGAGGACGGGGGTATCTAAATCTAAATCAGGCTGGATAGGCACTCTCGAGGACCAGGACTTGGCCGGCACTGTTTTAAAATGTTTTCTCTAGTTTCGTAGATGGCGTAGCGGGAGCAAAATCGCTGAACGTTCATCCATTGAGCTTCTATGGCCACTAAACAGTCAACCAGGAAAGAGCCAGCCAAGAATCTGAGCTCACAACTCACACTTCACTCTCATTTGCCGTCCGCCACATCACTCACCGGCCTGGCCACGCCTTTTAAAGCCACGCACACTTAACCCTTGTTTGCTCCAAATTAAAAAGGCCTTAAGTTACGCATTTTACAATTTTTGTAATGATGTATTTTGTGTTATACAAACATTCTTTTTTTTTCAAACACTCAAAATGTTCAGAGGCACCTGTGCTATCCATACATTTATAGTTTTTATTAGTTCTTTGGGATTTTTTAGTCTTTATTTTTTGCAAGAATAGGTCCCAACCAAGCCCTACTAACAATTCCGACCGGACGTGTTCATGTAAAATGCGTTGGTTTGAAGCCTCCTGCAAAAAGGCAAACTCATTTGCGATCCTCTGGCGCCACCTAAAAGTTGCACAATTGGAATGAGCTCAACCCAGCAACGTGGCATGCATAACGTCTGTCCAAGCGAAAACAAAGCGATTGACATAAAATCGCGTGAAATGCATGTTTACACATTAGGTTTACGATGCATTCAAAAATCTGAATTATAATGGGTCTCTCTGGTGCAAAATATGTAAATTGTGAAGATTAAGGTATCAAAACGTTTTTGTATTATTGCTGCAATGCCTGAGAATTATCAGCCGGTGGCGTCATGAAATTTAGGCCATTTTAGAACCCCTCCATAACTTTCAGCTCTCTCGTGTTTTTCTGAATGCCTTTGCCTTTGATTCAAAGACATCATTTTACATTTATCGCAAGCGGTGCACTACGAGGGTTAAAGTCACAGATTCTACGGTGTGAAAAGTGAGGATGGCAACCAGAAGTCGACAAACAGATTTTTGTGTTATGTGTTGGTAATGTTGTCTCATAATGCTGTCAAGTTTTAGCGTTAGCGTTACGGGATACATATATATATAATATATGTATATATTTTATGAGCTTGTCACTTTCCTTCCCGTCAGCCATCCGAGCGGCAGATAGTGGTGGGCATCTGTTGCATGATGAAGAAGTCCAAGTCTAAGCCCATGACTCATATCTTGGAGCGCCTCTGCAAGTTTGACTACATCGAGGTGGTCATCTTTCCCGAGGACGTCATCCTGGAGGAGCCCGTGGACAAATGGCCGCTATGCGACTGCCTCATATCCTTTCACTCCAAAGGTAGCGGTCGCATCGGTCCCATACATTTTTTTTTCTTCAAAGTTATATCCAGAGTTTTAAGGTTCCAACAATAACGGAGGCAGAAGGTTTAGATAGGAGACGATATTTACTTTGGGCTCTTAATCACTCAATTTATTGTCTTGTTTCACTTCATCACATAGCAGATGTTACTACATTGTTATATAGTGCTCAGAAGACGTCAGTGTATTGCGCTCAACTAAATGTCAGAAATTAAAGAAAATAAATATTCACCCAGCCATCCATTTTCTGCGGAGGCTGCTGGAGTCTATTCCAGCTGTCTTCGGGCAGTGGACGGGGGACACCCTGAACCGGTTGCCAACCAATCGCAGGGCACACAGAGACGAACAACCATCCATGCTCACACTCACACTCACAATTTGGAGTGTTCCATTAACCTGCCATGCATATTTTTGGAATGCGGGAGGAAACCGGGGTACCCGGAGAAAACCCGCGCAGGCCCGGGGAGAACATGCAAACTCCACACAGGGAGCCTGGAGCTGAAATCGAACCCACAACCTCTGCACTGTGAGGTTGACGCGCTAACCACTTGACCACTGGGCCACGAAATAGAAATAATACATCAATTAGCTTTTAAAAATTGTTCTGTCGCGGAAAAAAGTGTTTTTTTTTTTAACAGAGATGATTATTCTAATAAAATAATACATTAAAGTTAAAACCTTTAGACACGTGTATTAATTTGTACTTCTCACTAAAAAGTCAAGCAAATTGTGGAAATACGTCATGGAAGGGTGATGACCATTTTTTTGGTCATTTTTCGTGCACTTACTCATTGCAAACACGCCAGTGCCATGCTTTTAATGCCATCGAATTCACCGAGGCTCGAATAACAAAATACTAAAAATGCCAATGGATCAAACTTTCAAAATTTGATGTTATTTATATACATATATAAATTTTTTTTTTTTTTTTTTGGTGCAGGTTTCCCGCTGGACAAAGCTGTGGAATATGCTCAACTCAGGAATCCGCTGCTCATCAATGACCTCAACATGCAGTATTTCATACAGGACAGGTACACACGTGCACACCCACACAAAGGCCAAGATATGATAAGAAAATCTTTATTTGTCCCACGATGGAGAAATTTGCAATTTACAGCAGCCAAATTTGGAGGGAAGAAAGTTTAAATTTTTTGCATGCACCAAATAAATAGGATGTGACTTTCCGTACCAGGAGGGAAGTGTATCGCATCCTTCAAGAAGAGGGCATCGAGCTACCTCGATACGGTGTGCTCAAGAGAGACCCGGACAATCCGGAAGGTAAACATTTGGGGGGGGGTGGGGGTGGGGGGGGGGTAGGAATGGGCGTCATTGGAAATGGTTGTTGAAAGCGTGCCCGTGTCAAGAGTGCAACCTGGTGGAGGCGGAGGACCACGTGGAGGTGAACGGGGAGGTGTTCCCCAAGCCTTTTGTGGAGAAGCCCGTGTGCGCCGAGGACCACAACGTCTACATCTACTACCCGACGTCCGCGGGCGGCGGCAGCCAGAGGCTTTTTCGAAAGGTAAAAAGCCCAGGCGCCACCAAGCGGGCTCGGGATTCAACACTTCGCGTTTGGATGAAGTACCGATGCTGCTTTCAATATTCTGAATTAATCGGTGCGATTTATTCAACAAGTTCAAAGGTCAAATGGCAAAATGAAGTCACTTGAATTGTGAATTGTATGCCGGAAACGACCGATCTGGGTTGCGATAGTTTGGGATTTTTCATTGTTGTTCTTTTTTGTCATTTTTGTCAGCTAGTTTGAATAAACTTTACAAGTGGGTTCGTTACTTTTTATTCGCTTTTATTTTTATTTTTGCAACATGTTTAGTTTGTATTAGTTTTAGTATCGGCTTTAGTTTAAAAAAAAATATATGGAATATTTTTGAATGCAAAAAAAAAAAGATAAAATATAATAAAGTATTTATTATACTTTATTACATTTAGGAAATTAATTAAAGATGAAAACAAAGTACGTTTGTTGTTACTTTGAGTTCATTTTGTCAACTTTCAATGTAGTTTCAATTCATTTTCATCCTTTTAAAAGATGCTCATTTTATTTTTTTTTCATGAAACATTTTCCTCCAATTTTAGAATGAGTTATTTCATTAGTTTTTGTGAACGGTGCTAACTTTGATCAGATCCTACTTTCCTGCATCGTCAACCGAAGTCTTTCATGCTGCCTGTAGAAATCCGCAAGGGGGAATCACTGTGGACGCCTTGAACGTGATTCACGCGTATCAGGGTGACAGCGAGCCATTTTTTTTTTTTTGTTTGCTTTCCCCCGCATTACCTTCTGCATAAAGATCGGCAGTCGCAGCAGCGTATATTCCCCGGAGAGCAGCGTTCGGAAGACGGGGTCGTACATCTACGAGGAGTTCATGCCCACAGACGGGACTGACGTGAAGGTACCCCTGGCGCTTCACGTGCACTGTCTCTGATGATTTTTTTTTTTGTATTTCTTTCGGTGCTGTCTTGCCGAAACAAAATTGCATCTTTGTGAATGTTGTCGGTCAGGTGTATACCGTGGGTCCGGATTACGCCCACGCGGAGGCCCGGAAGTCTCCCGCGCTGGACGGCAAAGTGGAGCGAGACTGCGAAGGGAAGGAGATCCGTTACCCCGTCATGCTGACCGCCATGGAGAAGCTGGTCGCCCGCAAAGTCTGCCTGGCCTTTAAAGTAACCGGCTGGATTCCTCCTGCTTCGCTAGCTGCTCAATTTCTGCCTTTTTTTTTTTTTTGTCTGGCTCTCGAACGGTTCGTTAACCTTTTTTTTTTTGTGCCAGCAAACGGTGTGCGGTTTCGACCTGCTCCGAGCCAACGGCCACTCGTTTGTGTGCGACGTCAACGGCTTCAGCTTCGTCAAAAACTCCATGAAGTATTACGACGACTGTGCCAAGGTGCTCGGGTGAGTCTCCTCCACCCCCCCCCCCCACCCGGGGCGGTCACAGCAAACAAATCGACACAAATGCAGTGAAAAAAAAAAGCTGTGTTGAATTTGCGCCATTTTATTTTGTCAATTGGTTGCATGGAATAAAATCGTCTGCATCCAGATAGAGATTTATTTAATTTTATTTTAATTTTTTTTATAAGTACACGACCCATCTGCGGCCTAAATCTAAATTCAGATGATGATGATGATGATTCAATTGTGTGCCACCTCTTGGACAAATGGAGTAAATACAACACAGCATTTTTTCCAGCGTTTTGCATTTTTTTCAGCGTAATAATAATAATAATACATTTTATTTATAAGCGCCTTTCAAGACACCCAAGGACACTTTACAATAACAAAAAACACAAAACAATACGGACAGGTTATCATCGTCATTTTTGATTCTTGATTGGCTTCAACTTTTTTTTTTTTTTTTTCAAGGAATCATTAATATTTTCCCTTTTATTCTTGACACACACTGACTAATCGAATGCCTGAAAATGAATTTTACGCAGTCTCACCCTTGAATTAATTTGAATTGTCGCCGTCACTCAGTGGGGGAAAAAAAAAATATTCTTTGGATTTACTTCATTTGAATATCTAATATAATATTGAATATATATCGGTCGCACTTAAAATGTGACTAAACCGATGTCATTTTGCCGTGTTTTCCTCAAATATAAACAAATGTTAGTTTCCATGATAGATGCCACTCAAGATAAACTATTCCTCCCTCAAATACATGTAACAACAAATTGCGGTGATGTTTTTTTTTTTTCTCCCCCCCCCAGCCTTGCAGCAAGTCTGCCGTAATTCATTGGCAGAAGCCGTTGACAGCTTTGCGGCTCGGTTGCCCTTCTGATTTATCACGCCGTCACTCCAAGCGCACTCGGAAACGTGACGGCGACATTGCGCGGTGGTGTAAACGGAAACCGCCGTGCGTGTGTGTGTGTGTGTGAAGGGGAGCCCTGAGGCGCTTAGAAAAAAAAGGATTCCTTGGCAGCCGCAAAACAAAGCCGTCTGCAAATATAATGAAAGCGTAATTGGCTGGCAGCTGTCACTTGTCATTCAGTTTTTTTTTTTTTAACTCCTCTACAGAAACATGGTGATGAGAGAGTTGGCCCCCCAGTTCCACATTCCCTGGTCCATTCCGATGGAGGCCGAAGACATCCCCATTGTGCCCACAACCTCAGGAACCATGTACGTGGAAACAGTCAGGCTCTAAATAGTTTAGGACGAGAAGGGGGGGGGGGGGATTATTGCTCATTAACATATTGGACATGTAATGTTGTGTATTTCTTTTTTTTTTTTTACCCCGCCAATTTATTTATGCTCCCATACAGAGCCAATAAATGTCCCTAAATAATATATTCATTTTTTTTAACCTAATTTCCTCATGACACAGGATGGAACTGCGCTGCGTCATCGCCATTATTCGCCATGGCGACCGCACACCAAAGCAGAAAATGAAAATGGAGGTTCGACATCCTCTGTACGTGTGGAACACACAGACCAGCTCACTTTTTGTGGGGGGGGGGGGGGGTTGTTATTCGTTAACCTCCCAATGTAAGATCAATCTTTCCGTTTTCTTCTGTCTGACCCCCTCACAGATTCTTTGAGTTGTTTGAGAAGTGCGGCGGTTACAAATCAGGAAAGCTAAAGCTGAAAAAACCAAAACAGCTTCAGGTGAGCCGCAACTCTTTTCCTTAAACAATAAAAAAAAAAACCTCCACCGTGGCACCTCGACAGTTACCACATGTCATTTGGCCAATTTACACAGCAACACGCGCAGACAGGCAATTTGTCAGTCACGTGTATATCTTCTTTATCCTCTTTGGGGAAAAAAAAGACTGTCACTGCAGCTTACTAATCACGTTATTACTGCGTATTTGCAAAAAGGGAAAAAAAAACTGTCGAGTGTTGAAACGGCGAACGAACAGGCCTGCCTTTTTCCAGGAAGTGCTGGACATCGCTCGTTTGCTGCTGCTTGAACTTGGCCAACATAACGACTGTGAAATTGAGGAGAAGAAGTCCAAACTGGAGCAACTCAAGACCGTCCTGGAGATGTGAGGACACACACACACACACACACATACACACACATTCGCTCACAACATGGTTGTGGATTTTTATTTTTATTTTTCTATAATTGTTTTAGAAATCCCTTTCATTCATTTCTTTTTTTTTTTCCTTCCAATTTTGGTTTGAGTGATTTCATTTTCGTGAACCGCCGCGCTCGTGCCGTCATCGTCATCATCCACTCATGTCCAAATCGTTGCCGCACTGACGGCCGTCCATCGTTCTCCAGCGTCTTCCTCAATTCACTCATTTCCCCCGTCTAACGTTCATTCTTTCTCTTCCCTCCTCTGCCCATCCCCTCCTCTCTCCTTTCCAAAAGGGAATCCAGCTTGATTGACACCCAGTACGCACACTCTCCCTTTTCCATTTGGTTGTTGTTCTTGTTTCTTTTGGGGGGGTCCCCCCGCCCTCCCCCAAAAGTTTCAGATTGACTTCCCTCCGTCCTTTAGCCCACCTGACATGCGAAATATTAGTAGCCCGTCTCCTTCTTGGACATTGCTCGCATACCAGGGGACTGTTTCCTAATATTTTGCTCAGCCATTTTGCGTGTCACCTCCCTTCATCCCGTATCACGTTCTCGCCTTTAACAGGACACAGGTGCACTTCTGAAGGTCACCCGAATGCTTGCTGTGTGTTTGGCCAAATCCAATTTACAAACTCATTTGATGGATTGATACCCCGCCAGATGCGCACGTGGACGCCATTTTGCCTGCTCTACTTGCATCTGCTTTTGTGTGTGTGCGTGCGTGTGTGTGTGTGTGTTTATTCCTCCAGGTACGGTCATTTCTCAGGTATCAACAGGAAAGTCCAGTTGACGTACCTGCGCAACGGACAGCCGAAAGCCTCCAGCGAAGAGGAAGGTAACGTCGGCCAATATTAACGTTGCAATCGTAATACGTGAGCGCGTAAGAGCTTAACCCTTGTGTGCTCCAAATTAAAAAGGCCTTAAGTTACGCATTTTACAATTTTTGTAATGACGTATTTTGTGTTATAAAAACATTCTTTTTTTTTTTTCTCAAACACTCAAAATGTTCAGAGGCATCTGTGCTATCCATACATATATAGTTTTTATTAGTTCTTTGGGATTTTTTATTCTTTATTGCATTCAAAAATATGAATTAGAATGGGTCTCTATGGTGCAAAATATGTAAATTGTGAAGATTAAGGTATCAAAACGTTTTTTTTATTATTGCTGCAATGCCTGAGAATTATCAGCCGGTGACGTCATGAAATTTAGGCCATTTTAGAACCCCTCCATAAGTTTCAGCTCTCTCGTGTTTTTCTGAATGCTTTTGCCTTTGATTCAAAGACATCATTTTATATTTATCGCAAGCGGTGCACTACGAGGTTTAAATCGCTAATGTTGCGCAGCTAAAATCCGTGACGGCCTCTGATAAGGAATGGAAGTGGTCTCCTGCTCAGATGGAGGAATTGTAGGGCGTCCACGGGCGCGGTGTGTTTATTGACATCGCCAGTCCGTTTACGAGTACGGCGAAACGTCGTGCAAATGGGACTTGAAAAGAACCTTACAAGGTTCCCGGTG